>NC_064630.1:332277950-332584486 GCF_023864275.1 Schistocerca cancellata | reverse complement strand
CTATTAATCCAACCTGGTAAGGGTCCCATACTGATGAGCAATACTCAAGAATCGGACGAACAAGCGTTTTGTAAGCTACTTCTTTCGTCGATGAGTCACATTTTCTTAGAATTCTTCCTATGAATCTCAACCTGGCGCCTGCTTTTCCCACTATTTGTTTTATGTGATCATTCCACTTCAGATCGCTCCGGATAGTAACTCCTAAGTATTTTACGGTCGTTACCGCTTCCAATGATTTACCACCTATGGCATAATCGTACTGGAATGGATTTCTGCCCCCATGTATGCGCATTATATTACATTTATCTACGTTTAGGGAAAGCTGCCAGCTGTCGCACCATGCATTAATCCTCTGCAGGTCTTCCTGGAGTACGTACGAGTCTTCTGATGTTGCTACTTTCTTGTAGACAACCGTGTCATCTGCAAATAGCCTCACGGAGCTACCGATGTTGTCAACTAAGTCATTTATGTATATTGTAAACAATAAAGGTCCTATCACGCTTCCTTGCGGTACTCCCGAAATTACCTCTACATCTGCAGATTTTGAACCGTTAAGAATGACATGTTGTGTTCTTTCTTCTAGGAAATCCTGAATCCAATCACAAACCTGGTCCGATATTCCGTAAGCTCGTATTTTTTTCACTAAACGTAAGTGCGGAACCGTATCAAATGCCTTCCTGAAGTCCAGGAATACGGCATCAATCTGCTCGCCAGTGTCTACGGCACTGTGAATTTCTTGGGCAAATAGGGCGAGCTGAGTTTCACATGATCTCTGTTTGCGGAATCCATGTTGGTTATGATGAAGGAGATTTGTATTATCTAAGAACGTCATAATACGAGAACACAAAACATGTTCCATTATTCTACAACAGATTGACGTAAGCGAAATAGGCCTATAATTATTCGCATCTGATTTATGACCCTTCTTGAAAATGGGAACGACCTGCGCTTTCTTCCAGTCGCTAGGTACTTTACGTTCTTCCAGCGATCTACGATAAATTGCTGATAGAAAGGGGGCAAGTTCTTTAGCATAATCACTGTAGAATCTTAAGGGTATCTCGTCTGGTCCGGATGCTTTTCCGCTACTAAGTGATAGCAGTTGTTTTTCAATTCCGATATCGTTTATTTCAATATTTTCCATTTTGGCGTCCGTGCGACGGCTGAAGTCAGGGACCGTGTTACGATTTTCCGCAGTGAAACAGTTTCGGAACACTGAATTCAGTATTTCTGCCTTTCTTCGGTCGTCCTCTGTTTCGGTGCCATCGTGGTCAACGAGTGACTGAATAGGGGATTTAGATCCGCTTACCGATTTTACATATGACCAAAACTTTTTAGGGTTCTTGTTTAGATTGTTTGCCAATGTTTTATGTTCGAATTCGTTGAATGCTTCTCTCATTGCTCTCTTTACGCTCTTTTTCGCTTCGTTCAGCTTTTCCTTATCAGCTATGATTCGACTACTCTTAAACCTATGATGAAGCTTTCTTTGTTTCCGTAGTACCTTTCGTACATGATTGTTATACCACGGTGGATCTTTCCCCTCGCATTTGCCTGGAGTGATTTAGGGAAATCACGGAGAACCAAAATCAAGATGGCCGGACACGGGATTGAACCGTCGTCCTCCCGAATGTGAGTCCAGTGTCTAACCACTGCGCCACCCCGCTCGGTTTTTCAACATGTCCCCAATGAAGTACATCAACGCCTGCTTGCAGCTAGGGTGTCCTTTTAATTCTCATTTCATTTCTAGCAAAGCTGCATGGTCATCCACGGTAACTGTTCTTTCGGGAACAGATACTACCGTCATATATAGTTAAAATATGGCTTCCCGGCCATTGACCTTCTTATGCGAACGCACACGCTATGCCCGAACTCGTACGGGGCTTGGTAGATTAATCTGCCACGAGTAATGAGTATGATGGGCAAACATCTATTAGGCGCAGGTGGACATTTTGGGAATGTGGATCTCACGGGGAGCGTGCAAGGGATAAGTCCCTGCAGACACACTATCCTCTGTACTCGCGGTGACTCAGATGGATAGAGCGTCTGCCATGTAAGCAGGAGATCCCGGGTTCGAGTCCCGGTCGGGGCACACATTTTCAACATGTCCCCAATGAAGTACATCAATGCCTGCTTGCAGCTAGGGTGTCCATTTAATTATCATTTCATTTCTAGCAAAGCTGCATGGTCATCCACGGTAACTGTTCTTTCGGGAACAGATACTACCATCATATATATATATATATAGTGTTTTTACTTTGTATTTATAGAGATGCCTTTCTTGTTGCAAATGTTTTTAGTGAAACAATAGGCCATTTCCATTACTTCCAGCCACTAAAGAACATTCTAATCCAATCTGCTCCACAATTTGCCCAAGGTGTTTTAATTTATTAACCTGTTTTATTTGACCACATTTGTGTCATGTCTTAAGTTTCTTCAGTTGAATTTGTGAGACCAGTGGTGGTTTCTACTCTCTGAAGATATTTGTCTAAGTAGGCCTAATTGATTCTGTGTCATTTGCTGAAAATATTGCAAAAGTTGTCTAGTAACGCCAGTCAGTTAACCTTAATTCATTTGGTTTGCTCCCTAAAATTGTAGGTTCAGTTCCAAACTCGAACACTTAATTTCTTTTAAAGACAGTTAAACAGTAAGTGTGATAAATTTCTCCCCCGTTTACATCAGTCATTATTTCCCATGGCTATTTCAGCCATTTATTTTAGTGTAGGTATTGTGCTTGTAAAACGTCGAGTTAGATAATTTAGATTTAACAGTAAATCCTCAAATGCTTTGTCTATAGTTTTCCTTTCTACTGAGTCTAATGAGTTCTCGTAATAAATTAACTATTACAGATTTCCTGACTAACGGTTTATGGCGAGAAATTGATTTAAAATGAAAAATACACTCCTGGAAATGGAAAAAAGAACACATTGACACCGGTGTGTCAGACCCACCATACTTGCTCCGGACACTGCGAGAGGGCTGTACAAGCAATGATCACACGCACGGCACAGCGGACACACCAGGAACCGCGGTGTTGGCCGTCGAATGGCGCTAGCTGCGCAGCATTTGTGCACCGCCGCCGTCAGTGTCAGCCAGTTTGCCGTGGCATACGGAGCTCCATCGCAGTCTTTAACACTGGTAGCATGCCGCGACAGCGTGGACGTGAACCGTATGTGCAGTTGACGGTCTTTGAGCGAGGGCGTATAGTGGGCATGCGGGAGGCCGGGTGGACGTACCGCCGAATTGCTCAACACGTGGGGCGTGAGGTCTCCACAGTACATCGATGTTGTCGCCAGTGGTCGGCGGAAGGTGCACGTGCCCGTCGACCTGGGACCGGACCGCAGCGACGCACGGATGCACGCCAAGACCGTAGGATCCTACGCAGTGCCGTAGGGGACCGCACCGCCACTTCCCAGCAAATTAGGGACACTGTTGCTCCTGGGGTATCGGCGAGGACCATTCGCAACCGTCTCCATGAAGCTGGGCTACGGTCCCGCACACCGTTAGGCCGTCTTCCGCTCACGCCCCAACATCGTGCAGCCCGCCTCCAGTGGTGTCGCGACAGGCGTGAATGGAGGGACGAATGGAGACGTGTCGTCTTCAGCGATGAGAGTCGCTTCTGCCTTGGTGCCAATGATGGTCGTATGCGTGTTTGGCGCCGTGCAGGTGAGCGCCACAATCAGGACTGCATACGACCGAGGCACACAGGGCCAACACCCGGCATCATGGTGTGGGGAGCGATCTCCTACACTGGCCGTACACCACTGGTGATCGTCGAGGGGACACTGAATAGTGCACGGTACATCCAAACCGCCATCGAACCCATCGTTCTACCATTCCTAGACCGGCAAGGGAACTTGCTGTTCCAACAGGACAATGCACGTCCGCATGTATCCCGTGCCACCCAACGTGCTCTAGAAGGTGTAAGTCAACTACCCTGGCCAGCAAGATCTCCGGATCTGTCCCCCATTGAGCATGTTTGGGACTGGATGAAGCGTCGTCTCACGCGGTCTGCACGTCCAGCACGAACGCTGGTCCAACTGAGGCGCCAGGTGGAAATGGCATGGCAAGCCGTTCCACATGACTACATCCAGCATCTCTACGATCGTCTCCATGGGAGAATAGCAGCCTGCATTGCTGCGAAAGGTGGATACACACTGTACTAGTGCCGACATTGTGCATGCTCTGTTGCCTGTGTCTATGTGCCTGTGGTTCTGTCAGTGTGATCATGTGATGTATCTGATCCCAGGAATGAGTCAATAAAGTTTCCCCTTCCTGGGACAATGAATTCACGGTGTTCTTATTTCAATTTCCAGGAGTGTATATTTTGTTCAGATGCCTCCTCTTCAGAAACCACCTTGATATTCTTCAACTCTGTTCAGGAGCAATTTTGATTACATTTTATGCCATTAGATGAAATTACACTTCATTGTAACTAGTATTTCCATTTTTTATTTAGTGGGTGGATTGGTGCTAATTATTACTCTTGTGGAGTTCTTGTCAGTCTTCCAGACGTTTTTGAAAAACAAAAGTCGGTCTTTTATAGCTTTCGATTATGACTGTTTTAATAATTCTACCGTAATTAACTCTCCATGACTTTCGTTACTGAATTTCAATATTCTGGTGGCTTTGTGAATTTCTAGCTATGTTAGCAGGTAGTCCTACTCAAGATTTTCTGCTTTTGAGGATTCTAATTTTGTTGTTGGAATTGCACAGATTAAGAGTTTATCAAGGAAATTTGCCAATACACTGAAGCGCCAAAAAACTTGTATAGACATCCGATTCAAATACAGAGATATGTGAACAGGCAGATACGATGCTGCGGTCAGCAACGCCTATATAGGACAAGAAGTGTCTGACGCAGTTGTTAGATCGGTTCTGCTCTATAGTCGGCGCACGAGCGATGGGACACAGCATCTCCGAGGTAACGATGAAGTGGAGATTTTCCGGTACGATCATTTCACGAGTGTACCGTGAATCTCAGGAATCTGGGAAAACATCAAATCTCCGATATCGCTGTGGCTGGGAAAAGATCCTGCAAGAACGGGACCAACGTCGATTGAAGAGAATCGTTCAAAGTGACAGAAGTGCAACCCGTCCGCAACTTGCTGCACATTTCAGTGCTGAGCCGTCAACAAGTGTCAGCGTGCGAACGATTTAATGAAACATCGTCGATGTGGGCTTTCAAAGCCGAAGGTCCACCCTTGTGGTTCACTGTTGTACGACAGAAAAGCTTTACGCCTCGCCTGGACCCGTCAACACCGACAATGGACTGTTGATGATTAGAAACATGTTGCCTGATCGGATGAGTCTCGTTTCAAATTGTATCGAGCGGATGGACGTATACGGGTATGGAGACAACCTCGTGAATCCAACGACCCTGCATGTCAGTTGGGGACTTTTCAAGCATGTGGAGGCTCTGTAATGGTGTGGGACGTGTGCAGCTGGAGTGATAGGCGATCCCTGATACGTCTAGATGCGACTCTGACAGGTGACACGTACGTAAGCATCGTATCTGCATCCATTCATGTCCATTGTGCATTCTGAACGGACTTGGGCAATTACCGCAGGACAATGCGACACCCCACACGCCCAGAATTGCTACAGAGTGGCTCCAGGAACGCTCTTGTGAGGTGAAACACTTCCGCTGGCCACCATCTCCCCAGTCATGAACATTATTGAGCATATCTGGGATGTCTTGCAACGTGCTGTTCAGAAGAGATCTCCACCCCCTGGTTCCTTTAGGGATTTATTATCAGTCCTGCAGGATTCATAGTGTCAATTTCCTCCAGCACTACTTCAGACATTAGTCGAGTCCATGCCGCGTCGTGTTGCGGCACTTCTGAGTGCTAGCGGGGCCCTACATGATATTATTTATTTGTACATTTATTTTACCTGGCAAGATTAGGGCCTTCAGGCCCTCTCTTACACCTAACCGGGCATACTCAGATTCAACAAATTTCAGTTTCTACAGAACATTAAGGACATATAACATGTTATACAGTATTAATGTTACAGAAAAAAATTAGAGATTATAAAAGTAGTACAATGATAATTATAACAATCAAAAAATAATTATAATAATCAAGAATAATAATAATAGTAATGACTATGTATAGGAAAGTAAACATATTTTTTCTTTTATGAATGTCAGTTCTATTGCTAGTTGGGAATTTTCTCGTTATATTCTTGCAGCTTGTGAGTTATTCTCATCAAGCAGAGACATAAGACGATAGAATGGGGTGAAAGAGATATAGAAGAGGTAGATAGGTTAGAGGAAGAGAAATAGAACGGTAAAATTCGAAGCTATGATGGAGAGGAGAAAGAAAAAGATGAGAGGGGCACGACAATGGTGGCTATACCGTCCCTAATATGTAAGTCTTGAGTTCCCTCTTGAATGTTAAGTGGTTCTGGATAAGACGCAGATCACAGGGGAGCGCGTTCCATAGTCGTATGGCTGAGACGGAGAATGACACAGAGAAAGATTTTGTGTTATATAAAGGTACAGCCAAGATGCTAGACGTATCCGATCTGGTATTGCGGTTGTGGAATGATGATAGGTGTTTAATGTGAGAAGATAAGTATTGGGGGCACATCGTGTGGAGATCGCGTGCCTTATGTGGGCGTATCCAGCCTAGCTGGGAGTATGAAGGACTGATATGATCATACAACAGTATATTGCATACGTATCTAACGCAAGCATTCATCACTAGCTCGAGGCATCTCGAATTTTCACTATTTGTGCCGTGTCGAACTACATCACAGTAGTAAAGATTAGGCAAGACTAGTGTTTGGACTAATTTTTGTTTAACATGGGTTGGAAATATTTTTCTAAATCTTTGAATTGCATGTAGGGAGGAGAGCGATTTCCGGCAAGCTGTGATTGTTTGTTCTTCCCAGTTTAGGTGTTCGTCCAAGATTATTCCAAGGTCTTTTACTGTTTTTTGGTATGGTAGTTGGGTACCATTGAGGAGTATTTGAGGGACTGTTTCGCGAAAGTACCGACTGATTAACTTTGGATGAGATATAAGTATGACCTGGGATTTCTTGGGGTTTAGTTTCAGACCTAGGTTCTGTGCCCATCGAGAAACAGAGCAAAGATCTGCGTTCATACTCGCTACTGCGTCAGCAATGTTCTTGGGGCTTGCACTTATGTACAGTTGGATGTCGTCGGCATATAGATGGTAGTTGCAGGAGTGAATCACTGAAGAAATATCATTAATGTACAGTGAGAAGAGTAATGGACCAAGGACGGAGCCTTGGGGAACTCCAGAGCGCACGTTTTTCCATGATGACTTTTCCGACCAACAAATGACTTGTTGACTTCTGTTTTTGAGGTAGCTGTCGAACCAGTGTATACCGCTGTTTCAGAAATTCAGCTGTTTCATTTTAATTAGTAATATATCAAAGTCAACTGTATCAAAAGCCTTGCTAAAGTCAAGCAGTGTTAGGATGGTAGCTTCACGTCTGTCCATAGCATGTTTAATTTCATCATTTACTTTGATTAATGCAGTTGCTGTACTATGGTGCTTTCGAAAGCCTGACTGATATTTGTTGTGCAGGTGTACCAGTCTCTTGGCTTTTCAGTGTATCTCACAGCTATGACTTATTTAAGCAAATAATTGATACTTGTTCCTCTCTCAGTTTATCTTTTAACTTTTTAAAAAAATACAACAATTGTCATTTTCTGAGCACTTTGATCCAGTAACTATTCACAATTATCACGCCACTATTATTTCTCTTTATCTATGGTTGCGCCTAAGGTTTTCGCTGTTTTAGTAGTTTACTTTTGGAGTATGTGCCAGTTTTATAGCTTAGAATTTTAACTACAGGGCTATTACAAATGATTGAAGCGATTTAATAAATTCACTGTAGCTCCATTCATTGACGTATGGTCACGACACACTACAGATACGTAGAAAAACTCATAAAGGTTTGTTCGGCTGAAGCCGCACTTCAGGTTTCTGCTGCCAAAGCGCTCGAGAGCGCAGTGAGACAAAATGGTGACAGGAGCCCAGAAAGCATATGTCGTGCTTGAAATGCACTCACATCAGTCAGTCATAACAGTGCAACGACACTTCAGGACGAAGTTCAACAAAGATCCACCAACTGCTAACTCCATTCGGCGATGGTATGCGCAGTTTAAAGCTTCTGGATGCCTCTGTAAGAGGAAATCAACGGGTCAGCCTGCAGTGAGCGAAGAAACGGTTGAACGCGTGCGGGCAAGTTTCACGCGTAGCCCGCGGAAGTCGACGAATAGAGCAAGCACAGAGCTAAACGTACCATAGCCGACGGTTTGGAAAATCTTACGGAAAAGGCTAAAGCAGAAGCCTTACCGTTTACAATTGCTACAAGCCCTGACACCCCATGACAAAGTCAAACGCTTTGAATTTTCGGCGCGGTTGCAACAGCTCATGGAACAGGATGCGTTCAGTGCGAAACTTGTTTTCAGTGATGAAGCAACATTTTTTCTTAATGGTGAAGTGAACAGACACAGTGTGCGAATCTGGGCGGTAGAGAATCCTCACGCATTCGTGCAGCAAATTCACAATTCACCAAAAGTTAACGTGTTTTGTGCAATCTCACGGTTTAAAGTTTACGGCCCCTTTTTCTTCTGCGAAAAAAACGTTACAGGACACGTGTATCTGGACATGCTGGAAAATTGGCTCATGCCACAACTGGAGACCGACAGTGCCGACTTCATCTTCCAACAGGATGGTGCTCCACCGCACTTCCATCATGATGTTCGGCATTTCTTAAACAGGAGATTGGAAAACGGATGGATCAGTCGTGGTGGAGATCATGATCAGCAATTCATGTCATGGCCTCCACGCTCTCCCAACTTAACCCCATGCGATTTCTTTCTGTGGGGTTATGTGAAAGATTCAGTGTTTAAACCTCCTCTACCAAGAAACGTGCCAGAACTGCGAGCTCGCATCAACGATGCTTTCGAACTCATTGATGGGGACATGCTGCACCGAGTGTGGGAGGGACTTGATTATCGGCTTGATGTCTGCCGAATCACTAAAGGGGCACATATCGAACATTTGTGAATGCCTAAAAAAACTTTTTGAGTTTTTGTATGTGTGTGCAAAGCATTGTGAAAATATCTCAAATAATAAAGTTATTGTAGAGCTGTGAAATCGCTTCAATCATTTGTCATAACCCTGTATTGTATATGTGTTCCATGAATCTCTTATCTAAATGTACTCTTCTGTGGTATCTCTGCCAAACACAAAATAAAGTAATTGTTTTTAATTATTTAGTTTGTTTTGTGCTCGGGATTGATATTACCGGATAGTGCATTTGGCTACATGAATCGTATATGCACTAACTGAAACTAAGCTACAGTATTACTGTTCGAAACCAACTTTAAAGGTATTCAGCCCACTTTGGTATCGTCAGCTAACGCACACGAGTCCGCTTTGAAAACCAATTTCTGCACACGTCAGGATGTGATCCATCATCTACTCCTCCCGATAGTCATTGGTTGCTCCTTAGGCAAATGTCCACTTCAGTAGTGCTCATCCTAACTAGAATAACGTCTGATGTCAACCTCAGTTTTAGGGTAATTTATAGCCTCTTACGCGCTTAGTTGGATCACCAGTCACTGTAGAGCTATGAACCTATTTCGTCTGTCAGCGGCTATAGGGTTCAGATGAGAAAACTATAGAAACTATCGTATTATTAAGCCGGGATTCCTGCGAATGGTTTATAACATTGTTTGCGACGTTTATAGTAGTCTGAGATGACAAACATCTATGTGCTCTAACACTAGAGGCAATGGTGAAAGTGTAACTAACAATTCCAGAAATTATTTTCATTTATTCGTTTAACCGTAGTGTATGTCCATCTTCCTGATATGTGCACTCCGCGCACCTTTATGTTATAGTAAATTAATTTCCGAATGTGTCATATAACAAACATTTCAATAAATAAACACATGATTCAGTAACTAGTCTTACGGTATGTATACTCAAAATCACAAAATTTCCCATAAGAATGCTTATGTGAATAGCTTTATTATAAAAATCAATATTTCTAGGAATCATCCGTACTTCTTATTATCTAGACGATTGCTGGAGTCATACCTCGCTGTAAAAATAATTTTCGTAGTACAAAGAGAAGCATTCAACTGTAAAAAAATATCATTTCCCTTTATACGACACATGAAAAGTGCTACGCCTTTTTCTAATTATTGAAGATATTGCTTGAAGGACATCATTAGAAATAAGTCATTTTAACAGACATTAATAGGGTTTCTTGGGTGACCATTTTACTAAAGTTAAAAGTAGTATCAAACTTGACAAATTATCTATTTCATAGGCGTTGTCGTACAACAAAACTCTACAAAATGAGTTGTTCGAAACAGACACGATTACTGCGAGTTTTGCAGGAAGTTATAAGAAAGTTCTCGTGTTCTACAGCAAATAGTTGATTTGCTATCGTTTCTAGATATGACGATATCTATCTTATACCGCGTTACTTCATTTGACTAGTCAACTGATATTTAAAATCTTCGAAGCCTTCTTTTGATGGACACAAGTTAAACATTTAAGAGAGGCTTAGGAACTTCAATTTAATGTATACAGTGATTGGTGTGGTTGTTAGTTCATCTATGTAATGCAGTATATTTTACAGATGTGTGTGGAATTATTCACCCATCAGAGTTTTTATGCTATGACGATTACTTAAAACAATCAGTGGCATTTCTCGTGTTGGGAAGGGGTAACTTCACTATCATATGCCACACATTGCTTATAAAAGAAAGTCCACTTCACAAAAGACGTCGTAAATCTACCCCATTGCATTATAAGTCAACTTCAAGTAGTTGTTTAAAATTCTAATAGTGAAATACATTCTAGAATTAAGAACAGAGTATATGGAACGACAAGATTAGGTTTTAACGTCTCGTCAACGACGAAGTCATTAGATGGAACAACAGCTCGGATTGGGGATGTCTTTCAAAGCTACCATCCCGGCACTCATCTTAAGGAAATTGCGCGAGCCGGAAATTGGACGTACAAACAGGCAAAGGGACCCAAACGCGAATCGAATCCACGCATCGGATTAACGACAGCTGGGCTGGAACACAAGCCAGCTCGAGTGTGGGTTTTAGACGGTTTTCCACGCATGTTTAGGCAGATATGCTGGTCCCAAATATCTGCCTCAGGACACACGTATTACAATATAGTAACACACGGAACATAGAATACACCACTCACAGACGGATGGCGCACACGAGTTTCCTCTCTGAGAGAGAGAGAGAGAGAGAGAGAGAGAGAGAGAGAGAGAGAGAGACGGAGGACCTAATTCTGGATGGCAGGACAGGAATATTCACTGGTGTCCTCCAGAATACGTGTCTAGCGTCCTACCATTATCACCTCCTTGCTCGGCAACGTTAGTTGTGTTAAAGGGGCAGGAAGTGAACAGCCTGTCCCGTGGGAAGATCGAGCTTACGACCCCTTCGTTGCGATTAGAGAAGAGTGAGGTGTGTGCTGTTACCGCTATATCTCTCCCGCTTTCACCAAGAACACTAACGCACTGCTTTCTCTCCACGAGCATTCACCAGTCCTCCGGGCGGCCGGGGTGGCCGAGTGGCCGAGCAGTTCTAGGCGCTTCAGTCTGGAACCGCGCGACCGCTACGGTCGCAGGTTCGAATCCTCCCTCGGGCATGGATGTGTGTCACGTCCTTAGGTTAGTTAGGTTTAAGTAGTTCTAAGTTCTAGGGGACTAATGACCTCAAAAGTTAAGTCCCATAGTGGTCAGAGCCATTTGAACCAGTCGTCTGTAACTTCGCTTCCCTCTCAGCGTGCAATCTCCATTTTATCAAGACAGTTTTATTTCGGCTCTTCTAGCGGTGTGCTATACACGAGCATGGTGAGGGGATTTCAGCATGGACTAGAACTGCTGACAAGTACCTGAAAACAAAATTAATTACGAAACTTAATGTGGAAATAATTTTTGGTAGCCTCCTCGGATTTTCTACCGGGTCCGAAATTCAACATTACTCAATACTACGGCGAGCCACGTATCCGCCATCTTCAGGAGACGCGCCTACTGCTTAGTCTCGCTGAAAACTATTTTGTTGTTGACTTTCGTGGCATGAGCCCCGTCTCCCATGCGAATTGCCGAGGTTGGGAGACACATGTAAGGGCTTTTAATATACTTCTCTAGAATATAAAGTTCTTAAAATTGAGAAAACATAAGCTTGAATTATGGCCACTGCTGATTCTAGAATTAATAGAAGTACTTGTCCAATAATCAGTAGTGAGATTAAGTTTATTGCTATAGACGGTCCTGTGTTTCCTAATAAGGTTAATAGAAAGTGTCATGTGTTTCAATGCAGAACATACTCCTGAAAGCAAGAGGCATTTGTGGGCCTTAGGAGCCCTTTCCGGAAATTTCTTGGTGCGCGTCAATTGGACTTCCCAGTCCCCAGGGAGACAAGCAGTCCGATGCTAATCCACTAGCGGTGAAAGACTAAGCCCTAATGAAACGGGACGAGGCAGCTGTTCGAGATGGAAGTATTGTATTTAATCTTCCCATTTCTCACACTTCCATTCGAGGAGCCAGCTCCGAAGTTGCCCCTGCAACCTAAGCGTCTGGCGTCTGTCCAGCAGGCTACGATAAGTCTGCCATCAGCACCAGTAGCATTTTTTTATGCCTTATCTCCTACGGTAGCGGTGGAAGCACATCGGTGGGCTGTCCAGGAAGGCCATGGTAGTCGCGAATCGCTTGATCGTCGCCTCGAATTTGGAAGCCAAGTAGTCCACTGCCAAGATAACATCCTCCTCAGAGCATAGGGAGAATGACGTTCGAACTGCGTTGGTAACGACGTTAGGATTCGTAGTTGATGATTTTCATAGTCTAATTTGAGGGAGAGATGCTGAATCTCCGGAGGGTGACCAGAATGGCGTGGTGGTCAGAAGTCATGTAGTGGACGGTGACTTCGTCGAGTGTGGCTGGCACATTTGGGTTGAGAACAGCACCGAGGCCATTCAGCTGATCGTGCTTGTTGAAAGGTATGTACGTCACATTCTTGGGTGCATGGATGACAAATGGGAGGTCATCTGCTAAATCCAAGAGGAGACGGCCGTTACTGTCGAATGGGCGAGAATTCCACAAGAGGTGCTTTTCATTTAGGTCGGCCACGAAGTAGACTGACTCGGTAATGTTGGAAAGATGAGCTACACTGTCCCTCTGAAGGCCGCAACAAATGTTATACTTCCCGAGTTTGTCCTCACTGTCACTCCTGTGACTTCGATCTGCGCCAGTTGTTGCACGGCTTCCAGCTGGTGGCATAGCAACGCGACTCACAGAGGAAGACTGGCGTTCTGCAAACCTTCTGATGATGCCTGCCACCATATTCCGTACACGGAAAGTTTCTCCTTCCTTGAGGTGGATTTCGTTCATGAGGAGGACATCGACAGTGCAGATGGCGAGGAAGGTCTCAGTCACTGATTTTAATGCCAATTTCGTTCTACACTGGAACGACCAAGTCGTTGACTGGAATGCGAGAATGGGCAATTTAAGCAAAACGTGACGCGATGCTCTCCAGTGGGGCCATGAGTTTACCAAGGGTGTCTGTTGCAACCCATTTCTTCGATACAGCCACTTTGATTTAGTAATTGTGTCGCACTTGTTGATGTCAGAACAAAAGTAATTTGCTTGACAGAGCAGCCGCCAATAAGAACTGATATAGGGCACTTCTCATTGCCGTTAGCGAAGGATCAAGTTGACTGCCTTTGTGCCTCTTGTTCTCCACGTAAGGCGGTGGACCGTCGGTGAGTTTGGAATCTTTGGAGACTTGTGGAATGTGAACATACTGCAGGTACGAGGCAGTGGTCCTGATAGCTGGTTTCGCGAAGGGTTTAAGCCCCTTTTAGTGCTCCGGACAGCCTTTACAGCTCGTTTGGTGTCCTGTGATGCCACAACGTGCACAGGTGGACTTCTCCACTGGAGGCAGCGTGTACTGCGCACAGACTCGTGGCCCCGAGCACTTGACACAACGTTGTAGCAGGTGGCAATATTTCGCTATATGGCGAAGGCGCAAGCAACTTTCGCATTTGGGCGGCCCATCATTTGCCTTGTAATTTTCAAGGCTCACGTGGGTGTCCAGGTAGATGGTGTTAAATTTTTTTGCTCTTTGGTTGGGAGGCGACAAAAGTAGGCGTCGGCTGTAGCTTCTTCGTGTGCCTCCTTGTAAATCGGTAGGAGTGCCCCATCAGTGATGCTTCTGAGGACGCATTCAGTTGTAAGTATTTGTGGTCTACTACACCACCAATGGCAGCGATCTGCTCGTCGCAGGGAGGTTGGAGCGGCTGGTAACAGCTATTGTGGGGTGGACGTCAATGTCTCTGCAGCAGCGAGAGCCGAGAAGGTATTCTGAGAAGGCACCGCAAATGGTGATTGGTCCTACTTACTGTTCTTGCTGCCTTGAGCATGTGTCGCAATCGGTTCAGATGTTTCGGCTTCCTGATCACGACTGTGAAACCGCTGTCGTTCGCCGTTCCTTGTATGAGAGGGTTTTCTTAAGTGCCATCAGTTTATGGGCGGAGGGGAGTCTTCGTCCGGTACCTCGTTGTAAGAGAGTGCTGGCGACGTCGAGTTTTCGTCCGACGACCCACACGATTCTCCTGTCGTCAGATACGCCCGACGGAGGGTGGCTATGCGTCAGATGTCTCGAATGAGTTGTTGGTCAGATGTGGAGAGGTGGAGGCTTGTCCGGAGCCTCAGACTTGACTAATGAAGCAGGTTGGCGGAGGGTGGGGGACCTACTATCGTCTTCTAGCCTGTTGTCTGCCATGAACTTTGCCCACAAGACGCGTGAGGGACCTACCGCAACAGGCGCCGTGACCCTGAAAAATCACTACACTGACACCTTAAGTTGAGGATAGTCGTGAACTTTTGCATAGCCCTGACGCGTCCTAACTCAGCGTACGACAAATTTACTTTCCTGTTCTGGCACAGAATGAGCTGAGAGCGTGAACACAACGACAAATTGCTTTGTACCTAGAGCGCACGAAGTGGCCGCTGACATGTCTTCAACCTGACTGCCGGTCACGGCTGGAAACAGTCGTCCCATATAGACCCCCGTACCGCAGACTGCGCATCTGTCACCAACCCTAGCTACCCTAGGGCTGTGGCGCTGCCATTAGTAGAACACCGGCGCCAGCGATATATAGCAGTCAAACACTACCGTCAAACACTCGGGCCGGCCAGGCCAATGAACGTTGTGCTCAGATGCGGGATAGTACAGATTTCTACGTCCTGCGGACAGTGAAACACTTGTCCCTATTAATCAAGTTGTCTGCCAACCTAATTTCAGTTGACTTCTTATAAACACTACCAAAAACCGGCGTATCGGTAGCAATAAGTGATTCGCCAAATTTCATCTACTCTCCCTCACATAAAGAATGTTCCACTACCGCCGATTTTTCTAGCGATTTTTCTGTGTCGGTGGTGTTCCTTGGACCGACCAAGATGGAGGATCACATGAGAAAAATGTGGGATAACGTTCTACGTCCGAATGTCAGAAGTCGAAAAGTGACAGGGAAGCCAGAAAATATAAAAATAGGAATGCAAGGCTCTAGATACAGTGGAAGTCAGTGAAGTGAAATGGAAAGAAGATAAGGATTTCTGATCAGACAAATACAGTTCATTATCAATAGTAACAGAAAACAGTAAACGAGAAAAGGATTCATTATGAATAACTTGGTAGAATCAGAGTGAATTACTTTGAACAAAATACAGTTATGGGGTTATTTTCACAAGAATCGACAGAAAAACCAACGGTAACAATGACAATTCAGGTATAAACTCCGACTTTACAAGAAGAATGTGAGAGTCAGAAAGCGTGTATGAGGGCACTGAACTTTGTATACAGGCTGAGTCACTTAACCTTATATATCATAACTGTCCAAGATGATGATGATGATCATAAATGTCGCGGAAATTGGAAATGCTACTGATGTGTGGTTTTCACAGAATAGATTGGTAGTCAATGAACGCATTGTAATAATACTTAGACAGTTTATTTTTTGTGCAAACATAGACTTTTGAAATGAAGCAATGCCTGTTGACGTGAACAAACTAAAAGCGTGGTAAATCAGAATGCCAGTGGTGTTTGTTGCAGGATTCTAGTGCGAGTCGTTTACGAGATATCGTATCGTGAAAAGTTTCCACAGCGACATTTGTACAGGCCTGTCGTATGCCGATTCTGACCAGTAACGAGACAACTGGCCTTCGCACGTTGAGTTCAAAATGGCCACCGGCAGCGGCACGCTTCCACTTTGGTATGGAACAATTGATGCACACGTTCTAGCATTTCAGCGGAGATGTCTTACCAGGCTGCAGTAGCTCGTCGTTGCATATTGTAAGGTGTAATTGGTATGCCCTTGTAGACAGCACCTTTCGGCTTTCATCTAAGAAAAAAGACTACAGCTGTCAAATCCGTGGAACGGGCCGGCCAAGGTACAGATCCTCTTCGTCCAATCCAAGCATCTGGAGACAATTCAACAACACATACCGTAGTACTTCGTGTACTGTGGGCTGGACAGCCATCACGTTGGTACCACAGGTTCTTCCTAGTCTGCAGAGGTCTGTCTTCTAGCATTCGTGGAAGATGGTCTGCCAGGAGGCTGCTATACTTGTGTGCGTTCAGTGTTCAGTCTATCAAACATAGGGCTATGAGCTGATGGTTCATTATCCCACACCACACTTTTACACTCCATGGACGCTGACGTTCCCCCTGACGAAGCCAATGGAGATTGTCAACACACCAACAGTGCATGTTTCGGCAGTATACCTGGGCATGATTGGTAAATATGGCTTCATCACTAAATAAGATACATTACGCAGCTGGAGTATCCTGTCTCAATGCATATACACAGAAGTTAATACCATGCTCGTAATCGTTCTCATGCAGCTCTTGATGGAGAGAGATGTGACAGGGATGGAAACTTTGTGGGTGGAGAATGCGTAGGACACTTGCCTGTCTCATAGGACTTCCTCGTGAGACGGCGCGGGAGCTGACGTTCGGATCAACTGCAACAGCAGCAGGAACATTATTTATCCCCTTTTCTGTCGTCATTTGTTTCCTTCTGTTACGTTGTCTACACTACACTACCACTTTGTCGTAGCTTGTTGAAAAGGTTGATAGTTAATTGCCGAAGTGGTTAACGTCTATTGCATACACCGTAGAAGAAGGAACTGCATTCTACCTGCATTCTCCATACACCACGAGCATGTGGGCTTTTTCTGCATTGCTAAACCCCATCGTCAACTCACAACCTACTGTTTGGACTGTCACACACTAAAGGACTAGCAAGTATCAGTGCACTCAAGGAACATGTAAGCACTCTGTAAGCAAACATAGCAACATCGTACCTAGCAAGAAAGCAAGCTGATTGGCACAATAAGTGTCGGTGTGGAAACTTTTCAAAATACGATACCTGGTAAACGACTCCCTCTAGAATCCTGCAAAGAACATCACTGACATTCTAATTTACCCTACTTTTAGCTGGTTAATGTCAGTAGGCATTTTTCCGCTTAAAAATTTATGTTGCACAAAAATACTTATTCTAATTATTACTACAGCCTATTATTGGCTGACAAATCGAGCCCCTGACTACCAATCCACTCCGTGAAAACCTCACATCAACAGCACTTTCCATTTCCGCAATATTTGCGACGCAAATTTTAGTTGTTTTAGTCTATAGAAGCAGCAGATGATAATCTAATAAAAAAATCTATTACGGGAGAATTGGGATTCGATAGTAGGAATGAGAGACGAGAAAGACTGCAGTAAACTTTAGCTATCAATGGCGAATACGTTGTTCAAAGATCCCAAGAGGAGAAAGTATACCTGAAAAAGGTCTGAAACCAAGAGAAGATACCAAATGGATCACACCATGTTGAGACAGAAATACTAGAACCAGATATGGATTGGATTCTGATGCATAAGCACGAGCAGCTGTATACTCAGACCACAACACAGTAATGATGAAGAATAGGCCGAAGTCCAAAGAACTGTCAGGAAGCATCAACTTGGACGGAAGTAGGATACTGATGTACTAATTTTTGATAATGTGCGTTCGAAGATCTACAAGGTTGTAAGTACTGTAATAATGAATAAAAAAGTAGGCTGATAAGGTGAAGAGGAATGGGCATCTCTAAAAAAGACGATCACAGAGGTTTAACGGACTAATCTACGTAAAAAAACAGATAACTGCAAAAAGTAATTGGGTAAGGAAAGATAGGTATACATCAATTGATCGAACAGAGAAGGAAGTACAAAAGTGCTCAGCAAAGGGCAGGAACACAGAAATATGTCACTTAGAAATGAAGTACATAGGAAGTACAACGAAAAACATGAATAAATCGAAAGACGAATGGTCGTAGGAAGGACAGATTCAGCACGTAAAGTCTAAAGAATTATCAGGAAGCACCAACTTGGACGGAAGTGGGATACTGAAGTACTAATAATTGATATAGTGTAAGATACCAAAAAAATTCTGTTAGCAGAACACAAGCAATTGATTGTAAATGTATGGTAACATATTTGTCCATTTCCTATAGTTATACCAGTAAATAACCGTTGCGAAACTGTTTTTGGATTAGTAGACAATGGACATTGAACCCGGATTAGTCTTGACTTGTGTAAACATTACGCACAGTAGATTGCGAGAATTCATTAAACACGTTAAAAACTTTCTAAAGCTAAGATTGCATAAATATATCTTCATATAAAAACAGTTTCAGCAGAATTTGCTGTTATCTTTTATAATGTTCTGTCTCTCGTCCACGTGATAACTTGGCGTGAGATCCAATTTAAAATAGACACGTTTCATAAGAAAAAAAATTTTAAGACCTGAAGACAAGAACCAAGTCTGTCGAAACCGGTTGTTTTTAAATAAGTAATAGTTATAGATCTTGGTTTAGAAAGTGTTTAGCAAGTAGAACATGTCACTCCTCTGTCTTCCCAAACTGAGAACAATCGGTCATTAAACACGATGAAGACACCACTCCGTTCCTTCCCTCAACAAAGGTGCACTTATGTAAGCAATCGGTTCGTGTTACTTGCCGCTGCGCGTATTGACATCGCGTGCGGGGGTCGGAGACCCATAGGCAACTGTGGCCTGCGTGGCTGATTCATTGTAATACTCCGACCGTCGACAGTCGTCAAGTTACCTGTGCAGACGTTATTACAACTACGTTAAATGACAGGGTGGAAGGGAGATTTACTGTCTCTGAGCTATGCGATATCCATTTAATTTATGGCGTTGCGAGGGCAGCTGAACGAGTTCGCAGAGAACACCTTCCACGATGCCTTCCTGCATAATCGATTGTAGCTGTTCACCAAAGATATGTACGATCATAATTCTCTACTTTTACTCGATTATTTTGCAATTCATTAAAAGTGCAATAGCTATCTTTAAATTTACTTTTTTACATTTTATTCTGTATGTTAATCGTATTGTACGTTCTGATATGTTTTGATTTTATTATTAAATAAAACATACAACTCACGATGACGTATATAATTTGCATAGATTGAGAGACACTGGCTCTTTACTGCCCCGTGCAGAAGGCAGAGGTCCACAACAGGAACAAAGTACACTGTAAGCTGAGGAACTAACTTTGGACCGCATACAGGAGGGTCCGAGCCTCCAAGTGGGTGTATCGCACACTGTCGATCGTCGCACTTTGAAACAAGAGCGTCTGCGGCCTTACCATATTCAGTGCATACAAGCGTTGGAAGAGCAAGATTTCCCTCCACCACGATAATTCTCAGAGTGGCTTTTGCTACAAAATGCGCAGTATGATTTTGTAAACAAAATACTCGTCACAGATGAAGCTTGTGTCTCTCGTGACGGAATAACTAATTTCCATAATATGCACACGTGCTGTGTACACAATCCGTAGTAGTAGCAACACATCTTCAGTGCCGCTTTTCCATAAATGTATGAGCGAGTATAATGGATGATTACATTACTGGGCCTTATTTCACCTGCACGATTGACTGGTAACAACTACCAAACCTTTCTAAAGGAAACATTGCTACCAACTTTATTAGAAGATATTCCGTTAGCCGTGCGACATAACATATGGTTCCTGCACGATGGTGCTCCACCCCACATTCGTCCCTGAGTACTAAATTTTTTGAATATATGATGTCCAGGACGATGGATAGGACGTTTTGGTCCACGTCGATGGCCAGCATGCAGTCCTGATTTAAATACACTGTATTTTCATTTTTGGGGCCATACGAAGAAACTTATTTGTGCTCAGCAAGTAAATAATGTTGACGAACTAACGCAGAGGATTTTCGATACTGCCAGTATCATAAAGGGAAATGTGCATGGGTATCAACGAGTGCGACGAAACTGGGTTCGCCGTAATGAAGCATTTGTCGAATCGAATGGTGGGCATTTTGATCACTTATTGTAGTTTTGGTGTAAGAGGAAACAAAGTATTGTTGGTTTTATTTCCGTTACGGTACTGTGTACAAAAGGAAAGTAATCTGAATTCAATCTTCGTTACGGTATTATTCTAAAAAGAGGACAGTTGATTGTAATTAATGCACAACTAATTACGTGGCCGCCTCTCATGCAGCGGGCCCGGGTTGGATTCCCGGCCGAGTTGGAGATTTTCTCCGCCCAGGGACTGGGCGTTGTGTTATCATTTCATCCTCATCACCGGCGTACAGGTCGAACAATGCGACGTCGAATGAAATAAGACTTGCATTTGGCAGCCGAACTTCCCCGAATAGGGGCCTCCCCCACAACGATGCCGTACGCTCATATCATTTTTTTTTACATGGTAATTGCTCTATTTTGTACCATGACTTTCGTTATGCTAATATTGTACTTAATTCAATGTTTAGTTAAATAAATTACACGTTCTTGGCTACCCAATGACTGTTTAAACTGCTTGTTTCGGTAGCACTTCGTCGCTACGCCGCGTCGTTGTAGACAACCAATGTTTACATTGCTCTGTTTCGTCCATTACTGTTCTCTCACCGCCGCGTCGATGCCGGTAATACACAAACAATATCACTGACACTGTGTCAGAAACGCATATACTATCAATTTTACAAATACAATACTGGCCATTAAAATTGCTACACCAAGAAGAAATGCAGATGATAAACGGGTATTCATTGGACAAATATATTATACTAGAACTGACATGTGATTACATTTTCATGCAATTTGGGTGCATAGATCCTGAGAAATCAGTACCCAGAACAACCACCTCTGGCCGTAATAACGGCCTTGATACGTCTGGGCATTGAGTCAAACAGAGCTTGGATGGCGTGTACAGGTACAGCTGCCTATGCAGCTTCAACACGATACCACAGTTCATCAAGAGCAGTGACTGGCGTATTGTAAAGAGCCAGTTTCTCGGCCACCATTGACCTGACGTTTTCAATTGGTGAGAGATCTGGAGAATGTACTGGCCAGGGCAGCAGTCGAACATTTTCTGTATCCAGAAAGGCCCGTACAGGACCTGCAACATGCGGTCGTGCATTATCCTGCTGAAATGGAGGGCTTTGCAGGGATCGAATGAAGGGTAGAGCCACGGGATGTAACACATCTGAAATGTAACGTCCACTGTTCAAAGTGCCGTCAATGCGAACAAGAGGTGACCGAGGCGTGTAACGCCGGGTGATACGCCAGCATGGCGATGACGAATACACGCTTCCAATGTGCGTTCACCGCGATGTCACCAAACAAGGATGCGACCATCATGATGCTTTATACAGAACCTGGATTCATCCTAAAAAATTACGTTTTGCCATTGGTGCACCCAGGTTCGTCGTTGAGTACACCATCGCAGGCGCTCCTGTCTGTGATATAGCGTCAAGGGTAACAGCAGCCATGGTCTCCGAGCTGATAGTCCATGCTGCTGCAAACGTCGTCGAACTGTTCGTGCAAATGGTTATTGTCTTGCAAACTTCCCCATCTGTTGACTCAGGGATCGAGGCGTTGCTGCACGATCCGTTACAGGCTCGCAGATAAGATGCCTGTCATCTCGACTGCTAGTGATACGAGGCCGTTGGGATCCAGCACGGCGTTCCGTATTACCCCCGGTAGCGTTCTCGCTTCCCGAGCACGGGGTCCCGGGTTCGATTCCCGGCGGGGTCAGGGATTTTCACCTGCCTCGAGATGACTGGGTGTTTGTGTTGTCCTCATCATTTCATCATCATCCAGAAAAGTGGCGAAATTGGACTGAGCAAAGATTGGGTAATTGTACGGGCGCTGATAACCACGCAGTTGAGCGCCCCAAAAAAACCAAACATCATCATCATCATCGTATTACCCTCCTGAACCCACCGATTCTGCTAACAGTCATTGGATCTCGACCAACGCGGGCAGCAATGTCGCGATACGATAAACTGCAATCGCGATAGGCTACAATCCGACCTTCATCAAAGTCGGAAACGTGATCGTATACATTTATTCTCCTTACACGAGGCATCACAACAACGTTTCACCAGGCAACGCCGCTCAACTGCTGTCTGTGTATGAGAAATCGGTTGGAACCTTTCCTCATGTCAGCATGTTGTAGGTGTCGCCACCGGCGCCAACCTTGTGTGAATGCTCTGAAAAGCTAATCATTTGCATATCACAGCATCTTCTTCCTGTCGGTTAAATTTCGCGTCTATAGCACGTCATCTTCGTGGTGTAACAATTTTAAAGGCCAGTAGTGTATCTGAGTTTTAGGAGGACAAAAATAAAGTTCATAACACAACGACATTTCATTAGACTTTTCTTGTCAAGCTCATCCAGATGTACCGTCTGAACAATTTTGGCAGGTTACGCCGTTCGCACCTTGTATAGAAGTGAAAGCAATCTCGGTGAAATTAGACGCAAAGGTGCCGTAGAGAGTCCAGAAGTTCCACTGTTAAGCGGAGAGAACAGACAGTGGAAAGAATGCACTGAAGGCCTGGAAGAGTAGAAAATATCCGATGACGTGACAGAAGAAGAAATGGAAGTCGATTTGGATGGAATAGGAGATTCACTACTGTAGTTGGAGTTCAACAGTGCTTTCGAAGACTTGCAATCCAATAACGCCGGAAGCTTAGATCACATTTCTCCGAAATTTGTAAAATGTTTCGGGAGAATCAAGAAGAAACAGTAGGAACGTAAGATAAAGAACAAGGTGCTCTTATAAAAGGGTGTAAGACAGGGATGCTGCCTTTCTCCCTTACTGTTCCCAGTGCAGTATTCACGTGAACATAACGGTATTAAAAACGTAACCCTTAGCGTAACGACAGAGGGTAACGTAATCCGTCCACTTGCAGGAACTGATGTAAACAAATATGAACGCAAGGAAAATGCACACCGCACATTGAATCAACTACCTTCAGTTGAATGTTGTGCAGTACATTGTAAGCCAACGAAGATAAGGTAAAATGCTATTCATGTATGGAGAATGAGAGTGAAGCATCGTAAATAAGAAAACATTATTGTAGCTACCTTTCACTACCTTAAAGTCTCCACATTTGAGTTGAGTAGCATTTCTACCTTCTCTCCGTTGGTGTGCATTGTACTCACACAAACCTTTACCTAAAGACGGTTGACTAAAGGGCTAGTGTGCAATTTCCTTGCGTTTACAGCCGGCCGTAGTGGCCGAGCGGTTCTAGGCGCTACAGTCTGGAACCGCGCGACCGCTACGGTCGCAGGTTTGAATCCTGCCCCGGGCATGGATGTTTGTGATGTCCTTAGGTTAGTTAGGTTTACTTAGTTCTAAGTTCTAGGCGACTGATGATCTCAGAAGTTAAGTCGCATAGTGCTCAGAGCCTTTTGAACCAACCTTGCGTTTACATCTGTTTACTTTGAACTCCAGCAAGTGGACGAGTTACGTATCCAGGAGACTTCCGCTGTCTACTACGAGTAGTACACGAGACTCAAAGCTTTATGTTAAATTTCTAATAAGTTAATGTTTACATGAATGGCACATTGTGAACAGCATAAGTTAGTTTAAGTAGTGTGTGAGTCTAGGGGCCGATGACTTCAGCAGTTTGGTCCCTTAGGAATTTACAGGGTACATTTGAATATTTTTTTGAGCTAGCCGTTAAGCCGTCGGCACACGGATAATGCTTTCGAACGTTGCCGAGTTTCGGACGTTACAGCGAGGAAAAAGCACTTTGGGGAGCCGTTCCGAACGAGCAGCAGAACATCTAGATTGTCACATACTCTGAACTTGTTTGAAAGTAGACCAGTCAGAAGGAAGAACGCCACCAACGTCAGGTGATCCCATTCCCTCTTCAGTAGAGTGTCTCGAGACGCCATGTTGGCTTCCAATTGAAGCCTATACATATATATACCGTTTCTAACCACCATAAAATTGTGGAGCTCTCGAAACCCCGTCGTCAGTTGCATGATTTGTTGTAATAAAATGGTGGTTAAAGAATTATTGTAACATGTGTACTATGAAAGTATGGCATTTCAAGGAAACGGTATACTGAGGATCCATCAGACACGCATTGTTGTTGTTACAGTTTGTTACAATTACATTCAGTTAATAACATATTTATGATTAAAACTTTCAGGAGGAGGTAAGGAGCAAAGTATGATCGGTGTAGCGTGCAGAGTAGAGGCGCAGGGTAGTTCAAAAATGGCTCTGAGCACTATGGGACTTAACTACTGAGGTCATCAGTCCCCTAGAACTTAGAACTACTTAAACCTAACCAACCTAAGGACATCACACACATCCATGACCGAGGCAGGATTCGAAGCTGCGACCGTAGCGGTCGCGCGGTTCCAGACTGTAGCGCCTAGAACCGCGCATGGTGGTGGCGTCGTACTGAACCGAAACATTTTTTTTTAACCTTCGCGTTTCCAAATAGGTTCAGATACATTCTTATTAGTTTAATAGATTATTCGATGTTATGTAAACATAAGTGCTCTTTTTCGGAGGAGTGACTTTGTTCGATTGCCTTTATCTACAAGGCAGTTCGCACCACTTGCAGTAAGATATTTCGCGCTTTCTTATTTGAAGTTTTATGTTTAAAAAGTTGTAAACATTTTGCTACTGAACTGGAACAGTGATCAAGTAAGAATGCCCTCATGGTTTTACTAAAAAGTGAGAATGATGAAGTAATTTTTATCTTATGCGGAGAACTATTGTAAATTTGCATCGCACTATTTATAATGGGACTTTTATAAACGACCGTCCTTATTGACTGGACACGGTATTTTCCTTTCGCCTGACACTATGTTCATGGTTACTGAAACATTTACTTATCCATACTACAGGCAGAATATGCTAGAGCAGGAAATGTGCGTTTTATTAAAGCTTTACGCCCGTCCATCTCGTAAACAGTGTGATTTGCGAGCCAGTTATTGAGTCAACTGTCGCTGGAGCGCGCAGCGATCGTGTATTACGTTGAGCCATACGTACCGAGGCCCACGAGAAAGACAGACCGTAGCGCGTAACTTACAGCACGTGACACTGCAGGTCTTACCAGTGCTAGCAGCCGTCTTCGGCGGGGAACGAGTAACTATTTCAGGCAAGTTGAATAATTCTTGATTGTACGTTTAAATGCATGCAAGCTCTCGATAGCACACGAGACAGTTAAGATTTTTAGTGGGTCAATTTCAGTTACATAATGATTCCCCTGGGCCCTGCACGGAGCCGAGCTTCGCGAAGTGGAGCGGACAAACCGACTTGTGTGAGGTCACAGATTCGTTGCGTGGCCCGTATATCACGTTGGCCCCCACACGTACCGTACGCACAAGTCGCATCATTTCTGAGCGGTCAGCGGCACGCTGAACTCGGCACGTTCACATGTGTTCCGGTGGATTTAGAACTGCCGACTATAGACGCAGCCTGTGCTCCACTGGCCCGCTCCAGTGACCGCTGCCAACAGTGTTTGCCCCACTTGGTGTGCCTCCCTTTGCACAGCCAGGCGCTTCTACCTCCCTCTGCCCCTCTCGCCGAACTGGAGCACCCGCTGGCTAGAATGGCTGCCTCACGGTCGCCCATTGCAGTGGCGCCCGAGTTTCGTTCGTAGTTCGCGGCCGCGTTAAAAACATTGCCCAGTGATCTCACATTAGTTAAAATAAAACAAAGGCGAAAGCGAAAATTGATGGTAACAGTCGACAACATCCTGTACGCAATGAATACCGAATGTTTCAAATGGCTCTGAGCACTATGGGGCTTAACATCTGAGGTCATCAGTCCCCTAGAACTTAGAACTACTTAAACCTAACTAATCTAAAGACATCACACACATCCATGCCCGAGGCAGAATTCGAACCTGCCACCGTAGCAGCAGCGCGGTTCCGGACTGAAGTGTCTAGAACCGCTCGGCCACAGCGGTCGGCTGTTAATTTTACAATGCAAACTAATCACATTTATTCATATGAAATAATCGACTTTCAATGCACCCGATTGCAAATCCCACTGATTACTGCAGGCAAAAAGTTAAGGTAGAAAATAGTCACGAATAGGACGACTATAAGCAGTTATTCTTATACACCACGTTGAGATATTTCTATAACGAAACAGACTTTTTTTTTAATTTTGTAAGAGATAATAACAGATGAAACGTGAAACTTTATAACCACATTGTGGTCACTCATATCTTAAACTTTATCTCATATACATTATCTTATTACCCGACTTTCCCTTACAGGATAAATCACCTAAGGCTTGCATTTCACTTATTGCGGAAATGGAAACTGATATTGTTGTGTGGTCTTCATAGAATGGACTGGTAGTTAGAGGCCCGTATTGTTAGCCAACCAACAGATTGCAATAATACTTAGTGTATGTTTTGTCCAAAATACTCTTTTTATAGGAAACAATGTTTACTGACGTTAACAAACTAAATGTAGTGTGAATTAGAATGTCAGAGGTGTTTGTTGCAGGTTTCTAGTGCGCGTCGTTTAGGAGATATGGTATTTTGAAAAGTTCCCACACCGACACTTGAACAATACCTTTGATAGCACACACTAAAGAGCGATAAAGTGCATATACTAGTTATGTGAATTCTGACCAGTAACGAAATAATTGACCATCACAGGTTACGTTCAAAATTATGACTGGCAGCGACAATACACGCTTACAGTCTGGTATAGAATGACTGCTGCACATCACCAAATAAGATTCGTGAGAGATCTAGAGTATCCTGTCTTAACGCCCATGCGCGGAAGTTGACACGATTCTCATAATCGTTTCCATGCAACTCCTGACGGAGAGAGATGTGATAGGGATGGGAACGACGTCGCTGGAGAATGCATCGAATACTGGCCTGACTCATGCCACTTCTTCGTGCGATTGATCAGGAGCTAACTTGCGTATCAGCTGCAGCAGCAAGAACATTAATTTCCTCTTCTGTTGTCACTTGTTTCCTTCTGTTACGTTGTCTAGGTGTTACGCTACCACTTTCACGTAACTGGTTGAAGAGACTGATAAATAGTTGTCGAGATGACTGACGTCTATTGGGATATCTTGCCGCATACAAGAAGGAACTGCATTCTCCCTTCAGTCTCCACACACCACGAGCAACAGCTTTTTCTGCGTAGGTAAATCCCATCGTCCACTCACAAGCTACTGCTTGGACTGTCACATACTGACTATCAAGTCGCAATGTGTTCAAGAAACACACAGGCACACTTTAAGCAGACACAACTACCTCGTACCAAGCGACATCGCAGGATGAATGGCAGAAACAAATGTCAGTGTGAAACTGCAACAAACACCCTGACATTCTTATGTACCCTACTTTCAGTCCGTTAATGTCAGTAGGCACGGTTCCATTTGAAAAAGCGTATGTTTGCACAAAAATACACTTTACCTGTGTTATTATAATCTGCTTATTAGCTAATAGTACGAGCTCCTGACTATCGTTCACTCTGTGAAAACTCCACATCAATCACACTTTCCATTTCCGCTACATTTGCGGTGGAAGTTCTACGTGATTATTAGTGTCCGGATTATATGCCCCATATAAACCTTAAAATATGAATGCAAATATGCATGAAAAATTCTTAAAAATGCATGAAAAGTGTCGAAATATGCAAGATCAACTAATAAAAAACCATTATGTTATTGCCTGCATTATATCTCAAAGTCGAATCTGTCCATATCACTTACGAGGAAGAGCGCCGTCCACGCGAAAAATCGGTACGTTTAGAAAGCTGATATCATTTTCTGAATACTTCATGGTAGAGGTTTTGCACGCTCTGTGGTTCTTTAGTGGATGCAGAAGCAAGGGACACATGATACTTGTGGATAGAGCATTCAGATAGTAATTTATTCTACATCGAAAATCAAATAGTGAAATACAGGGTGTTTGAAAAAGAATTCCTTAGTTTTTATGTATCCTAGAATCTGTACAAAGTGACATACACTACTCTAGTTTGTGGTGTTTAGTCATCACCTCTCCAAGTTTGCCTCCCCTGCTTGACCTTGAGGCGGCACCAGTGCTGTTTTTTTCCTCTGTTCCCTCAATTTCCTCTGTTCCCAGGCGTGGCTGCAGTGCAGTGCAGAGCAATGAGGCTGCATTTCATGTCAGTGGAACAGTTAATCGTCACAACTGCAGAATTTGGGGGCAGAGCATCCACATGAAGTTATTCAGCATCAACGTGACTCGCTCAAAGTTAATGTCGGTGCGGTTTGATGGAAGATCGAGTGACTGATTCTTTTAGTTTTTGTAGAAAAAACAATAGACAGAGACGTTTACTGTGACATGTTGACAGAGTACGTCTTTCCCCAATTGGACGATATTGAGGCGGAAAAGGGGCTTGTGTTTCTCCAACAAGATGGTGCCCCACCTCATTACAGTAACCACGTGCGTGCGGCTCTTGACACTCGCATTCCAGGGAGGTGGATAGGCAGAGCTGGCCACCACGAAGCCCAGACTTAATCTCATTAGACTTTTTCTTTTGGGGCTACGGAAAAATATTGTGTACAGAGAAAAGATCAGAGACATCAATCATTTACGGGAAAGAGTCGACGCGGCTGTTGATGAGTACGTGGCGAGAAGTGGAATATCGTATCGATGTGTGCAGGGCAACAAATGGATCCCACGTTGACTTATAACATTAAAGGAATTCTCTTTGTGATATGTACTCATTGATGTAATTTTCCATTAATTTCCCAGTTAAATTTATACTTAAAACTAGGGAGTTCTTTTTCAAACACCATATATATAACTGTTTTCTGTAGTTGGGCGTCAGCTGCTGGTAGTATATTTGAATGTTGAAGTGTTCACAGATACAAAGATTCACAGCTCAGTCAGACTCCAATTCAATGACTACATCGTAGATGATGAGTCCTGACAATATGAAAGTCCTTATATGTTATGAAATGGCAGACACACAAAATGGCTCTCTGTACGTCGATGCTTGAAGTTTAACAGCTGCTGGAGCTCCTTAGAGGGGATGCTTGCATATGATTGGCATCGGCTTGCGTTCGTGGCGGCGCCCTCAGGCCGCGGTGGCGGCTGTAGGAAACGTGGCTGCCTGACTGGCGGCGCGCGTATTTCAGAGTGCGGACGACCGGATCGCGGCCGATTGTTGTTGTTGTGGTCTTCAGTCCTGAGACTGGTTTGGTGCAGCTCTCCGTGCTACTCTATCTTGTCCAAGCTTCTTCATCTCCCAGTACCTACTGCAGCCTACATCTTTCTGAATCTGCTTAGTGTATTCATCTCTTGGTCTCCCTCTACGATTTTTACCCTCCACGCTGCCCTGCAATACTAAATTGGTGATCCCTTGATGCCTCACAACATGTCCTACCAAGTGATCCCTTCTTCTGGTCAAGTTGTGCCACAAACTTCTCTTCTCCCCAATTCTATTCAGTACCTCCTCATTAGTTATGTGATCTACCCATCTAATCTTCAGCATTCTTCTGTAGCGCCACATTTCGGAAGCTTCTATTCTCTTCTTGTCCAAAGTATTTATCGTCCATGTTTCACTTCCATACATGGCTACACTCCATACAAATACTTTCAGGAATGACTTCCTGACATTTAAATCTATACTCGATGTTAACAAATTTCTCTTCTTCAGAAACGCTTTCCTCGTCATTGCCAGTCTACATTTTATATCATCTCTACTACGACCATTATCAGTTATTTTGCTCCCCAAATAGCAAAACTCCTTTACTACTTTAAGTGTCTCATTTTCTAATCTAATTCCCTCCGCATCACCCGACTTAATTCGACTACATTCCATTATCCTCGTTTTGCTTTGGTTGATGTTCATCTTATATCCTTTCAAGACACTGTCCATTCCGTTCAACTGCTCTTTCAAGTCCTTTGCTGTCTCTGGCAGAATTACAATGCCATCGTCGAACCTCAAAGTTTTTATTTTTCTCCATGGATTTTAATACCTACTCCGAATTTTTCTTTTGTTTCCTTCACTGCTTGCACAATATACACATTGAATAACATCGGGGAAAGGCTACAACCCTGTCTCACTCCCTTCCCAACCACTGCTTCCCTTTCATATCCCTCGACTCTTATAACTGCCATCTGGTTTCTGCCTTTCGTTCTCTGTATTTGAAAGAGAGTATTCCAGTCAACATTGTCAAAAGCTTTCTCTAGGTCTAGAAACGTAGGTTTGCCTTTCCTTAATCTATCTTCTAAGATAAGTCGTAGGGTCAGTATTGCCTCACGTGTTCCGATATTTCTACGGAATCCAAACTGATCTTCCCCGAGGTCGGCTTCAACCAGTTTTTCCATTCGTCTGTAAAGAATTCGTGTTAGTATTTTGCAGCCGTGATTTATTAAACTACTTGTTCGGAAATTTTCACATCTGTCAGCACCTGCCTTGTTTGGGATTGGAATTTTTATATTCTTCTTGAAGTCAGAGGCAATTTCGCCTGTCTCATACATCTTGCTCACCAGTTGGTAGAGTTTTGTCAGGACTGGCTCTCCCAAGGCGGTCAGTAGTTCTAATGGAATGTTGTCTACTCCCGGGTCCTTGTTTCGACTCATGTCTTTCAGTGCTCTGTCAAACTCTTCAGGCAGTATCGTATCTCCCATTTCATCTTCATCTATATCCTCTTCCATTTCCATAATATTGTCCTCAAGTACATTGCCTTTGTATAGAGCCTCTATATACTCCTTCCACCTTTCTGTTTTCCCTTCTTTGCTTAGAACTGGGTTTCCATTTGAGCTCCTGATATTCATACAAATGGTTCTCTTTTCTCCAAAGGTCTCTTTAATTTTCCTGTAGGCAGTATCTATCTTACCCCTAGTGAGATACGCCTCTACATCCTTACATTTGCCCTCTAGCCATTTCTACTTAGCTATTTTGCACTTCCTGTCGGCCGGCCGCAGTGGCCGATCGGTTCTAGACGCTCCAGTCTGCAACCGCGCGACCGGTACGGTCGCAGTTTCGAAACCTGCCTCGGGCATGGTTGTGTGTGATGTCCTTAGGTTAGTTAGGTTTAAGTAGTTCTAAGTTCAAGGGGACTGATGACCTTAGAAGTTAAGTCCCATAGTGCTCAGAGCCATTTGAACCAACTTCCTGTCGATCTCATTTTTGAGACGTTTGTATTCCTTTTTGCATGCTTCATTTACTGCATTTTTATATTTTCTCCTTTCATCGATTAAATTCAATATATCTTGTGTTACCCAAGGACTTCTACTAGCGCTCGTCTTTTTACGTACTTGATCCTCTGCTGCCTTCACTACTTCATCTCTCAAGGCTACCCATTCTTCTTCTACTTTATTTCTTTCCCCCACTGCTGTCACTGCTCTCTCTGAAACTTTGTACAACCTCTGGTTCTTTCAGTTTATCCATGTCCCATCTCCTTAAATTCCTACCTTTTTGCAGTTTCTTCAGTTTTAATCTACAGTTCATAACCAATAGATTGTGGTCAGAGTCCACATCTGCCCCTGGAATTGTCTTACAATTTAAAACTTGGTTCCTAAATCTCTGTCTTACCATTATATAGTCTATCTGAAACCTTCTAGTATCTCCAGGATTCTTCCATGTATACAACCTTCTTTTATGATTCTTGAACCAAGTGTTAGCTATGATTAAGTTGTGCTCTGTGCAGAATTCTATCAGGCGGCTTCCTTTTTCATTTCTTAGCCCCAATCCATATTCACCTACTACGTTTCCTTCTCTCCCTTTTCCTACTGACGAATTCCAGTCACCCATGACTATTAAATTTTCGTCTCCCTTCACTATCTGAATAACTTCTTTTATTTCACCATACATTTCTTCAATTTCTTCGTCATCTTCAGAGCTAGTTGGCATATAAACTTGTACTACTGTAGTAAGCGTGGGCTTCGTGTCTATCTTGGCCACAATAATGCGTTCACTATGCTGTTTGTAGTAGCGTACCCGCGCTCCTAGTTTCTCATTCATTATTAAACCGACTCCTGCATTACCCCTATTTGATTTTGTATTTATAACCCTGTATTCGCCTGACAAAAAGTCTTGTTCCTCCTACCACCGAACTTCACTAATTACCACTATATCTAACTTTAACCTATCCATTTCCCTTTTTAAATTTTCTAACCTACCTGCTCTATTAAGGGATCTGACATTCCACGCTCCGATCCGTAGAACGCCAGTTTTCTTTCTCCTGATAACGACGTCCTCCTGAGTAGTCCCCGCCCGGAGATCCGAATGGGGGACTATTTTACCTCCGGAATATTTTACCCAACAGGACACCATCATCATTTAACCATACAGTAAAGCTGCATGCCCTCGTGAAAAATTACGACTGTAGTTTCCCCTTGCTTTCAGCCGTTCGCAGTACCACCACAGCAAGGCCGTTTTGGTTAGTGTTACAAGCCCAGATCCGTCAATCATCCAGACTGTTGCCCCTGCAACTACTGAAAAGGCTGCTGCCCCTCTTCAGGACACGTTTGTCTGGCCTCTCAACAGATACCCCTTCGTTGTGGTTGCACCTACGGTACGGCTATCTGTATCGCTGAGGCTCGCAAGCCTCCCCACCAACGGCAAGGTTCAAAAATGGCTCTGACCACTATGGGACTCAACATCTTAGGTCATAAGTCCCCTAGAACGTAGAACTACTTAAACCTAACTAACCTAAGGACATCACACACACCCATGCCCGAGGCAGGATTCGAACCTGCGACCGTAGCAGTCTCGCGGTTCCGGACTGCAGCGCCAGAACCGCTAGACCACAGCGGCCGGCCCAACGGCAAGGTCCATGGTTCTTGGGGAGGGGGGGGGGCGATATTGCACGATTAAGATCACGTGAGCCTGTGGCCAGGCTATCACGGAAATCACGACGCCGCCAAACATGGCAACTCTGTGTCGTGAAAGAGTTCTCTGGGGAGTTGAACGGCACTCTGTTGTCTTCAGTGATTAGAGTAGAGTCTGTGTGTATGAAAGTGATTGCACATACGTTTGTATAGAGTAGACCTGGTGGTCTGCTTGTTCCAAAGTGCATTTTCCCACGACACACAGGTCCAATCCTACACTTCATAGTGACGGGGAACATCAGTTACAAGTCGCGGTCACATCTGGTGTTCCTGCAGGATAGATGAACCAGTGCACGCTACGTTGCACAGTCTGTTATCCCCGTGTCGGTGCTATTTCTTCAACAGGAAGGTCATGTGCTTTTTCAGCAGGACACCTGAACGCCCATATACGGCTGCCGCTACGCAATGTGCACTTCTTGGTGTACAACAACTCGCCTGGCCGGCAAGATCACCAGATCTCTCGCCATTTGAACACGTGTGGGACGTCATGTATGAATGCATGGTTTCGCGGCGATATGAACTGATAAAATTTTCCCGGGCCTCCAGCCGCGTCAGGTGGTTAAAATCCCACGAGCTTTCGACCGAGCTCTCCACAGTCATTGTCAAGTGATAAGACTGACTCAGTCAGTCTCACCACTTGACAGTGACTGAGGAGAACTCGGTCGAAAGCTCGTGGGATTTTAACCACCTGACGCCGCTGGAAGCCCGAGAAAATTTTGCTAACGTGTGGGACGTAATAAAGTATGAATTTATTGGTTTTCCAGGGGGTGCAAGAGCCATTAACGTATTGTAACAGAATGCGCAAGGTGTATGGAGAAATCTATCGCAGGATGCCATTCGTCACCTTTATGATCGTTTGCATGCGAGAATACACTCCTCCATTGCCGCCAGATTGGGATGAACTGTGTGCTGACGCTCCATTTCGGCACCCTTTACTGTGACGAGTGTGTTTCATTTGATCTGAATCTGTTATAGTCCTACAATGATGAACGATCTGAAGCATCACTAGTCAATAAAATGACCTTGTCTTTGAGAGGATTGCATTTCTTTCCGCCAGGGTATAATAAATTTCGAAATTTGCGGTAAGTCCTGTGGGACCAAACTGATGAGGTCATCGGTCCCTAAGCATACATACTACTTAACTTAAACTAACTTACGCTAAGGGCAACGCACACACCCAAGCCCTAGGGAGGACTCGAACCTCCGAAGGGGGGAGCCGCGTGGACCGTGACAAGACGCCAGACACCACGCGGCTACCCCGCGCGGCAGGTATAATAACTGTTTTCATATGAAGTACAATTACTTACTAAGTACTTGTAATACTAATTTTACTTAATCGTGTGAAGCCAAGCAAATTAATTTTAGTAAATTGTGAAATAAATCGCAAATCGTGGGTACACTAAAAGGCAATCACTCGCTTTGTACCCATAAATCCCTACCCCCGATCACCAATAACATTGTGATGCCACTGCCACCTACAGGTCAACGACTACTAAAACTATCGGTAAGATACCAATGACAGCCTGTTTCGGTTAGTTTTGTATGACGACACCTCCCATTGGAGCTAGAGGCGTCTCACACGGTGTTAAAGAGTTACAATTTCTCGTCTCAACGTCACGAAACGAAGTGCCACGTATGTCTGATAAAGGAATGGTGATCAAATCCGTGTCCAGCTAACATGACAGTTTTTGTGGTACCGTATACTAACCTAGGCAAAAATCACGATAGTTGCTTCTGTAGCGCCGTTCAAACGATGCCTATGATCGAACGACTAATTCTGATTTCCCTTTGTTTATTTTCCTTCATTCTGTTTTGCTATCTATGGAACTACCTCTGCTAGTAAGTTCATTCTTATTCAGTACTATTACGTATATATTGGCATATAGTGTTAACGGGGGGACTGAAGTTGAAATTTGCGTTTGGGTTACACTTCACCACAAGACTTTTACTTATCCAGTATAGGCATATTATACCATCGTGGAGTTAAATACAGTACTTCTAAAAGACGGTAATCCTTTTGTGTGTGTGTGTGTGTGTGTGTGTTGGGGTTTATGGGCGCTCAACATCGAGGTCATCAGCGCCCTGACACACATTAAAAGGAACGAATGTGGAGAGACCTAATAAAACTGAAAAACACATTCAAAGAAAGCAGGAAAAGAGAGAAATTACTACATAAGAAAGTAAAAGCTAAGGGAAGGGAAAACATAGCAACAAGAATGACACAGGAAAGTGTCATTGGCTGGCCACTTACATAAAAGATGGGCGAGCTTGTCACACAGTGAGCAAATTAATATCATCTACCTAATATCTTTGTAAAAACATTTGACAAGGCACAGAACTTTAAAACTTTAACCACATTCGTCCGAGTGTTGCCTAAAAGAGTTGGCAGGTCCGCTGGCAAATCAGCCGAGGCCCGCTGGTCAGAAAATAAAACACAATCCAGTAAAATGTGGCTCACAGTGACCTGGACGCCGCAAGCACCACACAATGGAGGGTCTTCTCGCCGGAGCAGGAAGCCATGCGTCAAAGGGCTGTGGCCTATTCGAAGCCGAGTGAGGAAAACCTCGTCCCGTCGACGGGGCTGAAAGGAAGTACACCACACACGCGTTGTGGGCTTGACTAGACGGAGCTTATTGTCAGTCACTTCCAGCCACTCATCCTCCCACCGACACATGACTCGGGAGCTCAACAGCGAGGTGAGTGCGTGCAACGGGATAGCACACTGAGATACGTGTGGATCAAGACACGCCTCCTTGGCTGCGAGATCTGCCCTTTCATTCCCAGCAATGCCGACATGCCCCGGAACCCAGCAGAAAGCTACAACCTTCCCCAGTCGCTGTAGCCGGAGGAGGGCATCCTGGATGGTCTGGACTACTTTATCCGCCGGATACAAATGGTGCAATGATTGAAGAGCACTGAGTGAATCGGAACAGACAAGAAATTTAAGAGAGGAAGAAAGTTTCATCGGCTCCAGTGCCCGCAAGATCGCAGACAATTCTGCATCAAAGACAGTAAAAGTCTGAGGCAGGCGGACCTTGAGGACACGATCCGGAAAAACAACTGAGCAACCCACGGAATCCCCTTGTTTCGACCCATCCGTAAAAACAGGTACATAGTCGTGGTGCTCAGATAAAATAGCAGAAAATGCTGCAGTAAAAACGGTGGCAGGAGTGCAATCTCTCTTGTACTGCAATAAATCTAAAATCACACGTGGCCTCATTAGTAACCAGGGTGGCAGGCGGTTAAAACCCAGGATTTGGGGTTGGACAGACTCCACACCGAGGGACTCAAGCACACGGTGCACTCTGATCCCAAACGGCAACGTAGCCCGGGGACGGCGGGAAAAAAGGCGATCCAGAGGTGGAAGGGCAACAAGATGGTGAGCAGGCGAGCTGGGAGCTGCAAGAAACTTACAAACTTGGCGCACCAGCAGGAGCTGCCGCCGGATGGTAAGTGGCGGTTCGCCAGCCTCAGCACAGAGGCTGGGTACGGGACTGGTCCGATATTAATCCTTTTTTGTTACATCAAGGTCTTTGGGTTGAAGATGAGTTTTACATGGTTACAAATTTTGAATTCACTACTGCATTTATTTTTATTGTCGCTAATACACTGTTATGCGCATGAAAGAGTAACTGGAATGGTCTTCTTGAATTTTTATGAATAATTAAGTAACAAACATGTAACATAGATTGCTCCGCCCATTCATTATGCAGAAATTGTCAAGTATTTTGAGACAAGCAATGTGATTTCTCGCCAAAACACTAAACTCCTGGTGTGAAGAAAAAAACATGAGAATTCCTTCCAACTTCATCGTTATAAGACCATGTCATACAGCGAAAATACTCCTCAAAAATTTCTACCGATTTACGCCGATGAAAAGTATGAGCAGTAGAGAGTAGCTTTGAGTGTGACGAGTAACTGCTGTTAAGGGTTGAAGCGTTACCAAAGGTTTAAGCAATGGGTTTCCCCCATCTTCACAGTTTTGTAGTTTATTTCTCACGGATATTTCTCGTTTTCTTTCGCAGAGGATTTATCCAATTTTCAGCAATAAACTACATGTAACTGTGTATGAATACAGTCTTTAATGGAAGATTATAACATCAGCGATTTCATTATTTCTCTCATCGCAATTGTTTTCCCATCGATAATATTTCGCTTTTACTGATAAGCGTTGGTTGTTGATGACCATATTCCTGATGTTTGTTTTGATACACACAGCAAAACATTCAAAATCTGTAGCGGTGTTTCTAGTAACTTCCACAATTTCTTCTGATAGGAACCTGGAGAGACAGAGCTTAACAGAAAGATGAATGTTTGCTATACGACTCTAGTCCAATTTCAATATGTTGTTTGTTACAGGTGAGTTGCAAGAACAACCGGAGAGCAGCGAGATAACTTTTCCGCCAGTTAAAGAAGGTAGAGTGTTGTATCTTGTAATTAGTATACAGTAAAGAATTAGAATGTAATTCCACAAGAATGTCAAACATGTGAACGGCATCAACCTATAAAAACTTCCCGTATCCTAGTTTTTCCTGTAACCTCCTCCTACCGACCCCTTTGCCTCACTTTGTGTTCATCAAAATCTTGAAATACATCCTGACTCACCGCACACGTAAAAGTCTAAACCAGCACCTATTCTTCTCGTCAACCAGTGTGGTATTCGTCTTAATTCCTCCGAAGACGATATCTAGAACTTAAACGTATGACCGTACACATTATAACACTTGCCCGCGAGTTTGCGCCAAGTGTAACGCTATACTCACAGACCAGTGTTACCTTCTGGGAGGATTTTTGTATTTGACCGTGTGATAACCTAATGGACAGAGGGTATCGAACATTAATTTCGTATAAGTGGCAATTAATAGAAAGACTTAACAGGCTTCACTTTGGAGAGGATACCATGTGAATGAGGAATCATGTGAATGAAACAACAAACGGTCGCCAGCCTAATTAGGCATAATTATTTGAAATATTATATTCAAAGAATTTGTATATGATTTTGCAAAAGTGACTTTCATTAATTCTCTCCTTGAATAGTGCACCGGATACTCACGACTACAGGACGAACTAAGTAGTGGATTGCAGTAGTTATCATTTACAAAAATCAGTAATCACAGGAAGACAGAGGTAATTTACACATAATAATAATAGTTACTATATCAGTGATTAATCAACTCTGCCCTGAGATGTTACCACAGTACACACTGAACTAAGTTGGGTATGAAAAGAGTCCTGATTTAGCTAATATATACATACCACAAACGAAATTAAATAAACGTACGTAGACACTTTTTATTTCTCGTTATTAGAATGTCACAGATTTCTTTTAATAGCAATGAAATTGCCAGTTATCTTTTACTTTGAGAAAAATTACTGTGGGGACCCATAAACTGTTACTTTTTCTACAGGCAAACTCTGTGATTATTCTTTTAACAAATTGCAATTTACTCAACCACTAAGCTTAATTAACTGTAGATAGTAGTTCATGGTAATAATCAAAGCGAAATTACGTTTCGTATAAGTTCAAATCATGTGCCTTTTTCATCACCTGTGAAGGAGGTATCATTGCATTAACACTTACACACTCTGGCACTGATCTTTTGCACATTTAAACCAAAACCAAATTATCATTTAGTTAGAAACAGGATGCTCGGATTTCTGCACAACTGGGACAGGATCCTGCATCGGTTCACGACTAGGATAATGTCAGGGTTCAAACACAAGTTTGTAGCACTTGAATTATTATTGGGAAAAACACTGACACAAATGTACTGGTGCATGCTATTATACATATCTGTGTTCCTGTAGTAGGCGGAGCAGTGGCGCAATAGTGGTGGCAAGCGATGTCGCGGCTAACTGGTCCCACGTTCTTGAAGTTCAATGCTCTTTACCAATTCTTCTTTGCGACGTAATTTCCTCATTTTAGAGCCATTCTATATTGTCAAGAGCGTCATCCGATAGCTGAATCCACATCCGAGGCAAGTTTTCAATATAGATTAGCTTCCAAATGCCTCACTTGGCACCCCCGATGTTAACCGTACAACGGCTAGCCACTGACTGCCTAGCGTGCTCTCCCAGTAGCCGCCCAGATCGACCGCCAAAACCACATTTTACCGTGCGTCAAGCCACTTCCGTATCGGAGGGGGTTCCCTACATCTTTTATACTGCACAATACAAATTCCCTAAGCATGAACCAGCATGTAAAGTACAATTTCTCTTTTATGAGCATAAATATATTGTAAAACTTCATTATTTTTAAATATCCATTAGCTATAACAATAAATATATTATAAACTTCAACTTTCTCTCTGACAATTCAATGACCCTCATTGGCAAAGAGCAACCATTTCATAGTTACATACACACAGTTGCATAGTATAACCTACTTACAATGAATATTGGTGTTACAACAGTTCCAGTTTCCTTTAAGAAACTCCAGACTTAAACACTTTCAATAAACTGTATCCTCCTAATTGCACCATTTCTATCTCAACATCTGTTTCTATAAACAGCTGCCATTCTCGTATATTCCATCCCACTACAAGTATGCCCAGACGTTTTATCCTTCTCTAAGTACTCTACACTGTTGATGTGATTAGACTCCCTCATCCTGTCTACTCTTTCAGTATGTCGTCACCTGTTCTATACTACGTTCCAAATACCACAATGATCCATTCAGTTTCATCGCAACTAGTTTACCTGCTGGTGCAATGAATGGTTCCTCAAGAGCAACGACTCGAGGGCCCAGGGAATATTAAGGTGTACCACCTATAGCTTCCACCTCTCCAACTTCCACTTATCGTTTACAATCTTCCCTTCTGATTAACTAACACACGAAGTTTAGAGTGGAGATCTAGTCAGAGGTTTATTTACCTTTTCCCTCTTATGCCAAACTCACTTCGAAGTCCTACCACTACGTCCAAATCCTCGAACGCCATGTACTCCGACCCTCCTTCTGACTGTATTTACCTTTATCCACTCTAACCCTGTACCAGTTTATTGATTTCCCCTCTCACATCTCACAAATTTAACTCCTTCGGACTTCCAGCACTACGTGCAAACTTGTTACCAACTGCTGATTATCAACTGTCGTACTCTGCCACGCTAGTACCAACATATCCCGTCAACTCAACAATTACATGCTTTCCACATCCTGTTCCCCCTGAAACCACCTGATCAGGCAGTCAGTCCAGATATACGAGAACGGTCCGTTTGCTCTCCATTTCAAAGCTCTTCTTGTCCATATTCTCCCGCCTCCCTTTCCTTTCGGTTCGGATCCATCCTCATTCTCATCGATTCAACCCCACAATCTTTCCAAAACACTCTCCAACATCAACGCTGCTAACTCACTGCTCACTTCCTGCAACTTAAAAAATGACAGTAGTCTATAAGAAACGGGACACTCAACACCACTGTATTATTTTAATTATAGTGATTTACTAAAATATTCATTTCGCAGTTGTTGACATTTATATTTTAAAAATATTTCCATTAAGCGTTTTAGCTGCACTTGTAAATCCTTTCGGATGAAGAATGGCAATGTACCTCTGCGAGCCTACAATATCAATAAAGTAACAACAACAAAGGGGAAAAATTGAGAGGTAGAGTAGAACAGTATACATTAGCTGTTGAAATGTGAAAATATGGCCTCTTAGTTTGGCTAGGAAGGAAAACGAGGAAGGGCAAGACCAATGGCGATGTGGCACAGTTCGTTCACTGGTAGAACATACAAATTTATTTTTCACAGACTGAGTTACAATGAACACAATTCATAATTTAATTAAACAGTTAACTTGAATACTGAACCAAAATCAGCGATGGCAAAAAATGTCAGTTATAGCTCGCACGCAATCATTCTTTGCCTGCCCATAAGAAATTAACGATACAAACTTCAAGCCAAATTTAAACAGCCATAAAAATTACCAAAACTTCATGAGCATAAGATACCAATAAAAATTTAATAAAACTGAAAGGGTCACATAATAGTCCACAGCCAAAAAGTTCTTATACCAAAATACGAAGTGGCCAAAATAGGTGATTGAGAACCTCACAGAACAGAAATGACAGCATGGCTTAGAGCGTTCCACAACAATATACAAATAATTAAAATTTTCCTTTAAATAAGAATGACGGTTGTTATCTCAACCACTAGAACAATGTTTAAATAACTTATAGAAGCAAGAAGGTTATAAAAAGGTAGCCTCCCTTAGTTAACAAATAGAATGACTCATAATCCCTCTAAAATTGCAACTTAACTTTAAACAGCAGCATTAAAGGCCATAGCCGCGCTTGGAAGAAATAACACTGCAGAAGACGTAGAGCGCGAGCTTCCGCTGCCTAAGGCCTGTCCACAGGATCGCATAAACTGGTGTATGGGTACGGTCAATACCGTGTGCCACAACAAGTATCAGCTGATAGTAATTTGTCTCAAGGAAGGCGAGAGTCAATAACAGACAGTTAGAAGCACTTAAACAGACACAAATACTACACTGCCAACGAACTTCACAACAAGCTTCCTTGTAGAGGCACACACTAATACGAGTATAAACCTAAATTAAAGGCGCGACGGACACTTAAAATCCAGTGATTAAATAATATGCCATATAAAAAGATTTAAATAAAGTATGTGACACAGCGTTTAGTACAAATTCGTATTCATAAAATTCAGCCTGCAAATTACGTGGAGGCGCGGACTTCAGTACCAACAAACAGAACCGGAGCATCCAGAAATTCCTGGTTTTTAATAATCCACTCCTGGGTTTCCTCGGCACTGCAAGCCAGACATAGGCCAACATGACCCCTGCGTATACTTCCCAGTTTACGCTAACACGAAAACCGGAGGATGGTAACAAAAGGCCTCGTTTCCGCTTGGTTTCTCCACCAACACTGCCATCATGATACTGCCATTTCGAACGCAGCAAAACCAGGCCTCTACGCCACGCCAGAGGGAGCTGCGCTCACTGCGCAACGTCTTAGAGCCAAAGATAAGAGCGTATAGATATCAGTATAGTACGACAAGACGCCACGGCTCAGTTGTTTCCTTTCCAGTGACACTTGTAGGAAGACAAAAAGTGTTCAAATGTGTGTGAAAGCTTATGGGACTTAACTGCTAAGGTCATCAGTCCCGAAGCTTACACACTACTTAACCTAAATTATCCTAAGGACAAACACACACACCCATGCCCGAGGGAGGACTCGAACTTCCGCCGGGACCAGCCGCACAGTCCATGACTGCAGCGCCGGCTAACCCCGCGCGGCTGTAGGAAGACGGTTTGCGTTCATAATGAATTAACTAAGAGTGAGATACTCAAGACTCAGACTCTTCTTACTCTTCCTCTTTTTTACCTGCAGACTGGGTTTCCTTTAGGTCAGAACCGACTTTTATCTCCTCTCAGACGGAACGTGCTGTCATTTGCCTCAAAGCTGCAACGTAACTTCCGTGCAGTAGTTGTCTAGGATGAGTGACCTTTTAGTTTCCAACAGCGTACCCACGATCTGTAATAAGAGAGTGGGAGAGGTAACTTACGTCCGTTTCACTGTGAATGGCGTAAAAATTTGATTTCACGAAAAACATGTGTGGGTACTCAGGCGCTGCTCAGTACCGTGTTCCGCCTTGCTTCAGACTAGTAATGACTGCATACGTATCTCTGTGTGGTGGAACAGGTCGTACAGATAATTTTTTTCAAGTGTGCGGGGGAGAGGTGGGTGGAGGGGGGCATATATTTCGTTGTATACAAAACACAACTAAAATCAAGGTTATGTAAAGCTAGTCGCCATTTGAAAGTTGCAAGTTCCATTCAAGGCCCAGGTCATAGCAATCTATAAAAAGGGTATAAAATCGGACGCACATAATTACCGGCCAATTTCACTGACATCCATTTGTTGTAGAATCATGGAACATGTTTTGTGTTCAGACATAATGACCTTTCTAGACTCTGAGAAGCTCATCTGCAGAAACCAACATGGTTTTAGGAAACAGCGATCATGCGAGACACAGCTGGCCCTCTTTGTGCATGATATACAACAGGCTCTACATATGGGCTCCCAGGTTGATGTCATATTTATCGACTTTCGAAAGACGTTCGACTCAGTTTCGCACTGTTGCTTGCTCCAAAAAGTGCGCCCTTATGGTCTATCCGATGACATATGCGGTCGGATATAAAGTTTTCTAACAGACAGGGAGCAGTATGTCGTCCTGAACGGGGTGACTTCAACAGAAACAAGCTTAACTTCAGGTGTGCCCCAAGGCAGCGTAATAGGACCTGTGCTTCTGACAATTTATATATACGATCTGGTTGATGATATTGTCAGTGGCCTTAGACTGTTTGCGGATGATGCTGTGGTCTACAGGAAAGTAGTATCACAAGAAAGTTCTGAAAAAATCACTGACGATTTGCAGAAAATAAATGCGTGGTGTAATGACTGGCAGTTATTACTATGTGTAACCTACTGCGTATAACAAGACGAAAATCCCCATTAATGTACAAGTACATCTTTGGAAGCGGTAACGTCCGTCAAGAATATATTGGAAATGATCTCAAATTGAATCTACATCTACATCTACATCTACATCCATACTCCGCAAGCCACCTGACGGTGTGTGGCGGAGGGTACCTTCAGTACCTCTATCGGTTCTCCCTTCTATTCCAGTCTCGTATTGTTCGTGGAAAGAAGGATTGTCGGTATGCCTCTGTGTGGGCTCAAATCTCTCTGATTTTATCCTCGTGGTCTCTTCGCGAGATATACGTAGGAGGGAGCAATATACTGCTTGACTCTTCGGTGAAGGTATGTTCTCGAAACTTTGACAAAAGCCCGTACCGAGCTACTGAGCGTCTCTCCTGCAGAGTCTTCCACTGGAGTTTATCTATCATCTCCGTAACGCTTTCGCGATTACTAAATGATCCTGTAACGAAGCGCGCTGCTCTCCGTTGGATCTTCTCTATGTCTTGTATCAACCCTATCTGGTACGGATCACACACTGCTGAGCATTATTCAAGCAGGGAGCGAACAAGCGTACTGTAACCTACTTCCTTTGTTTTCGGATTGCATTTCCTTAGGATTCTTCCAATGAATCTCAGTCTGGCATCTGCTTTACCGACAATCAAATTTATATGATCATTCCATTTTAAATCACTCCTAATGCTTACTCCCAGATAATTTATGGTATTAACTGCTTCCAGTTGCTGACCTGCTATTTTGTAGCTAAATGATAAAGGATCTATCTTTCTGTGTATTCGCAGCACATTACACTTGTCTACATTGAGATTCAATTGCCATTCCCTGCACCATGCGTCAATTCGCTGCAGATCCTCCTGCATTTCAGTACAATTTTCCATTGTTACAACCTCTCGATACACCACAGCATCATCTGCAAAAAGCCTCAGTGAACTTCCGATGTCATCCACCAGGTCATTTATGTATATTGTGAATAGCAACGGTCCTATGACACTCCCCTGCGGCAGACCTGAAATCACTCTTACTTCGGGAGACTTCTCTCCATTGAGAATAACATGCTGCGTCCTGTTATCTAGGAACTCTTCAATCCAATCACACAATTGGTCTGCTAGTCCATATGCTCTTACTTTGTTCATTAAACGACTGTGGGGAACTGTATCGAACGCCTTGCCTACCTGTGAACCCGTGTCTATGGCCCTGTGAGTCTCGTGGACGAATAGCGCGAGCTGGGTTTCACATGACCGTCTTTTTCGAAACCCATGCTGATTCCTACAGAATAGATTTCTCGTCTCCAGAAAAGTCATTATACTCGAACACAATACGTGTTCCAAAATTCTACAACTGATCGACGTTAGAGATATAGGTCTATAGTTCTGCACATCTGTTCGACGTCCCTTCTTGAAAACGGGGATGACCTGTGCCCTTTTCCAATCCTTTGGAACGCTACGCTCTTCTAGAGACCTACGGTACACCGCTGCAAGAAGGGGGGCAAGTTCCTTCGCGTACTCTGTGTAAAATTGAATTGGTATCCCATCAGGTCCAGAGGCCTTTCCTCTCTTGAGCGATTTTAATTGTTTCTCTATCCCTCTGTCGTCTATTTCGATATCTACCATTTTGTCATTTGTGCGACAATCTAGAGAAGGAACTACAGTGCAATCTTCCTCTGTGAAACAACTTTGGAAAAAGACATTTAGTATTTCGGCCTTTAGTCTGTCATCCTCTGTTTCAGTACCATTTTGGTCACAGAGTGTCTGGACATTTTGTTTTGATCCACCTACCGCTTTGACATAAGACCAAAATCTCTTAGGATTTTCTGCCAAGTCAGTACATAAAACTTTACTTTCGATTTCATTGAACGCCTCTCGCATAGCCCTCCACACACTACATTTCGCTTCGCGTGATTTTTGTTTGTCTGCAAGGCTTTGGCTATGTTTATGTTTGCTGTGAAGTTCCCTTTGCTTCCGCAGCAGTTTTCTAACTCGGTTGTTGTACCACGGTGGCTCTTTTCCATCTCTTACGATCTTGCTTGGAACATACTCATCCAACGCATAATGTACGACGGTTTTGAACTTTGTCCACTGATCCTCAACACTATCTGTACTTGAGACAAAACTTTTGTGTTGAGCCAACAGGTACTCTGAAATCTGCTTTTTGTCACTTTTTCTAAACAGAAAAATCTTCCTACCCTTTTTAATATTCCTATTTATGGCTGAAATCATCGATGCCGTAACCGCTTTATGATCGCTGATTCCCTGTTCTGCGTTAACTTTTTCAAATAGTTCGGGTCTGTTTGTCACCAGAAGGTATAATATGTTATTGCCAAGAGTCGGTTCTCTGTTTAACTGCTCAAGGTAGTTTTCAGCTAAAGCACTTAAAAAAATTTCACTGAATGATCAGATTACACAAGTAACGGGTAAGGCGAACTCTAGATTCTGGATAATTGGTAGAATCCTGAAGCGATGCAGTCCTTCAACAAAGGAAATAGCTTACAATACGTTAGTTCGTCCAGTCTTGGAGTATTGTTCCTCTGTATGGGACCCTTACCAGTTGGGTCTGATTCAAGAGATTGAGAAGGTCCAAAGAAGAGCGGCAAGATTCGTGACTGGTACATTTAGCCATCGCGAGAGCGTTACAGATCTCATAGAAAGTTTGAAGTGGGTCACACTTGCTGATAGACGCCGTGCTAAACAGGAAGGGCTGCTCATTAAATTCCGAAATCCGATTGTCGCCGAGGATGTAGAGCATATATTATTACCACAAACTTTCAAATCGCGCAATGATCACGATTCAAAGATAAGGGAAGTAATGGCTCGTACTGAGGCGTTCAGACAGTCGTTTTTCCCTCGCGCGATCAGCGAGTGGAACAGAGTGGGGGTAATATAACTTTGGCGCGAATTGTGCCCTCCGCCACACACCGATGGTGGCTACCGGAGTTCAAATGGTTCAAATGGCTCTGAGCACTATGGGACTTAACATCTATGGTCATCAGTCCCCTAGAACTTAGAACTACTTAAATCTAACTAACCTAAGGACAGCACACAACACCCAGTCATCACGAGGCAGAGAAAATCCCTGACCCCGCCGGGAATCGAACCCGGGAACCCGGGCGCGGGAAGCGAGAACGCTACCACACGACCACGGGCTGCGGACGCTACCGGAGTATACAGGGTGAGTCACCTAACGTTACCGCTGGATATATTTCGTAAACCACATCAAATACTGACGAACCGATTCCACAGACCGAACGTGAGGAGAGGGGCTAGGGTAATTGTTTAATACAAACCATACAAAAATGCACGGAAGTATGTTTTTTAACACAAACCTACGTTTTTTTAAAAGGAACCACGTTAGTTTTGCTAGCACATCTGAACATATAAACAAATACGTAATCAGTGCCGTTTGTTGCACTGTAAAAAGTTAATTACATCCGGAGATATTGTAACCTAAAGTTGACGCTTGAAACCTCCGACGTTCAGTTGCGTGTTGTAACAAACACGGGCCACGGTCGGCGAGCAGCATCTGCAGGGACATGTTTACGATGACGACCGTGTTTACCAGTGTGGCTGTAGTGCACTGTTGTGGTTTGGTCTAGCTGTCGCAGTGTCCGCATGTAGCGCTTGCTGCTATTGTTATTCTGCATTCGTCTCCGCACGCAGACCAACTGTAGTACACCGTGTTACCAGACGTCTGTGATAGTGTAGTGTTGTAGGAACTGTGACCATGGTGTATTCGAACTCTGAAAAGGCGGAGATGATACTCATCTATGGCGAGTGTCGACGAAATGCAGCTGAAGCCTGCAGGGTGTATGCAGAACGGTACCCGGACAGAGAGCATCCAACGTGCCGCAAATTGCAAAACATCTACCGCCAACTGTATGCAACAGGTATGGTCGTAGCACGCAAACGGGTCCGTAACAGGCCCGTCACAGGAGAAGCGGGCGCAGTTGGTGTGTTAGCTGCTGGTGCCATGAACCCACACATGAGTACACGGGACATTGCGAGAGCCGGTGGACTGAGTCAAAGTACTGTCATGCGCATACTGCATCGTCACCGCTTTCACCCGTTTCATGTGTCGCTACATCAGCAATTACATGGTGATGACTTTAATCCTCGAGTGCAATTCTGTCAATGGGCATTAACAGAGAATGCGTTGCAGTTCTACCTGTTTACCGATGAAGCGGGTTTCACAAACCACGGGGCAGTGAATCTACGGAACATGCATTACTGGTCCGTGGACAATCCTCGCTGGCTCCGACAGGTAGAGCGACAGCGACCGTGGACTGTAAATGTATGGTGCGGAATCATTGGCGACCACCTCATTGGTCCTCACTTCATTGCAGGGGCCCAAACAGCTGCAACATACATCGCGTTTCTACAGAATAATCTGCCAACGTTGCTCGAAAATGTCCCACTGGAAACGCGTCGACGTATGTGGTATCAGCATGATGGTGCACCTGCACATTCCGCAATTAACACTAGGCTGACCCTTGACAGGATGTTCGACGGGCGTTTCATAGGACGTGGAGGACGCATAAATTGGCCAGCCCGTTCTCCTGATCTTACACCTCTGGGCTTCTTTCTGTGGTGTACGTTAAAGGAGAATGTGTACCGTGATGTGCCTACAACCCCAGAGGATATGAAACAACGTATTGTGGCAACCTGCAGCGACATTACACCAGATGTACTGCGGCGTGTACGACATTCATTACGCCAGAGATTGCAATTGTGTGCAGGAAATGATGGCCACCTCATTTAACATCTATTGGCCTGACATGTCGGGACACACTCTATTCCACTCCGTAATTGAAAACGGAAACCACGTGTGTACGTGTACCTCACCCCTCATGGTAATGTAAATGTGCGTCAGTGAAAAAGACCAATAAAAAGGTGTTAGCATGTGGACATAATGTGCTGTTCCAGTCTCTTCTGTGCTTAAGGTCCATCACCGTTCCCTTTGGATCCCTACGTAATTCGGTGCTCTCAGATACACACGATCGAACAGCGGAAGAGTGGTACTCAAGCGTCAATTTTAGGTTACAATATCTCCGGATGTAATTAACATTTTACAATGCAACAAACGGCACTGATTACGTATTTGTTTATATGTTTAGATGTGCTAACAAAACTAACGGGGTTCCATTTAAAAAAAACGTAGGTTTGTGTTAAAAAACATACTTCCGTGCATTTTTTTATGGTTTGTATTAACCAATTACACTAGCCCCTCTCCTCACGTTCGGTCTGTGGAATCGATTCGTCAGTATTTGATGTGGTTTACGAAATATATCCAGCGGTAATGTTAGGTGACTCACCCTGTATATGTGGATGTAGATGTAGAAGACGGCAACGTACAAAATAGCCGTCATGTAGGTAACATAACCTCACAGGTTTCCTCTCTGTCCTACCTTATACTACTTTCAATTTGTTTATCCACCTGTCATTATTCTAGAATGCATATATGTGGACTGAAGCGACGAATGAAAATTTGTACCAGGGCTGCGATTCAAACCCATTCCTCCTGCTCAGTAGGTGGATGCGCTAACCACTGCGCCAACCTAGGACAATGGCTGATGCATGAGTGGGAATTTGGATTAAGGAGGGAGGCGTGCTAGGGTAGTCCATGCAGTACTACAAAGCCTCTGTGCCTGGGTAGCACAGTGTTTAGCGCATCTGCCTAGTGAGCTGGAGACCTAGGTTCGAATCCCAGAGTTGGTACAAATTTTCATTCGGCGCTTCAGTCTACATATATACACAGCAGACGTTTGAAACCTGAAAACGTCACTGAAATCATAGACTTCCATTTATTTTAGAGGGATGGTTCGACATTAATGCGCACCCTGCGTTATAACACAGAGAAGGAGAGATGGTTAAGCCAATAGCGCCGTTTCCTGGTTCTCAGAGCCTGTTTCTAGGTTGCAAGGTAGAACGAGGCAGCTGGATAGAGTCGTGAGCCCTGTGCGCAGCTGTAGTGGGCAGGGCAGGGTTGGCGCCTCGCCCGACCTTGCCTTGGCGCGGCGCACCGCTCACCTAATAGCCGACAATTCTCTTAGCACCAGCCGCCGGTAACTGGGGCGTTCGTAATGGAGACCGACGACAGCGCTGGGCTCGCTTGGGCAAAACAGGATACTCACCGACCGCAAAGTACAGTCGTCCGAAGCACCAGCTCACCGCTTCTGTTGGCTGTCCGGTACGGTGACTGCAGCCAAGGCTTAACACAGCAGTATTCAGTAGAGTGGATAGTGTAGTACAGATGTTATGTCTAAGGGATGTCCTATCCCGTTTTAGCTTGCTTGCTATATAAACAAGGTTGACCTAAAACATCTGTAAGTAGTATCATAAAACAAATACGACACTAGATGAAAATAAAATTTCTTTATTCGCCTTCAAAGAAAGCACCGATGCTTATAATACCTACATATGAAAATAATTCAAAGTTGTATACGGGAATGCAAAAGTCTTGCTGTTAAATGAAAAGAACTATGTTTACTGTTTATCTATTAGTAATTTAGGTGGCCAATAAAGACTTATGTACAAAGAGGTAATGCCTTAATTTTATTTACAGTATTTACACTTAATTAGTGAGATGTAAATAACTTTGTTTAGTTGTCAGGTTCTTTTGTGGCGCTGAGTTATACGGGATAGTGAGGAACAGTCTGCAAAGCGTGTAAGAGTGTTGCAGAGGACGTTGCGCTGAGAAATAATTATCCAGGAAAAAAAATTGGCTAAGTTACGCCGTTTCCGAGTTATTTAGCCTTGAAGTTAGCTAATCAGGTAGTCGCGCCAAACTTGTTCTTCAACCCGAACAAACATGTACTTTTACTCATCTATATTAAATGTGCCAGTTTCAAAAATGGTTCAAAAGGCTCTGAGCACTATGGGACTTAACATCTGAGGTCATCAGTCCCCTAGAACTTAGAACTACTTAAACCTAACTAACCTAAGGACATCACACACATCCATGCCCGAGGCAGGATTCGAACCTGCGACCGTAGCAGTCGCGGGATTCCGGACTGAAACGCCTAGAACCGCTCGGCCACCGCGACCGGCTGCCAGTTTCAAAAAAGGCACATTTTGTCTGGCAATTACCATTTGAACAAGTGGAAACTCATGGACCTACAGATTTCTATGAATTGCCGCATTTTGGCGCATGTATGTGCATGAATTTGCGCGTGCAACGAGCTGATTGGCTAACGCCAATGCTACGTAACTCAGTAATGGCGCGATGTATCGAATTTTTTTCCTCTTGCAGCACCGTTACAAGCTTTTCAGACAGTTTCTGGCCACCTTGTATACAATGACAGTAAGGTCTTGATAGGAAGTAATTGTCTTGAACCTTAATACAATCCGGTAAGTCACTGACAGTAGTATTTCTTAATAAGGTTGATACGAGTCTGTAGATTCGCTGAATCTCGGGGCGAAGCTCTGAGTGCAGCTGCTTAAAAAGATGCTCTGGCCAGTGAAAGTCGCAGACAGTATAGTCATGTGACTTAAACATCCTCCGGTGGCGTGTATGGGTGGCGACCCCATCTAAGATCGTGAGTCAAGAAAGAGCGAGATCGCCCGGCGATCAGTTGGCGGGAGATTGGGGAGGCCGCCTCCCTCACAGCTATGAGCGGCGTGCGGCGCGCTGTGTGCGGTCGACCAAGTGGCCATCGATATGTCACTGTCCAGTCTCTATGTATAGAAAAGCCTTTCATTTTCTATCTGCTACCCCACATTTTTGATCACATTGAGATTCATTGTGAATACTCACCTTTCTATGTGATTTAGTAACTAAAAATGAAAATCGTTACTTAAAAAAATGTGATTTAATATTTGTTAACCAACATTTTCCTTCAAAAACAAATAAACAACTCAAAAGATGTATTGTTATCGCCGAGAATAGACCCATCAACTCCTTATCAACAGACTGCTGCGCTACACAAAATGGTTCAAATGGCTCTGAGCACTATGGGACTTAACATCTATGGTCATCAGTCCCCTAGAACTTAGAACTACGTAAACCTAACTAACCTAAGGACAGCACGCAACACCCAGCCATCACGAGGCAGAGAAAATCCCTGACCCCGCCGTGCGCTACACACTTTTCTCTAGCTTACTGGGAATTGCGTCGTACCACTTCAGGAAATTGATGTGTGACACTGATCGTCAAACTATGTACAAAGAAAACCGAAGAGGACCAGTCTGTAAACTCTCCATGTAAGATTTCCTCTTGCGCCTTCTTTTACAGTCCGGGAGCCAAACATTTACCCCATTCCCTGACCCATTCTCTAACAACACCTGACGTAGGTCTATAACCCTTCGAAGGAGGTCAAATTTCTTTGATCTATCCCATTCGGTCTTTTCGCGAATTGAATGTGTGAGGAGGTTCTCTGACTCTACACTCTCCAAGCTGAGGTAGTAAACCTTTCCATAATGGACAACACCCCTCTTCTACCATTTTCAACTGATGTTTGACCAGTATCTCCGTACTGACCCCATGATTACTAAACGAATTCTTTACGAAACGTGCGGATCTTTCTCTTGCCTTCTCCTCTACTAATTCCATCTGGTAAGGGTCCCAAACTGATTACCAATACGCAGGAATCAATGCAGTGAGAGCTTTACAAGACGCTTCTTTCGTGAATAAATTACATTAAGTTCGTATATTTCTGACGATTCAGTCTGTATCAGTTTTTCCTACAACTAATTTTATATGTTTTTTCCACTTTAAGGGGCCCCGAACATAATACGCCTAGATATTTCACGGTAGTTGTTTTCATAAATTTATCAAACAGTTGAGTGAGTACTTCTAAGAACAAAGTAAGTCTGATTGCACCACATCCAGACACTGCATCGTAAGTGGCCATGGACTATTTCTTCTTTAGGTATGGAATTTTAAATGCGACATAACCCTGGGAATCTTATATAGATTTAGAATATAGAATAAAATCTTTAGTAGCAAGCGAAATATATAACAACAGGTTTATACAAAGAGGACTAGATTGTAATAGTGATGTGATACCTGCAAGACTCATGGGATCAAAACAAGAAAAGAAAGTAAAGAAATAATTGAAAAAACGTGAAACAAGACAACAGTTTGTTGGTGATAGTAACTGTTCGTCATAAAAATACTGTTATTCTCAATCATTACTTTCAACCTTATCTGGTACACGTTGTTGTTTTTGTTATGGTCTTCAGTCCTGAGACTGGTTTGATGCAGCTCTCCATGCTACTCTATCCTGTGCAAGCTTCTTCATCTCCCAGTACCTACTGCAACCTACATCCTTCTGAATCTGCTTAGTGTATTCTGGTATACGTATGGCTCACAAACTGGAAGAAATTGCTATAGGCGTAAGAAATCCACAGGGGCGGGAATGAAGAGGAAAAGGGACTGACTTTCAAAATAAACGTAACTCGGAAACACGTGGGGCAAACTGATCTCAGCTAGATACATGTCTAATTACTTGCGGGAAAAAAGTCTAGGGTTACGAAACGTTTACCAGTTATAAGTAAAGAGTTAATGGTGCGAATAGTGTAAAGGTTCCTGTCAGCTCGTTGCATATCAGTTGGAAAAAGCTTCGCGGAATCATGTAGAAGGAAGTACATGTGCAAGAAATCTGCTTGGTTTTTTTCTGCCTGTTTGTTTGAAAGTGGGGAGGGGTCATGAGAACGGGAACTTGGGTCAAGTTTCGTGTTAAATCAACTTGTTGAGTATTTGTAGATTGCACGTTACAATATGTGCATTGTATTTAAACATTTAAAAACAAGTAAGCACTTTCTCCTCACACTATAGGTAGGTTAGTTTCTTTCGTAGGTACGCCAAAAGGTTTTGATAAATAGCGTTACTTTCTGGTAACCAGCTAATAAACAACAAAACCTTGCAAGGGTTGAGTGATGGGGCTCAACTGAAGCGAATCCTCATGCCTCGTTAATGCCTGCCTGGGTAAAGTGTTTACTCTGATTCCAACAGCTTTTAACTGGTGTTTCGCACACATTTAGGCGAATGCCGAGCAGGTTCACCATATACGCTTCCGTAAAACTTGAAAGATTTCGCTGGTGGGCACGCTTCCTCGAGAAAAGGTGACAATATGGATTCGGTAAAAGCATATGGCAGCAGAATAATTTCCTGTATTCGTATTCTATAAGTGGCTTGACTTTAAGTCATACACTGTCATCACAACGGAACCTCTAGTCACAAAAAGAACTTCAGCATTGATACTGTTGTACATCGATTGATTTTACGTAGATACCAATGTTCTATAACTGAACAATGACGTTGCATCGTAATACATAAGGCAAAAGGAAAGCTAAGTTGATTGGACGTAAACTTTAGTATTAGTCCAGACGGAAGGAATGTTACCTATTATGAGCAAGGACTTTGGCAGCAGGTATTCCACATAATTTACGATCTAGTTTCTAACAGCCGCAAATGTGGCACCTCCTATGCAAAAGATATGAAGTAAATGAGATTTGTTGGGATATTATTTCCTAAAAAAATTGCAATAACCTTGATTTGCAGTCTGTCATTGTTTCGTAGTAAAAGGCACACTTTTTTCAAATGGTTCAAATGGCTTTAAGCACTATGGGACTTAATATCTGAGGTCATCAGTCCCCTAGACTTAGAATTACTTAAACCTAACTAACCTAAGGACATCACACACATCCATGCCCGGAGCACGATTCGAACCTGCGACCGTAGTAGTAGTGCGGTTCTGGACTGAAGCACCTAGAACCGCTCGGTCACAGCGGCCGTCTACACTTTTGTGAGATCTATTGCATTTCCGAGATGGTGGTTAGATCGGGACTCCTTACACCACTGCTTGAATTGCTGCGAGTGAGTCGAGTAATTGTGAGTTGTACACTCGTCATTTTCACACATGTTTGGCGCCTCGTTCAGAATCAATCAATCAATCAATTAATATATATGTCAATGGCAACAGATATCTCGTATTTTGCATATTTTCTTTAAAATATCGATTTCATCGAGCAGAATGGTAAATTTTACAGTTTTTAGTAATAGATGCATTTCTTGTTTATTTCACTTTTATGTGTATGTGATACAAACTCCTGTCTCAATAGGTTTCGGACATAAAGTTTTAAGAGTTTCAGTTAGTGTTAGAGCTCACTGGATAGGTGACAATATAAAGTACATAAAAACAAGTCTATTGGGAGCTCTAAAATCGGAAGACTGTCGACAACTTCCGTAAATGACTGTCAGAAAATGTAACTGAAAAAAGCAGTGAATTATATTTCTCCTCTGTCCCTGCCGCTGTCTTCTCACTGCTCAAATCCTCTCCGCCTTCATCGGAATAAATTGACTGCCAACAGCTTGTTGCGCTAAGGTCTCAGAGGGATTGCTAACTAAATTGGCAAAACGTTCGCCATAAATATCATCACTGCACCTTGTAGGGCTTAGGCCTAATGGGGCAGATCATATTATGTCACCGAGAGTCACGCTCAGCAATTAATTGCGTTTCATCCACTAGTTCTTTCTCACGTCATAGTTTTCATAGGCCAGTAAAAACGTACGGAAAAAGTCTAAAATCTCAAAGAGTGATTTAATTCTGATTTTTTTAGTATTAGGATCAATTATGGTAATGCGAATCCATATTTGCAGCTTCGAAAAACGTGTTCTCAAACAGTGCCTTTTCCGATAATAGTTCTTACTGTCTTTTGTAAAGTACATTAAATGTATAAGATTTAAGTCCAACCGTAGCTCTATACGTCTGGTAGTTTCCGAGACATGGTACTTCAAATATTGCCCATTTTTACCAAAAATTAAATCAAGAAACACGTTTTGCTCTAGTTTTGGATTGAGTATCAGCATAACAACTCATCATACGAGAAAAGGTATGAGAATTGAAACTATTATAAATTTTCTTGGCTTTTATTTAAGCCCAAAACGAAGTCGACAAACCCAGTAGTTCTCTTGAAATCGTACGATAGCAAAATGTCAGAATATAAAATTTTTGAAGAAATGAGTTTAAACGCTTCTAATAAGAAATTATGGGCGGTCAAGGAAAGGAAAATAACAGCATCTTGTGTAAAGTTGTATGTTTACATGACTTACACGTATTAGAAAAATTTGGAAATTCTTATGGTCCCCAGAAGTGTGGACAAATAAAGTAAGTTCTCGCTTCTTTATATTGTTGTAATACGGCCCCATTTATCACACCAATAGGTTCCTTATTAAAGTTTTGTTGCCCATTCCCTCGCCCTATTAATTTTCCAATCTCATTCGGTTCTATGCTCTGAGTTTCTCAGTGATTGCGTCAGCTGTTTCTTTCATATGTCGAAGAGCACTTGAAAAATATCAAATAATAGTGAGTGGCGAAAACACGTGTGTGAAGGGTGGCTTAAGGAGGATCAACAGTTTTTACAAACGTTAGATGTAGTTACTGTGCATGACCGTGACAACTGGTACAAAGAAAGAGCAACCCTGCAAAGGAGTGGATGAGAATGAAGTCCGCTGCAGAGATTATCTTATTCGCTCTCAAGGTGATAACCGCCGGAGTATTTTCGATCTGATTATGTCTTGCGAGAAACTGCTTCCACCATTACACACGATATTTCGTCCAGAAAAGTAGGAAAATATGTAAATGTTATTTCAAAATACATCGACTAGCCTCGTTTGCCATCACGATTGATGAAATCGGAGGATTACTGAAGTCTGATCCTCGCCTTTTGTGACGAATGCGGCATTTGTGAGACTCAGGAGAAATTAGTATCTTCTGAAATCAGTAATCTGGATACATAAATTCTTCGTGCGTCAAATCCACTACTCGATGCGATCCGTGAAAGCTTCCCTTGCTCCCCTGCTTCCCTGTCATGAATCACAAACAAACTAAGTATGACTCAGCTAGCGACATTCAACTCAAAATTATATGTTTTCACATATTCGTTGTAGAAGCAGATGTTGAATAGTCATCAAAACAAGCCGGAAACAGCTTTCCGGAAAATATTGGTGTTATATTGTGTTTTGGTGCTGTGTGCAATTAAAAGCATAAGGTTGTATGTAAAGTAGCCTCAAGTTATCAACGGAAGTGAAACTTCCGTTCTTCGTAATATGGAGTACCATGGGCCGGATACTGACATGTAATAAACGCTATGTTGACAACCAGATAAACGTTGTAACCAGAAGCTATTCATGGTAACTCAGCACCTCCCCCCTCCTCTGAAACGTGGTGATGATGAGGCCCCATACTCCTTGACAGAGCGTAGGGGACGATGCGGGAGACTCGCACCGCCGTACTATGCAAGGTCCTAGCGGAGGTGGTTGGCCATGCCTTCCTCTGACCATAATGGGGATGAATGATGATGATGATGATGATGACGAAATAACAACACCGAGTCATCTCGAGCCAGGTGAATATCCCTGACCTCCCCTTGCTCGGGAAGCGAAAGCGCCACCCCGAGACCACGAGCTGCGGGCTCTGAAACATGGTAGAGTAAAGCAGCTATTCTCATCATTCTTAACTTGGGTATGCAGGTGTATCACGCGCCAAGACACTCCCATTCTCGTAAGCATGTGACCAATTATTTAGTGATTATACCTTTGCCACTGAAATACCTTATCGGGAGTCAGTATTTTATAACGACAGACATCTATCACATTGGTATTCACGTTATTGTCTCATTGCTATTTCGTCGTTCCCTATATCTCTCAGACATGGATGGTTCCTTCGAAGGAAGCAAGGAAGATAATGGTTGAACGTTCTTTCCAGACTGTGTTGTTAGAGACGAAACAAGAGCTCGGTTTGAGGGCAGATGAAAAAGATTCGGCAGTGTCATTTTCGCATGAATCATTCCGTTAAACAATTTAGTGAAACCATGGTCTAAATCTGGTTGGGCAGATGTGGATTAGAGCTGGCGTACTCACGAATTCGAGTCCAGTGCGCCAATTTGTTTGGTCGGTTCATAAGAAATGGCAACTTCCGGCTTTTCTCACGTCCGTTCCGAGCCTGTGCGTATTTTCTAATGACCACGCTGTGATTCAAAAATGGTTCAAATGGCTCTGAGCACTATGGGACTCAATATCTTAGGTCATCAGTCCCCTAGACTTAGAACTACTTAAACCTAGCTAACCTAAGTACATCACACACGTCCATGCCCGAGGCAGGATTCGAACCTGCGACCGTAGCGGTCGTTCGGCTCCAGACTGTAGCGCCTAGAACCGCACGGCCACTCCGGCCGATTAAGGCGTATGAAGCTGAACGTTTTATACTGGATGAAGTGCGTCTCCCGCCACAAGAAGTTCTCGGAATACAATTTTCAATGCTTAGTACTACTATGTACATAAAGCTCGTCAATGAAGAGCTGTGCGCCTACGTTGTGCAGCGCCATGCTAACGATCTCAAGTTTTGATACTCTGGCGGACATAAAGGGACTGTAGTGGTTGATCACTCTGGTTTTGGCCTCCGAATGTTGCGGGTTTACGAACTCCTGTTTGAGTACCGTCGGACACTGTGGTGGCCACTTTTAAACCTTAAGGCAACGTTGTCAGTCACGTGGCTGAAACGTGGAAGATGCTCGAAACGTACCGTGTCCTCAATGATGTCCGTCAAATAAAAATTGAACTTGGTTATTGCCGGCTGCAGCGCTGCCGTCATGTGCGATGGCCAGCCACGCGCCTGTTCAGGTTGTGGCCAAGAAGGCCATGTCCGTTCTGAATGCCTCCGACATAGACTGGTTGAGACCCCGATCGGAGAAATCGCTCCTTCTGCGGCGCCCACTGTGTTACCTCTGTCTTACGCGTCTACTGAGGAGCTACCTGATACGCCCCCTGTGAATCAGTCAGTACCCGTGTCGGCTCCTCTCGACGACGCGATGAACGTTTCGCCTGCCTCTCCTACACCCCTGCCGGAGGCAATACAAATGAACGACGGCCGTCAGCAGGCACAAACTGTCTGTCCCGATCCCATGGTTGTTGATCTGGAGCTGTACCGACCTCTGCCTTTCTGCCATCTGACCACATGTCGGACGATAGCCGCCCGACACCCGACACGGAACAGTAGTGAGGAAGCAACGGAAGCCGAGGAAGTGAAAACGACAACGCCGTACCAATTCTGATGACTGCGTCCATCGGATGCGTGCACAGGATGATGCCTCTGCTACTGATGGTGAGCTGTCCTCTGACGCCCTGACATCGGACAACGTGACATCCTTCCCTGGCTGCATCTCAAATCAGCGTCCATCTCCGGACAGCGATCTTCCCCAACCTGCGTCTGATGACACGTCTATCTCCTGGGCGGACGACGTCGATGCAGAGGATGGACATTCTGGGGGTGTACAGTACGATGGATCCCCTTGGTGGGGTCGTCTCCTTCCCCATCACAGTGATGTGCCTTTCCGTGGGGACCTAACAGGGAGTTCCCTGTGCTTCCCCGTGTTTGAATCGCCTCTCCTCCTGCGGTGGCAGCTTTCCAGACTTATCACATAGCCACGGTCAATGCCAACACTATCCGCGCACGCCACAAACTGGCTTTACTCCATGACAAGCTGTATGCCGCGGACGTTGCCGTAGTTCTTCTTCAAAAGGTGCATGTTGCAACTTTCTGTGCACCCCATAGTTTTACAGCCACATGCTTCCCCTACTGGTAGTTGGGTGGCGATCCTCTTACGTGACGGTCTCCTCGCTGATGCAGTTGCCTATCGGGGATCCTCAATGTCTGTGCGCCATCTGGTTCGAGTCGCCGCCATGAACGTTCCACATTCTTCTCATAGTCACGTCTGTCTTCCTGGGTCGGCGGGATGCATTGATCATGGGAGGCGATTTCAACTGCACTCAGGCACCCAAAGACCAACTATCACGTCACTCTCCGTTCTCCAGCGTCTTAAGCCGTCGGCACACGGACCGTGCTGTCGAACGTTAACGTTAAGCGTGCCAAGTTCAACGTGCTGCTGAACGCTCAGGAACGATGCGACTCGTGCATACGGTACGTGGGCCCCAACGTGGTAAACGCGATCGCAACGCACTCCAGCAGCAGTTGAGGGGTGTTTATAGTTCGTAAATCACACTCTTTACTCAACGGGCACGCGTGAAATTCCCACGTTAGCTCTGTTAAAATGCATATTTCCTCCATCGTCCACGAAAAGGAAAGTACCATGTCCAATCAAAAAGGACACAGGCTTATAAAAGTTCCATTACAAACAATGCGGTACAAATTTGGAATACTTCTCCGCATAAGAAAAAACATAATTTCATCATTCCCACATTTTAGTAAAACCCCAAGGTCAGTCTTACTAGATCACTGTTCCTACCCAGTAGCAGAATCATTGTAACATGTGAATTACGAAGCGTAAAAGAGAAAGGAGCAAAATATCTTTATACAAGTAGCGCAAGCTATCCTGTAGATTAAGCCAATCGAACAAAGTCAAAAAAAGGTGAACTTATATTTACATAACATCAAATATTATAACATATACTTATATTAAACTGATAATAAAGTATCAGAACCTAATAAATACGCGAATATTAGGAAAAAAAAATTGGAAGTGTTACGACGCGAGCCACTGCACAATCAAATACTCATTTCTAGACAGAGAAGCTATTCATTACGCTAAACCAACAGCAGGCTCCTTGTACTTAATCATATTGTGTTACCCCTAGCTAAAATCGTTAATCGCAGATAATTATGTTACTAATTGAAATTTAATTATAACAAATTGTACCAAGAACAATGCATTTTGGGTGGATCTTCAGTGTGTCGCTGCCTTCAAATAGCCTACTCTCATAATACGCAAGTTACAATAATGCTTTTGCCACGAATATGATGATTCTCATTATTTTATTGAAACGAATCACACAACTTACAACGGGTTTCCCAATGATTCTCAATTTTCTGGTGCTCAGAAACGGCATATATATACATACAGGCTTGAAATGAATGCCAGTATGGCGCCTCACAACTCTGTACTGAAGGGAGACGGCGTGCGTGTGACGTAGGTGCCATCTCATTGGTCAACGCTCAGACGCACGCTCAGAATATCTGACATGTCCGATATTTCTCTGCACGTTCGGAAAGACTCCCGAACGTGCTATTCCACGCTACGACGTCAGAAACTCGGCACGCTCAACGCTCAACGTTCGGATGCACGGTCCGTGTGCCGACGGCTTTAGCCTAGTGGATTCTTGGGAGCATATTCATGCCGATCGTCCGGGACTTACACATTTCACTAGTCATTCTTCCAGACTCCTCGATCGCGTTCACATATCCCGCGATATTGTCAGTGCGGTGCAGACTGCTGAAGTCTGGCCCACTGCGTTCTCTGACATGAAGCATATATCTGCGCCATTAGTCTCTGCCGCCAGAGGGTATGGCGCGGCCGTGTACCATGGAAACTGAACACAATCCACCTTACTTCACCCGACTGCCGACAGCTCATCGAGACCACGTGGGCAGCTTGTCGTCGACGCCGTGATGCCTATCAGTCTGCCCTGCCATGGTGGGTGCTCTGTGCAAAGCCTGCTCTCCGCAAAACTTTAATTGGTTACGGAAGGGACGTTGCGGCGTGGCGGCGACGGACTCAGGAATTCTGTTTCACCATTCTCTGGGAATGTACTACGATGTCGTATTCGCCAGAGCGCCAGACGATGGCGAATCGTACCAAGGTACCACTCACGTCCCTCTCTCGTCACCACCTTGAAGGAGCTATGGTCAGGGCGCGCATACACGATGAGTTGGTGCAAGAACGTTCATATGTGTATCATGTCATAGCGGAACGACGCCAACGTCCTAGGAATTTGATTAATGTACTTACGACTGATGATTGGCAGCGTTTTTATACCCAACCGTATATCGGATCTGCCCTTCATGCACATTATATTACGCTGTACTCTGAACAACGTCATCGCCCTACCAATATTACGGCGGTCTCAAGACTCTCCTTTGGCTCGGTTCTCGTGGATGCGGCGATGGATCTGATTGCTAACATCACGGAGGACGAAGTCGATGACGCTATCCAGGCGGGTTCCACGAATAGGTCGCCTGGCCCTGATGGCTTCCCACTGGAGTTTTAGAGGACATTTTGTCCCCTTCAGGGGCCAACGGGGACGAATATTTCTCACGACCTTATGTAAACTTCCATGGTTTCCTCGATGTTTATTCACATCCACAAGCCTCAGGGTACCTCACGAATATGCGACTACCGCCTCTTGACGTTAGTGCGTGGCTTAAACGTACAGCTCGTTACGTGGTTTCCCCTATCAAACTTCTTTGGGAGGTACCAATAACATCAGCACTGCCCTCTGACGCTATCGGGACATAATCGCTCTTCTCACGCACGTCGTATGCCTGGACTTCTGGCAGCTCTTTACTTCAGCCAGGCGTTCGATCGCGTCAATCACGACTTCCTGGTAGGAGTACTCCGCATTATGGGCTACCTTGACACGACCATCGACGTCGTAATGCGTCTGCTTGGTAGAGCTACGTCTCGTGTACTCTACAATGGCCGTCTTACTCCTCCCATCTCGATCCGTCGATCAGTGTGTCAAGGCTGCCCGCTCTCTGCACTGTTGTATGCATTCTCTATAGAACCGTTGCTATACGGGCTCCGTCAATGCCTCTCTGGGATGTCTCTCGGTAACCATGTATTCAGCTGCACTGCATATGCAGACGATGTCGTCATTGTTCTTCGTAGCGGTGCTGAGGTCAAGGAGTCACTGGCATGAGTTACCACTTAGGGCGAAGCTTCTGGTAGCTGCCTTAACGTCCGCAAATCGAGCGTCATGGCTATAGGTGCGGGACTTCATGTGGACACTGCTGCTCCTTTGCGTGTAGCTGAGATTTTCCGATGCTTAGGACTCGATTTCGCAAGTGATCTGTGGCGGACAATTGCCCTCAACTGCTGACGTCTACTTTTCCAACTGCGAGCTGGGCTCTTAGGTTACCGTTTACGAGCACACGATCTTCTGCAACGCACACAGTACGTAAATGTATATTTGGTGCCACGTATTCCCCACGTGGCACAGACACTTCGTATTCTGCCATCCATGGCCCGCCTCTGCTTGCTATTCAAGATAAGGTACGGACCCTCACCCACTTTCTGAACACGCAGCACACTACTTGTTTGCTGATGGCGAGAAATGTATCCTTGACTTTCGGCTGATCCTTAATGAATGCCACTGTGCAACTGTCCACAATCCAAAATGCGGACAATTCTTCTCCAGTTTCCTCTGTAGTGTCTTCCTTAAACCTCCCCAGTGCTGGGGTGTTCCTGTCATGAAGAGTTGATCCCCCCCCTCTTCCACTTTTAGAACCGATATATTCACTGGTAATCGGAACGTTCTTCTTAGTCTGACGTCTTGCTATGCCCTTCTCCTCGCGTGCCGCCGGTTTCCAGATATTCTCGGTGGTATTAATGACAAAAATAAATAAAAATAAAAAAAAACACGAAAAGAAAAATAAATAAATAAACGCTGTTCATTGTACCTCTACTCCACGTTCCTTATGCTTGGTTTTGGACGGTAGGAACGGGACATCGTGGCCACGCCTTGGGTTGCAACCCCTGCCCACTATGCCCCCAGAAGTACTGAGTTCGCTTCCCCACCAGCTCTGAGAATTTCTTCGTCGGGGGACTGGGTGTTCGTGTTGTCCCGTTCATTACATTGCAAAGATATGCTCCAGGGCCTGCCGGAGTGGCCGTGCGGTTCTAGGCGCTACAGTCTGGAACCGAGCGACCGCTACGGTCGCAGCTTCGAATCCTGCCTCGGGCATGGATGCGTGTGATGTCCTTGGGTTAGTTAGGTTTAATTAGTTCTAAGTTCTAGGCGACTGATGACCTCAGAAGTTAAGTCGCATAGTGCTCAGAGCCATATGCTCTAGCTGGTGACCGAAAAACCCCAGCTCCGAGCCAATAATGCAATACGATCATTTCATTTTCCACCACGTTGTGGACGGGACGTTAAACGCTAATCATGTTCTTTGTTTCCACTAACGCGTAGCCCATCAATCTTATTTTAGTAATGCGTTTTTCTAACTTCATTGCAGGGTCACTCTTCCTGTATTCCAGTTTCCGGTTTTTTTACTAATTCCCCTGATTTTCAGCAACCTGCTCTGCTCGCTACATGTCAGATATTCCATCGTTTTTGGACCGTGTATCTCGGATATTTATAATTTATATTCCGATATTTCGCCTGACAACCTTTCAGCCATTCTAAAGGTGAGCGGCTTGCAAGTCGCTTTACACACTGTGGAATAAACCCGCCTGCTTCAGAGATAACTCTCTTGTTACAAGAGCGTCAGTCATAGATTTAACTTGATGCGTGTAAGAGTAAAACAAAGCAAGCGCGAATCCACAATGCTTACGAAGTACGTTGTTTATACATAAGGATGGCATGAAGACTTAAAATATTTCTTTTGAGAATGTAGACTTGAAATGGTTTCCATGATTTTTCGAGCTGGGAACCCTCATCTCGGTTGAGGAAGTTGTCTGCTGATTTTGTTTCCACAGCTTCTTTGACTACTTAATCCCAGCAGGATAAGGCTGTCGCCATTCTCTTGACTTTCCCGTACACCACGGTATGGTCAGCGGAAATATAATGTTCAGGCAGTGCTGAATTATAAGGCTGTAGAAGACGGGTTTGTACTGCTGATGTTCAATGCAATGTCTGTAAGCGTAGGCTTCCGCGGCCGTTGTCATCTTCAATAAAATTCTTCAGGGTATCAGACCGCATCGTCATAATTTAAAATGCGCCAATGTTTCGGCCAGCGTTGCAGCTAGCCTTCATCAGGGCATTACGTTAAACTGCTAAATGAAACACACTTGGTTCCTTAAATAGCTGCACAAGAAAACCGTATCGTTACTTGATTGACTGTAAAAGGAGGAGGAGGAGGGGTGAAAGGTATGCTTTATTGGTGTTTCCTTTATTATCTGTCATTGGCTGAAATAGCTGTTTTCTATTGGTCTTTATATTAATCCACCCCATTGGAGGAGACGGACGAATAGCGAACAGGTGATGGCTGTGACGTCACACTGTTTACATGCTGTCCAGAAGCCGGCTGCGGCGTGCCATTGCTTTGCGTGCTCGCGACCACTACTGCGGCTCTCCGCGTGTCTGCATGGGCCGCCACGGCTCTGCCGCCGCTCCGTAGCCCTGCTATTGCAGGCAGCCAAGACCTCGGAAGCTTGTACCCGTCCTCTCTATTCATGTTGGCGGGTCTTTTGGCTATTTCTATCGCCTCTCTAATCTTTCTTTTGAAAGTGAGAGGCTGTTTCGCCAGGACGCGGGCTTCTTGAAAAAATATTGGTTTGCCGCACTCGTCTCGGTGTTCCGCCACTGCTGACTTAGTGTGTTGTTTCAGGCGGATATATCTTTCATGTTCCGAGAACCTTGTGCTAATCGGACGTCCCGTCTCACCTACGTAGACTAATCCACACGCAAAACCAATTTCATACACGCCAGCTGTGTGTAGTTTGTCAACTGCATCCTTGGTAGAACCGAGCATGTCTGATATTTTGTTTCTGCTTCGGAAAATTGGTTTGATGTCGGCTTTTCGTAGAATTTTGCCAATACGTTCGGTGACCCCTTGTACATATGGTAACACAGCAATGCTCTGTGCCTCCTTCTCCTCTTCCCTATTAGTCTTCTCCCTTGTCGACATGGTGCTGTCTATCGTCTGCTTCCCATAGCCATTAGTTCTGAAGATGGACCTGAGGCGTTCAAGTTCTGTCTTCAGATGTTCTTCGTCACTTATCCTGTACGCTCTCTTCGTTAGCGTGTGCAGGGCGGACTTCTTCTGCGTGGGGTGATGGTGGGAGGAGGCGTGAAGGTACCTGTCCGTACTGGTTGGTTTCCTGTACACTTTGTGGCCAAGTTTACCATCAGGTTTTCGATAAACTTCCAAAAAAAAGACCAATAGAAAACAGCTATTTCAGCCAATGACAGATAATAAAGGAAACACCAATAAAGCATACCTTTCACCCCTCCTCCTCCTCCTTTTACAGCCAATCAAGTAACGACACGGTTTTCTCGTGCAGCTAATTAAGGAACCAAGTGTGTTTCATTTAGCAGTTTAACGTAAGGCCCTGATGAAGGCTAGCTGCAACGCTGGCCGATACGTTGGCGCATTTTAAATTATGACGATGCGGTCTGATACCCTGAAGAATTTTATTGAAAATGCAATGTCTGTTTACACTGCGTATTGTTTTACTATGTACCTTTTACCACACTCTCGTGGAATTTCGTATACATCCGCCTTCTGTAAAAGCAGACGGTCCTTCACAAATCCCAGAAGAGCTTCCGCCTTGGTCGATGGAAAGAAAAACGCATTCACTATATACTTCTTCATTGTTATTGCAACTTCTGAAGAGATATTTTCCGCATACAGTAGAAAGGCCATAGACTTTATATCTCTTTTTTCTTGCTCTTCTTTGGATTGATTTGGCGTACGCGCTTGCAGAGCTCTCTTAATCTGATGTTTTGTAGATACATTCTCGTGGAATATTTCTTCGAAATGTATCACTTCGCACTTTAGGCCATCAATATCTGACGCCTGTGTAAAGTCTGATGCACAGTCACAATTTGTGAAGCGTGGTGACGGCTAGACGCCTGCAAATATAAATCTGTATGAGTGGCTTTACGGTAAATGCTGTGTCCAAAAAACTCATCTTCCTTACGTCGAACCAACATGCCTAGAGAAGATAGACGGCCATTCAGTTCCCGTTCCAGTGTGAATACTTTCGTGAATGGAATTTAGTTGTACAAGAAACTCGAGCAATTTGTCGTCGCCATATCGGAACATGAATTAAAAATATCATGGATGCACGCCTAAAAATGATGGAATATTCGATCCGCTGCGTAAACTTCAAGAAACAAATTACATGTCTGATGTTTCTATTTTGTCACATCACCAATGATTCACGTTCATACAACAGTGTCGTCCAGAGATTCAATTTCAGAAACTTATTTATCAGTTCCTTGTAAACACTAGATACCGAAAAAGCTACTCCACGGAAGAAAGCATTCTTCACTTGTGCCGTACCACTTCTGTCTTGCAATGGCAAAGTTTATCTCTCTGTCTAGGAATCAGTATTCCTTCGTTTCTCCTACAGTGTGAACACTAACTATTTTCGTCATTTCATGTGAACCATTAAAAACTAAAACTTTTAGTTGTCACTGATTACAGCCCTGTTGAAGACACATCTGATTGTAATATTTAAGTTGCGACAACAGTTAACTCCGCAAGCCCAACGGGAAACAGACCCAGGAGTCTCAAAATGAAACGATGAGCTAGTACTGCTGCAGGGGTAAGCGAAAATAAGGGGGCTCCAAAGATTATAAACACTTAGTGTCATGGAGATTGTCTAACAGAGGATCGTTCTTGCTTTGTACATGTTTTTACAGTTAGTATAATCTGAAACAACTCTGAACCTTACTTAAATATCAAACCACTAATCCCTGAAAACAAAACAAGCGCTAACAGAGCATTTGAAGAGAGCTGATCCGTAGGGTATTCTGATCGTGTTGCAGCATTTACAATCAGTCTGTTGTACAAGTACACCCTTAAAATAGCTAAAAAATCACGTAATATTTATTAACATTCACGGCGTCGTGAAACAAACAAAATATTTGTGAGTGGCGGTGCAATAAAGCAGGGTAGCAAATCATAGTCTGGCCTGTTGAAGACCGTGGGCTTACACACGTAAGCACATGGTTGAGGGGAAAAAAGGAACATTCTGAAAAACAGCGATAGATAACTATCATTTTTTAGTATTTTAAACATAGCTGCACAACAGCAACGGTTCCACGTAATAAAATTATAAACAGCCGACCAGTTGCAATGGATAAAGAATTCTTTACCTAGGTTTCAACAAATGTAAATTTGTCTCCTTCAGAAGGTGGCCTAAGGACAATGAACATCATAGCTTACATTAGAAAAGTGTGAAACTTAAGTCAAGAATAGATTGTAACACAAATTAGAGATATTTGAAAAAAGAGACAGCATTGGTCGTATATTTTTTACTATCGCAAAATCGATTTTCTGTCACTGAGCGACCGTCTTCAGTGCTATATTGTATAACTTAAATTAGGATGCACTGTTGTCAATAAGCTTACGGCAATCACATAGACTCTATGTGATTGCCGTAAGCTTATTGACAACAGTGCATCCTAATTTAAGTTATACAATATAGCACTGAAGATGGTCACTCAGTGACAGAAAATCGATTTTGCGATAGTAAAAAATATACGACCAATGCTGTCTCTTTTTTCAAGTATACCTGTTATCTGGTCGTAGTTCACAAGACAACATGGAGTCGCCAATCAACAAATTAGAGAGTTCTTGCATCACAGAAATATGAGAACGACGACTGGTACTTACAATTTTACATTAGTGAGGACTAATGTACCATCGTCGTTTTTACAAAGGTCGGTATAGATCCATTTGTCAAAAATGAAATATAGCCCTAGAATTAGGGTTTGTCACGTAAATATAAATTAGTACATGGATCTTGCAGAGCTCACAACCGACTGAGTGTAATCGGCGAGCGTAGTTACTCTGAGACCATGGCAGGTGGCGCTCATGGCGAGAAACATGTGCCAATTGGCGTACAAAGGCAACGTGTAAATTATCAGTATTAATAACGTCCTTAGATAAAGTAACAATAAAAAGAAGGAAGGCGTTTAACACTCCCGTTATAACAGTATGGGAGCATTGGTACACTTAATATAGTTATACATTAAAAAGGCAGGTGGCGCTTACGCCGAGAGAATTACGCCCAGTGGCATATAAGCCAAAATATAAAAATTACATTACTATATTAGTGAAGCCCACAAACGGTATATATGTCAGAACTTTAAAATTGACAATAACGGCTCTTAGGACAGAATTACGAACCCTGGTACACAATCCAGTTAATACACATTCGCAGGGAACCAAAGTTTTAGAGCCAGACAAAATCACATAAGGGCCGATGTAGTGGCAACCATACATCGTGAGAAAACCACATTACATAAAGGGTAGTGAGCTTAAAGCATTGAAGGTGCATCATAGCTTCCTGAGGAAATAGAACACAAAGGTTACCAGCATCAATGTTATACCACAAACAGTACAGGTTTAAAGCCTTCGAAAAATTGTCTACAAGCAAGGTTCAACTGGTCGTTCAGTATATTACCGTCCTTGAGCTCTAGACGTTTGAAAATTTGTAACTCTTCCCACAGATCTAATCTACGCCCTTTGACTTCTCTGTGTAGGATAACAGTGTCTTCTAACTGTTTAGGCGTGTGACCGGCTATCAAGAGGTGTTCAGCAAAAGTAGAGCTATGTATATTCGCTCCTTCTTTACCTAATAGGTGTTCTTTACATCTTGTTTTCACAGCTCTGCCTGTTTGATCAATATAATATGAAGGACGGTTATTACAGGTTAGTTTGTAAACACCTGAATTGGAAAACCAATCGCCGGCAATCTCTACTGAATGTACAAGATTTCTTTTTAAACTGTTATCTGTAGAGAAGGAGACGTTACAGTTATATTTTTTTCTTAGAAGACGTTTTATCCTATACGATATATTACCCAAGAAAGGAATGGAAATAATTTTTTAGCTTCTTTACTATCAGTGGGGAGGTTGTTGCTCAAAGTCGAACAGTTTTGGGAAGTTTTCTTACTGAAAAAGTAATCAATCATTTTCTGATTGTACCCATTATTAACCGCAATCACTTTGATGACATTCAATTCTTTTTGTTGATCGGCAGGTGATAAAGGAGTAGGTACCGTACGGTGAATGGCAGAATGAAAAAACGCCAGTTTATGAGCTTTTGGATGAGTTGAGTCAGCAGGGATGACATTATGTGAATACGTTTCCTTACGGAAGATATTGAAACTGAAGGAACTATTCTGTATAGAAATTGTTAAATCGAGGAAGTTAAGTTCACCTTTTTCGTTCTGAAGTTCTTTTGTGAAGGAAATCTTTTCATGTAAACCATTGAAAGTATTGAAGAGAAGCTCTAACTCAACATCAGTACCGTCAAAAGAATGATAATGTCATCAACATAACGTGCATAATAGCGGATTTTGCGGAAACCACTTCCTTTACGGAATAAGCAGGTGTATCCTGAAAATCACTGATTAGCATCGAAATTCAAACTAAGTAAAAAAACAGGTCACTTTACAAGATACTTTAAATACTAATATCAAAGAACTGAACTGACTTATTGCTGACTAAGAGGAGATTTTAGTATCTTTAATTATCATGGATGGCATTATAATTTATGGGTTCACGTGAAAACTCACTTCAATCAAAAAATTAAGTTCCATTTTCAATCGGAATGCCAAATAAAACCAAAAGATTCACCATGCCTAAGTGCGACAATGAAAATACAAATATGTTCAATATGAATGCAGCAAGGTGTTGCTTAAACCAATGGCAGGTACCGATATCACTAATAGATTTGCAGCAACATAAAGTGAAACACCAATCGCGTGACCGAGCGGAACCAAGACAAGAGCAAGAACAGCAGAGGCTTTCAGCATGGCGAGTTCAAAGTGAATTCTCACAGGAATTGACCACCTCAAACCAAACAGCCTTATGTCCCAAGCCCGGTTAGGCCAAAAAGCTATGCAAGACAATGCACGTTGATACCACTGATTCTACGTGCGTGCTTCTTTGGACAAAACAGAATAGTGTCATATTAATGAATCAATGAAACGAGTCGAGAGGAAATGCAGACACATTTCAACAGCAGGAACTAATGGACGGAATTTAATATTTCAGGCGTTAAGAGTTCTTGAATGAGCAGTGCGTATGACCCACATCTTTGCGAGGTGCTTATGTTTTTGCATGAGCTTTGGCTAACTTGTTAAAGGAACACACACACACTTATGTGACATGTACACAGTGATATTTTCCGGTAAATTTGCATTAAATGGTTTGTGTAGATTTATTTTTTTTTCTTTTCAATGTGCTCATGTGAAATCATTGGTGTATGGATTATGAAATTACGCGGAGTCGCTGGTGAACAGGTTTTCTTCCTATGGGGTTGCGTGAAGTCGTTGGTGTAGAGATTTCTTTCCTATGGGATTATGTAATGCACGAACCCACAGTGAAAAGTGGGATATCAGAGTGTAGCAAAGTGTTCAGCATTATATGTACGAGTATTGGGACTGGCGGTCGTCACACTAAACAGTTGCCATTATGTCACTGAAAAACTAAGCATTCATCTCTGACCATTAGTTCAGAATACCATCCTATTTGTGTAATTTCGATTATAAATGTTTTGGTCGTGGTAAAGGACAATGGTCTTTCAGATTTCAAGCTTCGCGCTATATATAGCAAAACAGATCTGAATTGAAAACGCAATACATAAATATTTACTGAAATACAGGCTTATCAGTACATCTGCGGACCTGATCATACAGTCTATCATAGTTACTAGTGAATGGCACACGTAAACATTCATACTAATATAAATTTGTTTGTATTTTACCTTTTCACGACTAAATCGATGAAATTTTGTAAGGGAATAACTTAGGCCCTGAAGAAGTAGAAAGACTATTTTATAAAAATAAATAAATAAAGTCTACCCCTAAGAGGGTGAAATAGGGAACGGCACATCTTTTTTTCACTTCAGTGAACATAAACCACGCTGAAAATTACCATATTTGTTGCATAAGGTACAAATTGTGCGATGTATAGCTACTTAAACAGCACGATGTATAGAGCGCAGTTCTGCCTATGCCCCTCCGCACGCACCACTCGGCAACGACGCTGTGCGTGCCGTCGCATAATGCAGCGTGGCAGTTGGAGGGGTGGGGGGGGGGATTATTTACGTCACGAGCTACTATTACCCAAACAGGCAGACACGTGAGAGCAGCTTGTGTTACTGCACATACAATAGCTAGCTTACTCATCATCATTCATCATAGCAAAACTACTGGTACGCGAGTGGAGCTGTAGGTAACATCTAGTACACAATAACAGAAGCCGAACCATTCCATTTGATATGGATGCACAAACGAGCCTTTTATGAGGTAATTGCAAATGTGTAATTACGATTTGCCATTCACTTTAGTATCTAATAAGGCCCTACCTGCTGTCATATCCAACGCAAGCAAAATTTTGCTCTATATCCTGAACCAGCGTTTGAAGCCATGCATTCAGCCTCACATATCCACAGAACAAGCAGGGTTTGCTGAAGGAAAAGTAACTCCTGAACAGATACTCACCGTACGATAAATCATAGAGAAAGCTCCGTGTTCATGTCTTGATCTGCTGTCTTAACTATAGGAAAGCCTTTGACTGTGTTGTCTGGGAAATGTGACAGTTGCTTGTCCCACCACACTTGACAGCACTGATCAGATGTCTATACAATAATCGTCTCGTATCTGTGAATACAAGTGCTGGTATGTCTGATTACTTGAGTGCATCAAAAGTGTCAAACAGGTTGTATTCTATCCCCCCCAATAGTACAACATCTATGGAGAACATGTCATTAGGAATTCTCTTTATGGTTGGACTAAAGGCATCTTAATTGCTGGCCGAACGATTTAGATCCTCATATTTGCAGACTATACTGCACTTTTAGCCAGCAGCAAAGGCGATCTTGCTGAGCTATTAGAGAAAGTAGAGGACATTAGTCTATCATATGGTGGTGGACCCAAATCTCAACGAGTCCAAACTCATGATAACTGACTTAGGAGTACAGGTCCAACTCACAGGTCGGTTAAAGGAATTGGAAGTCGTGCATTCTTTCATCTATCATGGGTCCACCGTCTGTGACACGTGAAGCTGTGGAGACAAGTGGACGGATCACTCCAGGGGGAGTGGCTATGAAGAAGCTCACCAATATCTGGCAGAACAAAGCAATAACAAATACCAAAAAGGTTCGGCTTCTTGAAACACTCCTCTTTTCTGTCTTCTTTTATGGGTGCGAAACATGAACCCTTAACGCCAGAGACAAAATAGTGCATCGATGCATCTGAGCTTCAGTGCTGCGTATAAAATGGACTGAAAGAAGAACGAATGTGTCTATTATTGAGCAACTCAGTAACTCCAGGCGTCTTTTTTCTCGTGTCAGCAAAACATTTAGATGCAACACTGCACTCGTCTCTACAGTAAGTTACGAATTCTTTCAAACTCATTTATACTAAGTCATAAATATTGATAAGAATGTACCATTCACTGCTCCAGTTATTCTTATCAAGGAGAGTGCTGTACACTTTTGAGATGAACGGAGACAGAAAGAGCCAGAGGTTTAAAATAAGGTGAGGTCAGGCTATAGACTTGGCACGACAGTACATCTTGGAATATACCGGGATGTTTAACGCTGCCCCATCTTGAACGTACCACGTTCTCTAGTCAAGAGGCATGGGTGAAATTTAAGTCCAATTAGAGAAGGACTTAATCGGAAAGTTTATACTTCAGATACATTAGTAGCAGTTAGGACAATGCTCCATCGTGAAGTCAAAAACAGCTAGTAACCACACATTCTAGCAATTATCTCGTAAACAGTTCGTTTGCGGACTTACGTTGACTGCAACGTTTATGCCAGTTTTCGTGTGCTTTCAGCCGTGTCAGTTTCTGCTATTAATTATAATACACTTGCACGAATCCATGTTCCATGCGCTTCGAAAGTTTCTCGCTGGTTCGGTATTGCACGTTTGAGCATACGAGTGGTTTACTTTGCAGTGAGACAAAGGGGACGGAAGAGAAAGGACGGTAATTGCGAGGAGCGGCTTTCACTGTTTAAGAGCAGCGCCGTCCCCTACAGCGCGCCCCCTGCGCCCACCCCTGCCCAGGCGAGGAGGGCGAGGCGAGCCCTTTGCCACCCTCAGAGTGTCCGGCCGCTAACGAAGGCGTGCCGATAGCATCGGCTTTGTCACCGGAATAGCCGGCCGGCGGGGCGCCGCTGCACGCGGCAGATATTCGCGAGCTACGCCGACAGCGCACGCCACACGCCACTGCAACCCCGCCTTCACTTATCTCGCCGACTAAAGAGTCGCGCTGGGAATAGCTGGCCTCTGTTACCGACCAGCCACCGAGTTCTGCAAAGCTGCCTCTATTTGGAGGAGACTGGATTGCGACAATGGTGGCGCTGCTGGAAGATTATTATTACAGTACGTTGTTATACCTACTGTAACATTTTCTTCCAGCGAAGATCTTGCTTTCCTCTCCAGCACGTATAATGGTGTATGATTGCCAATGGAGTGAGTAGTGTCTCGGGAAGCGGTTAAACAGGAATATAAACAAAAATAAGACAACAGTAATAGAATGTAGTCGAATGAAACCTGACGATTCTGAGAGAATAAAGAGTATAAATTAGGAACTGAGACACTTAAGTATTAGATTTAGGCAGCGAAATAACGGAGAACGAATGAAGTAGAGGGGATGTAAAATGCACTCTGAAAAAAAAGAAGAGAGAATTTAATATTCTATGAAATACATCAGGGACAAGATCACATTTAAATATTAATTTTGAATTGACAGCCGGTTCAGCACTACTTTTCTGCTATCTTCGGATCTTCAGTACCACATAGATAAGCACTGAATTTGTAAACGAGTTTTCTATTTCTGTAGTAATGAAATATGTAAGTGAAATATTTAACGCACCTATTGTAATATTTAACATAGATATTAAACATACCTCATCTTTCTCAAAATTATGCCACATATTTTGACAAGGTTGAAAATTTAAATCGCTTAGAAATGCAAGCTGTAACAGCAGGTATATCATAACCAGTCAGCATGTATTAAAAAATTACAGAAAAAGCTATTAGTCACATTGCCATGCAACTATCGCCGACTCCGTGCAACCAAACACGTTTTTCGTGCTGAACTTGCGACGTCCAGTGACGGTAATTTTAAAAAATTAAAAATATTTCGTTGAATTGCTTTTAAATCCTATAAATATGACATTTAAATTACAGAATAAAATATGTTTTTACCATAGTACTACTTAACTAACGATATTGCTCCTTTATGAAAACTTGTATATTGACAGCTGTTAATACTGCATAGTCTTTACGAAATGTCTGTAATTTCCTTTACCCTCGGATATGTACTGCTTTAACATCTGAACAAATTTTTCTACAAGCCTTCAAATTTCTGATAAGCGAACTGTATACTTTATCTAACATAACGTCGGTTACCATGCTTCTACTTGGCGGACATAACAGGTAACTTGCCTGTCACAGCACTTAACTCAGAACAGCTCCAGACGAGCATCGTCGAAAATTGCATGGCAGCATGATTGTAAAGATATCTTTTCTTAATGACAGATGATTGTTTGTGATCTCATTGCTGATAGAGCTTATATTACCAAACTATTTAAATTTTCAACATTGTCAAAATATAGAGCATATTTTTGACAAAGATGAGCTACGTTACCCACATGTAAAATATTACACTCAAGTATTTCATTGCTACAGGCACAGAAAATGTGTTTACAAATACGTTGTGTTCAGAAAGTAAGGAACGATCGGTCGCGAAATGGAAACCACAGTGAAAATCAAAACTGTTTTCTTTGCACATTTTGCTACACCTTCCAGGTAGTCACTGCTCTGGCTTAGACATTTGTAGGAGCGTTATACCAAATTTCCAACACCATCGTTATAGAAGGCAGCCGCCTGTGCTTTCCGATAATTCTTTACGCTGGGCTATAGCGCGTAGCCTGCGCCCAAGTGTTGTCTTCGTATCCAGCGTTTCATGTGAACAAAGATGATACTCAGGACGACCCAATTAGCGCTGTGTTGTGGGTGATCGAACACTTCCCATCGAAAAGGCTGTAGGAGCGTCTTCACTGTCCCTGCAGAAGGCGGCTGAGAATTGCCTTGAAGAAAAACGTGCGTGGCAGTTGTGTTAGGTGGGCTGCATTCATTAAGGCTAAGCCTATTAGCAGGCCCTCCTACTTGGCGGGAGGCATTGTTGTTCTAGGCACCTTTACTCGTTCACAGTGCGCTCACTGAAAAGTGCGTCTTGATGTGATCGATGGGCATACTAGAGACACTGCCCAAAATGTTTGTAAAGCCTCGTCGGATTTTCACAGTGGTTTCCATTTCGCGACCGATCGTTCCTCATTTTCCGAATAACTCTCGTATATTACCGAATTTATAAAGTGATATGCAGTATTAACCTAATATTTACAATTCCTCTGTGCTGATATTTCACTACCTAAAAAAGAGATGTCATAGGTGACAGTGCATTTGATTACTGTAAGGGAGTTCGAAAACCCTATCATCCCTGTCTTGGATTGGGTGAAGTGGATTCCTTTTTTACTGGGGAGATTATGTTGGTAGGTGGAATTGTGGTTAGAACTTTATGCCGTATCTGCTTGTCTTGGAGTGTGATGGGTTCCTATTGAGGTATACAGTACACTCAGCAGATGGAAATAGACAACACTGGAGGTGACTGACCAGTTTTTTCTTCTTGAGATGCTGTGTTCAAGTAAGATAATGAGCAATGAACACAACACTAGTGGAAAATATCGTATGATGCGTGTATGATGTCTCTGTTGGTTAGGATGTGAGCTTTGACTTGTAGAAAGGTATAAGTGTGTTTCATTCTCTAAAGCTCTTGCTATAGTACTCTTGTTTGTATGAGCTGGGATGTATAGCAGCCTTTCCTCCATCTGCTTCTTTTCCTCGAACATATCTGACTCCTCTACACCTCCCATTGACTTGACCCCTCCCCCCCTCCATCCCCTAGTTGCTCCTCTCAACCCCTGCCCGCTGCCGTGCCTTCACCGTTGTGTCCCTCCTACCCTCCACCTCTACACCCTTCATCTCCTCACCCACAGTGACTTCCATCAACTCCCCCTCCCGGATGACGCCCCTCTCCATTTATCCCTCCTGTCAACTCTGATCCTCACCGCCCCCTCCATCTCTCTGTCCTTTTCCCAGGCTCCCTCTCCCCCTTCCATCCTACTTCCTTCTCCCTGCCTACCCTCTCTTTGACTCCTTTCTCTCGCCCGAGTTCATTTGCTTTCCCCTCCAGTGCCTTCCCCACTCCTTCCTGTGTCAACCCTGCTACCACCTTTTATGTGTCTTCTCCTTCCATTGGCCCCTTCCTGTTTTGCTTTTCCTCTTCTCCTCCTTTTTTACCCTAATCTCTCTGGATCTTCCCCCCCCCCTCTCCATACACATTTTTACTCCATAGTGCAGTGTTTTCTGTGAGTGTTCAGTGTTGTGCGTCCCCCTTTTTAAGTGCTGCATACAGAAACCAGACAGTCGCCATGTTTTTAATTGTGCCTCTCTAATTACCTAATTACTATATGTTTTAATCAGCATTTCTCCCCTTTGCTATTAATATTTTCTTCACAACTGTTCACCATGTTCGTTTTAAGCGGTCGCATTTTGTCACCTGCTTTTATTGTTATATATCCTCATTATGTTTTTTAACTTTATCTGTAGGCTGCAGAACGGCGTATTACGCTGCCTACCAGCCCAACCCCCCTCCCCTCTGGAGGGGAGTCGAAATACAATAAAGGAAAGAAAAAAATAGCAGCACTGCATTCCATTAGGGAATGGTTTCCAATCTACTTCATAGCCTTTGCTTCCAAGCCTCACTGCATGTCATCATCTTCACCCTTCACCAACAGTGCTCACTACCTGTCATTACATGTGGTGCCAGTCATCATTTTCTCATCAACATCTCACCCTCGCCGCTGATCGTCACCAGCCCACATCTTCACTACCTCTCTTTTCTCGATCAGCATCATCGTCGCTCATTGCTTATTTGTCATCACTGCCTCCTCCATCCGTTGATCGCTGCTCCCACATTACACCTGACACAGCTGTTTCTCTCGCTGTCACTCTCATTGTTCACAACTTCACCACAGCTTGTCGCCATTGTCGCAGTGGCATTTTGGCGGCTGCTGACCATAGTCAATGCCATTCAGCACCCTCAGCCATCATGGACCACCATTCTATATCCATCAGTTGTACTTCTTCACCTCCAGCTCCCACAGTCACCAGATGGAATATGTCCTCTAATTCATCACCCTACATGCACCCCCACCTTACCTACTGTATCCTGTCCTACTGCAGTAATTATACATGCACCTATCTGTCCCCAACTCCTCCAACCCTTTCTCTTTCAGCCACGATTCACCAGCCACCTCCACCACTGCTGGTCGTGTCACTGCCTGCCAAGTGAAAGATGTAGCAGATGACGTCACCAGTATCGCCTCACTGAGCCTCAGTGCACTGACCAATCCAAGTGGTGCTGAAGGACCTGCACAACTCCTAGTTAATCATCAACAACGTCATATCCTGCCACCCCCATCCCACAACCATCCTTCCCTCCAACAGCCGTTAAGAAACTTATGAAATGTCAAACCACTGACATCTCTCCTTCCCCCACATCTAAAAAACAGCCAACTGAACCTGATGACAGCATATGGATGCAGCTCCTCTGTCTCCAACTTCTTCTCATACCATCCACATCTACATCCTCTCCATTCCTTACCCAAAATCCCTTGAACCCAAATCTCTCACCTTCGAAATTAAGAATTACCTACGAAGCCTCTACATCCAACAAATCATCCCAAGAAAAGACTCGATCCTACTACAGTCCGTAAACCCCAACTTCCTTACTGTCCTCCTTAAAGTTTCTCGTATTACCTTTGGTTCCTAAGCCTCTTTGATACATCTCATCAAAAAGCCCATGGCCAAACAACCTTAGCCTCCCAATTGTCCTTGTATGAGGAAGTGACATCTGAACTGAACAACCACCTGAATTTATAAAACCGAAACGCCCTTTGGATCAATAATGACCTCGACTGGTCATAGTGGGGACTGGTCTTGTCCATTACTTCTCTGAAAATGCCACGAGCAGACCTTCTCCTTAAAGGGGGAGACTTGATCTACCACCATTTTACAAGGCTGATACTTCAAAATCCCCTCCTCTCTCCTCCCAATGACAAAAATGTCTCCATTACAATGAACATGTTACTACAAATTGTAAAAACCTACCTACCTGTCCACACTGCGAAGCCTCCCATATTCTTAAACTATGCCACTAACCTCACATCCCTTCCTACCTACAACATCTGCAATGACTCCCAACCCACCTACTCTGGGCAATGCAAAGCTAAGCCACAACCTACCAAACCTGAGGTCACTGTCCCAATCCATGCCAAACTCACCCCAAAAATTCCTTCTGCCAAAGTCCCTCTGCTGAAGATATTATCAGTTCATTACAATCGTACTCAAAAACATCCACCCATTTTGAAGTGTACACACCCTCCAACAAATCTTCCATACTGTCTGCTGCATCGTCCATCTCGACACCCAAGCTATCTACTCCCTAGAGGTATAAAATACCGCTCCCTAGTCTGCACTCATAGGCAGCAAATCGCGACTAGTGCACGTCCACTGTGCGCTTGGAAGCCACAGCACAGTTGGAACACCTGAGGATGAGCATATGAGAGCCCAACAATGGTCGTGATAATACAGTATCTTGGACTAACCTTTGACTGGCAACCAATGTGGAAACCTCACCTACTACCCATACAACAGGAAGCCTACAATAGACTCAAACTACTAAATCTGCTAACAGGCCGAACTTGGGGATTACACCCCTTCACTATTCTCCATACCTAAGAAACCCTGATCTGACGATCCTCTGCTATGAAAATGTTGCATGGACGCTCCATCAAAGTAAGTCCGTCAAAATCCTCAAATGCCATGCTCTCTGTCCTGCTTTCTGCACCTGTTTACCTTCTCCCACTTGGATCCTCCACCAACTCATCAAACTCCTACCCTTCCCCATCAACATCGAACATACTACATCTCCTATATTATCTGCAAATTAGATTCCAATCACCTCATTGTTCACAGTTGATCACCAACCCCGGTATGCTGCCACAATTTGAGAAACACATCCCTCCATCCCTTTACCTCCACTAACTCCGTATCCTATCCCAACGCAACTTCAACCAACTCCCTCTCCTAGGCAATGAGACCCGCGGTGATATTCATCCCTCCAACCAACTTTAACTCTTCCCCACCTATCCCTCCTTTCCCTCTCCATCCATCCCCATTCCTTTCCTTTTGCAACCACTCCCCTACTGACATGACAGACTACCAATCACCCTCTGTTTTTCCCACCGACTGTATTTCCCACTATCTACCTCAGCTCCTACCTCTCATCTCCACAGTTTTTCATATCTAACACACCACCATTATTCTACCCACACCCTTCAACCCTAGGGAACATACTCTTTCCTCCGGTAGTACCTCTCATCTTAGTGCAGGTCTTCCAGTTTTTAAGTAAGAGTGCAGTGCTTCGATGTTTTTATAAGATTTTCACTTTCCTACGATGTTTTTTTAAAATGTATATATTTCTGCTTTTAACTGCCGTCTTTGATTTATAATTTAAAATAGAAAACACTCAAGCTTTGTTTATATATTGTTATTGAATTTTTTTAAAATTCTCTTAGCTGAAGATCGGAGAACTGTACTGCTGACAGCCCATATGGGGAGAGGGGGATGAAATAACAATAAATGTAAAAAAGAGGCATCGCTGGAACCTTGGGTCGCTGTCCTAATATTATTATCCATCTATATGTGCCTCCCAGCAGCTGTTCACTTGTAGATGTGCGGAGGCTAGTCCTCCGCAGTTCAGTGATAGTTTGCTGTCCTCTTATTATTACCCATCCTTTCCATATAGAGCTAGTGGCTGGACTGCGTGGAGAAATTCTAGTGCCAGACTAATAACCAAAAAGACCCTGTCTACGTCCAGAAGTTATTGATGAGACAGGCTAGATCTAGCCTCTAGCTCTCAGTCGGTGGCAACTACGCCTTCCCTAACTCGCATGCTGCACGGCAGAGAAAAAACTTTGGATTTTCCCACCAATTTTTGAATTTCCCGCCAGTAGGAGGAGCATAGTTAGAAGCTTGGAAATAAAAAAAAGAAGGGAGGTGGCGCTGTAGACTTCGGCTGTACGTTGTTTTGAAGCCAGAGGGGGTGGGGCCTGCTGCCTTCTTTAAAAAAAAAAAAAAAAAAAAAAAACTACAGCGATTGCTTCTTGTTCTTTTTTTCTGTAGTGTGCACGCAAAATTTGTTTTAAATATTAAAAATTACAGTGCTTACATGAATAACAATGTCAGGAAATTAATTTCGAATGTTTTTCTGTTCTTGAATGCATATTTGCTCTACAGATAGGCCGGACCTTACCGACAATATATAGAAACGGGGATTGGCGATCATGATGGCATTATAGCAACTACAAGTACGAAAGTTAATAAATCAGTCAAGAATGATAGGAGAGTGTTTCTGCTAGATAGAGCAGATCTGACTTAGACAGTGAATTGGCACTACTTAGTTCCAGTAAGATGAATGTAGAGGAATTGTGGGCAAAGTTTGAGCAGATTATACATCGTGGTCTGGAGAGTTATGTGCCTAGTTCGCGAATAAAGGATGGAAAAGACCAGCCATGATTCAATAACGAAATTCAGCGGACGCTGAAGAAGCAGATGCTGTTACACTCTCGGTTCAAAAGGGAACGCATAAATAACGACAAGGTAAGCAGAGATTCGTGTGTTTGTGATAAGATCTATGCGCGAAGCATGCAACTACTACTACCATCACACCTCAGCAGAAGATCTGTCAGAGAACCCGAAAAAGTTATGGTTCTACGTGAAATCCCTAAGCGGTTCTAATGCTTCCGTTCAGTTCCTTGTTGATCAGTCTGATGTGGCAGTTGAAGATAGTAAAACGAAACCTGAAGTTTTTCAGGTTTAAGAAATCGTTCACACAGGAGAATCGTACAAGACAGTATGGACAACGTAGTAATAAGCATACCTGGCGTATAGAAACAACTGAAGGATTTGAAAGCAAATAAATCACCAGGTCCGAATGGAATCCCAGTTCGATTTTGGAAAGAATATTCTACGGCACTGGTCCCTTACCTAGTTTACATTTATCGTGAATCTTCCGCCCAGCGCCAAATCCCAAGTGACTGGAAAAAAGCACAGATGATTCCAGTACATAAGAAATGTAAAAGAACGGACCCTGGGTTCGGTGTGGGGCGGCGGTGGGGAGAGTGGAGCGCTGTAGCCTGTTATGAGGGCTACGGCGGGGACGAAGCCTCTCCTTCGTTTCTGGTCCCCAGTTCTATACAATACAATACAATACTGCCAGGTACTCCATATCAACGACCTCATCAGTCATTACACATCGTGAGAGAGCAGAATGGGGCGCTCCGCAGAAGTCACGGACTTCGAACGTGGTCAGGTGATTGGGTGTCACTTGTATCATAAGTCTGTAAGCGAGATTTCCACACTCCTGAACATGCCTAGGTCCACTGTTTCCGATGTTATAGTGAAGTGGAAACGTGAAGGGACACATACACACAAAAGCGTACAAGCCAACCGCCGACATTTGAAGAGGGTCGTAATGTGTAATAGGTCTATCCAGACCATGACACAGGAACTCCAAACTGCATCAGTATCCACTCCAAGTATTATGACAGTTAGGCAGAAGTTGAGAGAACTTTGATTTCATGGTCGAGCGTCTGCTTATTAAGCCACGTATCACGCCGGTAAATGCCAAAAAAACACCCCGCTTGGTGTAAGGAGCGTAAACATCGTACGATTGAACAGTGGAGAAACGTTGTGTGGAGTGACGAATCACGGTACACAATGTGGTGATCTGATGGCAGGGTGTGGGTATGGCGAATGCCCGGCGAACGTCATCTGCCAGCGTGTGTATCTGATTGGTTGGTTGGTTTAAATGAGGGAGAAGGAACCAAACTACGACGTCATCGGTCCCTTGTTCCTAATAAAACAATACCACAAGTGTGAGAATAAAACGGACGAAACATATAACGGAAAGAATGGAAAAGCCACAAGAACATAGGAAAGGCAACGAACACTAAAAGGAACAAAAGAGGACAAGAAAACAACAGAGAGATGCTAGAAACAGAAGAGAGTAAAACAAGAAAGCAGATTACAGTGCCTGGCCAACCACGAGAATAAAAGGGAAAGCCAGCCACTCTGTATCACATTAAAACCTCCACCCTAAAAGCAATAGGGTGGAGGACACAGAGGAACAAAGGACATGCGCTAAAACGTGCATAGAAGTATAAGAGCCACTCTCACGGATAAAACGTAAAACTAAAGCTGCTGTGAAGGCATTGTCACCCAACACCGAAGGCAGGGTGCTGGGAAAGTTAAAGGTCTGCCTCAGTGCGGCTGAAAGTGGTCAGTCCAGCAAGAGGCAGACGACTGTCATTTGGGAGCCACAGCGACACTGAGGTGGGTCCTCGCGACGGAGTAGGTAACCATGCGTTAGCCACGTATGGCCAATGCGGAGCCGGCAGAGGACAACTGATTCCCTGCGAGAGGCTTGCATGGAAGACTTCCACACATTCGTAGTCTCCTTAATGGCACGCAGTTTGTTGTGCGTGCTGTTATGCCATTCCGTCTCCCAAAGCCGGAAAACACTGCGGTGTAAGACACAGGTCAGCTTCGGAGACGCCCACTTCAAGAAGCAGTTTTGGCATCGCCTGTTGGCAAGCCTGTCGGAAAGCTAATTGCCTGAGATTCCGACATGTCCTGGGGTCCACACAAACACCACTGAATGACTGCACCGTTCCAGGACATAGATGGACGCTACCAGAGGATGGCGAGGTTAGCACTGGTCGATAGTTTGTAGGCTGCTCAGTGAGTCAGTACACAGGAGAAATGACTCGCCAGGGCATGAGCAGATGTACTGAAGAGCACGAGATATGGCCGCCAGCTCTGCAGTGAAAACACTGCAGCCGACTGGCAAGGAGTGCTGCTCAATATGTCCTCCACGAACATATGCGAAGCCTACGTGACCATCAGCCATATAGCCGTCGGTGTAAACCATTTCAGAGCCCCGGAACACGTCAAGGATCGAGAGGAAGTCACAGCGGAGAGCGGCAGGGTTGACGGAGTCCTTAGGGCCATTCAAAAGGCCCAGATGAAGCTTCAGACGAGGTGTACATGAACGGACCGCAAGTAGAGGTGGTAAAGGGAAGGGCTCCAGTTCGAAGAGAGGGGACTGCACGCGAACAGCAATCGTTAGCCCCGATCTGGACCGCCGATGCGGGAGATGGACAGCCGCGGGCGGGAAAAGGAGACGATAATTCGGGTGCTCAGGGGAGCTATGAATGTGTGCTGCGTAACTGGCGAGCAGTTGCGCACGTCTGATCTGCAGTGGAGGGACACCAGCCTCCACCAGTATGCTGGTCACCGGACTCGTCCTAAAAGCTCCTGTCGCTAATCGAACCCCACAGTGGTGCACAGTGTCGAGTAAATGGAATGCTGAAGGCGCTGCGGAACCATAAACCACACTCTCATAAATTCGGGATTGGACAAGGGCTCTGTAGAGCTGCAGCAGCGTACAACGATCTGTTTTACAACGATCTGCACCCCAATTGGTGTTGCTCAGGAAACGGAGGGCATTGAGGTACTGCCAGCACTTCTGCTTAAGCTGACGAAGATGAGGGAGCAAGGCAATTGAGCGTCGAAAACCAGTCCTAGGAATTGATATGTCTCCACTACAGTGAGTGGATCGTAATTAAGGTAAAGTGCGGGTCCCGGATGAAAGGTACGACGCCGACAGAAGTGCATGACACACGGCTTTGCGGCTGAAACCTGGAAGCCGTGGGCTAGAGCCCATGACTGCGCCTTGGGGATGGCTCCCTGAAGCCGCCGCTAAGCAACAACAGTACTGGAGCAGCAGTACTAAATGCAGAACTCGTCTGCATGCAGAGAAGGTGAGACGGAGGGCCCGACAGCTGCTGCTACACCATTAATGACCACTAAAAATAGAGAGAGAGATACACTGAACATAGAGCCCTGCGGGACTCCATTCTCCTGGATATGTATGGAACTATGGGAGGCACCAACTTGGACATGCAAGGTACCGAGCGACAGGAAGTTTTGGATAAAATTCAGGAATGGTCCCCGGAGACCCCACTCATACAATGTGGCAAGGATATGATGTCGCCAAGTCGTGTCGTATGCTTTACGTAAGTAAAAAAAGACGGCAATCAGGTGTTGCCGTCTGGAAAAGGCTGTTCGGTTGGCAGGCTCGATGGACACATGATTATCAGTGGTAGAGCGACCCTGGCGGAGGCCACCCTGACATGGAGCCAGCAAGCCACGTGATTTCAGGACCCAACCCAACCGCCGACATACCATACGTTCCAGCAGCTTACAAAGAACGTGGTTGAGGCTGATGGGCCAATAGTAATCCACATCAAGCGGGTTTTTACCGGGTTTGAGCACCGGAATGATGGTGCTCTCCCGCCATTGCGATGGAAAGACGCCATCGCACCATATCGGGTTGAAGATGACGAGATGATGCCGCTTGTAGTCAGATGAGAGATGTTTAATCATCTGGCTGTGGATGCGATCAGGCCCAGGAGCTTTGTCTGGGCAATGTGCGAGGACACTGAGGAGCTTCCGCTCTGTAAATGAAGCGTTACAGGATTCACTGCAGACGTATCCCTCCCTACACTCCTTCTTCCGTTGTTTGATAAGGTAGCGAACACAGGCACGGAGCCGTTTAAGGGCTATGAGGTGCTCCAGGGAAGGATGCCGCTTATGCCGCTGTAGAGCTCGACGACGCTCCTTAATTGCTTCAGCGACTTCCGGCGACCACCAAGGGACTGCCTTACACCTTGGTCACCCTAAAGAGCGAGGGATTGCGTTTTCTGCCACAGAAACAATTGTGCTAGTCACCTGCTCAACCATCACATCGATGTTATCCTGTGGGGGAGATTCAGCGGTGACAGTAGAGATGGAAGTTCCCCAGCCCGCCTTGTTCAAAGCCCATCTAGGCAGGCGTCCGTGTGCCTGATGCTGGGGCAGTGACAGGAGGATGAGGAAGTGGCCACTACCAAACAGGTCGTCTTGTGCTCTCCATTGGATAGCTGGAAGAAGTCCTGGGCTGCAAATTGATAAATCAATGGCCGAGTAACTACCATGAGCCACACTGAAAAGTGTGGCGGCCCCAGTATTTAAGACGCAGAGGTCGAATTGCGACAGTAAAGTTTCGACATCCCTGCGTCGGCCAGTAAGCATGGTACCACCCCAAAAGGGGTTATGGGCATTAAAATCTCCCAGAAGTGGGAAAGGTTTAGGGAGTTGATCAATCAGTGCAGCTAATCCATTCAGGGGCACTACACCATCTGGAGGAAGATATACATTGCAGACAGTTATTTCCTGCTTTGTCCTTATTCTGACAGCCACAGCTTCAAGAGGTGTTTGAAAGGGCATATGTTCACTACAGACCGAGTTTAGGACATAAACGCAAACTCCACTTGCCACTCGATTATAGTCGCTACAGTTCCTGTAATATTCTGCATCGCTGGGAACCAGGTTTCCTGGAGGGCAATGCAGATAGCAGGTGCAAAGCTTACCATAGCTAAGCCAGGTAGTGGAAAAAAACGCCACATTTCCACTGGAGGATGACATCGTGAGACTGGGAAGGCACGGAATATTCAATAAGGCAGTTTACGCCTCAGAGTCACCTGCTGCCACCGATTACTTGCCTGAGCAGTCTATATCCATTGTGTCTGAGGGTCTGGAGAGATCTAGGTCCTTAGCAGACGCCACAATCTCCACCCCATCATAAGCCACAGAGCTTGTAGATAGTGGTGGTGTGGGTCCATGCCACCGCAATTTCCTAGGTCGTAGGGCTTTTCTTTTAGGATTTCTCTCGCTGTTCCTTGGGTTTCCCTGGCTGGGAGGACTTCACTGGCTCAGTCTTCGGGACTGACGATAAGTGTGAAGCCCTACGACCAGTTGCTTTTGGGCTCTTCAGCCACTGGTGGGTGTCGTATTTCCCACTAGAAGAAACCTGGGAAGGGAGTGACCCAAAGGACCCCTTCCTAGCGAGAGAAGCCGAAGAAGACTTACTCTTCTCCAGCTTAGAAGTGGGGACGGACATCCCCAATCGTTGGGGGGGGGGGGGAGGTGTTGCTCTCAAAGTAGGTGGTGTGGGAGCAACAAGGAGGGAAATTCCCCCCATATCAAGGGGACAGATGTAGTCTTCTGGCTCTGAGATGGTGCCAGAACTGTTGTAGCGGCGGCATAGGACTATGTCATACGCACAGGATGCAGGTGTTTAAATTTTCTCTTAGCCTCAGGCTCTTGTACTCCACGATTTTCCTTTCTTTCTGGAGAATCCTGCAGTCAGGCGAGCAAGGCGAATGGTGTTCTCTGCAGTTCACACAGATGGGAGGTGGGGATCATGGCGTATTGGGATGTGATGGGCGTCTGCAATCTCGGCACGTGGTGCTGGAAGTACAGCAAGAAGACATATGGCCAAACTTCCAGCACTTAAAGCACCGCATTGGGGGAGGGATATTGGGCTTTACATAACACTGGTGGACCATCACCTTGACTTTCTCGGGCAATGTATCACCTTCAAAGGCCAAGATGAAGGCACTGGTGACAACCTGATTATCCTTTGGACCCCGGTGGACACGCCGGACGAAATGTACACCTCACAGCTCATCGTCGGACTGCAAAAGGAGGTCTCTGTGAAATATGATACCCTGGACCATATTTAAGCTCTTATGGGGCGGGATGGTACAGAAACATCCCCCAGCTTGTCACAAGCGAGTAACTCCCATGACTGGGCAGAGGATGCTTTTTTTGATCAAGGCTGACCCAGATCTCATTTTGGACAAGCCATACACCTCCCCGAACTTGTCCTCTAAATGCTCAACAAAAAACTGATGCTTCATCGCCATGAAAGATTCCCCATCAGCTCACAAACATACAAGATACCGGGGTGATTAAGATCCGCTGCCATCCTTAGCCTGACCTTCCTCCCATGGTGTGGCTAGGAAGGGGAACGATTTTGGGTCGTACTTCTGTGCGTTGAATTGAGCTCATGATCGTTTAGAGACTGCTGGAGTTTCACCACCAGCAAGAGATTCATCAAGTGTCATCCACCCTGATGGCACCCACTCCGAGCAGGGGCCCTCCCCACAGGCGCCACCCAGCCGCAGCAAAGGACACCTGACAGGATGGCCATTGTTGGTAGTTCCGATGCCCCAGGGGGATGAGCATACGTGGGGATTTAACGGCGCAGGCACCAGCAGAGCGATGCCTTTGTGGTCAGGGCAACAACCAGCAGGGTACATGACGGCCCCACCACAACGGACTGGCTACCATGCTGGATATCAGGTGCAAAGAAGTCCATGGACATCGTCGACGCAGAAATCGACACGGCATAGTGCATAATGGAAAACGCACCCAGGAAGGTGTCCTCGCTAAAGAGATGGAGAATGGCCAGGACTGTAATGCGACAACGAGAACGTGGGCTAAAGATGTCAATGCACGATGGAAATGATGCACCTTGTAAGGCGCCCTTCCCCAATTGGCTCGCTCTTCGGGAAAATTTTGAAGAATGGAGGTCAAACCCTACAGGGGACCATCACATAAAGGCAGAAAAGTGTGAAACTCCTTGTAGTCGCCTCGTACGTCAGGCAGGAATACCTCGGGCCTATTCTCACCCCCGAACCTGCAGGGGGGCCGCGTGTAGTGCCAACAGTAAAATTTGGAGGTGGTGGTGTTATGGTGTGGTCGTGGTTTTCATGGAGGGGGCTTGCACCCCTTGTTGTTTTCCGTGAACTATCAAAGCACAGGACTACACTGATGTTTAAAGCACCTTCTTGCTTCCCACAGTTGAAGAGCAATTCGGGGATGGCGATAACATCTTTCAACACGATCGAGCTCCTGTTCACAATACACGGCCTGTGGCGGAGTGGTTACACGACAGTAACATCCCTGTAATGGAGTGGCCTGCACAGAGTCCTGACATTAATCCCACAGAATACCTTTGGGATGTTTTGGAACGCCGATTTCGTGCCAGGCCGCGCCGACCGACATCGATACCTCTCCTGAGTGCAGCACTCCATGAAGAATGGGCTGCCATTCCCAAAGAAACCTTCCATCGCGTGATTGAACGTTGCCTGCGAGAGTGGAAGCTGTCATCAAGGCTAAAGGTGGACCAACACCATACTAAATTCCAGCATTACCGTTGGAGGGCGCCACGAACTTGTAAGTCATTTACAGCCAGGTTTTCGGAAAATTTTGATCACATAGTGTATTTGCTTCTTTTCCCGAAATATTTTTCGCCAATAGCTCTGTCAGTTTTTCACGATTAGCCAAATATATCGCAGCTAGGATGTACGTTTACTCTGATCACCTGCTTCATTTTACCTTTGATCTACATTTTGAGTTTTCAAGGTATATAAGTTTGTTCCATGCTTTGTGATGTACAAAAAAATTGTTCAAATGTGTGTGAAATGATATGGGACTTAACTGCAAAGGTCATCAGTCCCTAAGCTTACACACTACTTAACCTAAATTATCCGAAGGACAAACAAACACACACTCATGCCCGAGGGAGGACTCGAACCTCCGCCGGGACGAGCCTCACAGTCTATGACTTCAGCGCCTAAGACCGCTCGGCTAATCCCGCGCGGCTTTGTGATGTACCAATAGTGATATAGTTTCATGTTCCATGTATGATTTTCACGATAAATAGCAATGATGTGGAACGAGGCATTTTATATTAACGTTCTGTCGTTTATTGTAAATATGCTTCCATGCTGATCATTTACCTTTCTTTGTTTAGTCAATAATTCCCACTCGTCACCACTTACACATTGCAATAATAGATAATCTTCTGCGAAATAGAATGAGTTGTCAAAGAGAAACGTTTTCAGTTTATTTTCTAATTTTACTCTGCTGTCTGTCAGGAATTTTATTATATCACTAGATATGTGATTACAACTTTTGATTGAAGCACTGTGATCTCCTGTTTATGCTACAGACAACCTTAGTGTGGAGCGATGAATGTCATTTTTTTCTTTTGGTTTTGTAGTTATGTACGTCATTGTTCCTGTTGAACTGTAGAGGACTATTTACAACCAACTTCATGAGGGAATAATATACTGTGAAGCCGAGTAGCAGGCAGGCTCGAGGAATAGTGTGTTCACGTAAGCTGAGATGAGACTTGATACATTGTGGCTCTGATGTCTGAGCGTTCGCAGTTGGGAATACAGCAAAAAACACAGAAAGAAGAGAAATAATGGACACCGAGTAAGACTTTAGAGAATAGCAACAACGGTAACCGTCACTGGTTTGTGGGATGGAAGAAAAACCATTAGGCATCAGTAACTCAAAAGTGATGAAATAAGAGCGTACCCTCCATCCTGCCACACCTGCTATATGCTAACTGAATTGTTATAAATAAAGAATACGCCATTATTTAATTATTATTGTTATTATTATTATTTTGTCTTCTGCAATGTATTGTAATTAGCATTTGAATATTCCGCGAAAATTCGAATTTACGACGAAAATTTGAATTCCTCGCCGATTTCTGAATTTCCAGCCAGTAGACGGTGGGGTGGGATGGAATGGGCTGGGGAGGGAAGGCTGAGGATTTTCCTGAGGAAGGGGGAGGAGGAGGAGGGGGAGGGATGGGAGATTTCTCAGAAAGGATGATTATCCCCGGGGAGTCATAAAACAATTAGCATAACAATTGGTTAAGGGGATTACGTCATCAATTTAATTAATTATCATATCAATTTGATATCAAAATAGGCGTCGTATTCTCCTTGCCACTGATGTTCATTATAAAACTAGGATATGTGAGTAATTGAAACTAAATTACATAACAAGCGGAAGGCAAATAAAATTAAAATACAAAAAAGAAAATGTTGGCGTGCTCCCAACACGAGCGAGAGATTATAATCACAGTCACTCTTTATAATGCCCTCACAGTCTGTATGTATAGAATCATTAATTTTCTTCCGTGGTGTCTCTTGAATGTTCTTCCTGGGCAACATTTATGATGCTGTACCATATTGTTGTACATTTTGTAGTATTCCGCATCCCCTTCTTTGACCACATCTTCTTTCTCCACTCCCTCTTGTTACACCCATGGTAACTGCTGTGCTCCTGCGCTAGATCTTGTTTTCCTCCGTGTCCTTAGCAACTTTATCCTTTGCTATGGCATTCATGGCTTTCATTGAAAAAAAATGTTGTCTTGTTTAATTTCCAGTGTGTAAAACATTTTTCTGACCTGCTTCACTGCTTCTATAATGTTTTCGGAAACAAATACATGACTAAAGTGTTTCTTTGCTTTTTCAGAGGGTCCTAAATCTTTGTCACATACCCTATATGTACAGACCGCTTGAAGGACCTGATGATCTCTTGTGTCAATAAGATGATTTTGCCTCAAGATATACAAGCGGTGCTTCAAAATCTGGCCTATTTAAATATACATTAAATTTTACTATAGATATTCTTAGATGCATAAACATTGCGCTATTCGAAATAATACATACCCGAATCTTCATTAAAGATAGCAGCAGTTTCGGCTCTCTGAGACTGCAGATGTGTGTGCAAGTTGTGCTTGCGTGAGTGAGTGAGTGTGTGTGTGTGTGTGTGTGTGTGTGTGTGTGTGTGTACTGCTGACAATGGCCTTAATGGCCGAAAGCTATGATTGTGTGAATCTTTTTATTGTGCCTATCGTGGCTCAGCACTCCGCTATATGGTGAGCAGCAACTTTCCTTTCTCGTATTGTTACATTCTATCCTGGATTTTCGAATGTTCAGTATTAAGATGTGGTTTCTTAATGAAAACATGCTGCGTAATGATTCCTTATATACAAAGTGTAGATGGAGTTACTCCTGCCGCAGCTCGTGGTCGTGCGGTAGCGTTCTCGCTTCCCACGCCCGGGTTCGATTCCCGGCGGGGTCAGGGATTTTCTCCGCCTCGTGATGACTGGGTGTTGTGTGATGTCCTTAGGTTAGTTAGGTTTAAGTAGTTCTAAGTTCTAGGGGACTGATGACCGTAGATGTTAAGTCCCATAGTGCTCAGAGCCATTTACTCCTGCCTAAGGTTAATGCTTGCGCTGAAATATTTATTATTTGAACTTCCAATACACACACACACACGCACACACACACACACACACACACACACACACACACACAGACCATCGGAAAGTAGCATTAAAAAGAGAACATGCATGCCTCGAAAAGAAAACGTGACCAAGTAGTTTGGCTGAGTACCTGGGGATTGTCCCAAGCAACAGTACACTACATCATTTATATGTACGTTTTATTACTGGAGTTATGTTGAATGTCATCAGACATTTTTCCAAGAGAATAGAGGGCTTTCAGGACAAAATATAATCTACACTGACGGGACAAAACACTGCGACTACTGATGTGTGTATGGAGACTGAAGCAACGCATGAAAATTTGTACCAAGGCCGGGGTTCGAACGCAGGTCTCCTCCTCACTGGGCCGATATGCTAAACACTACGTCACCCTGGCACAGTGGCTTTGCACAGCTCCACAGACTACCGTAGCACGCCTTTCTTCTCAATACAAATTCCCTTTCACTCCTCAGTCCACTTGGTATTTCCCGCTCCAGGCAAATGCTGGGATGGTTCCTTTGAAAGGGCACGGCCGACTTCCTTCCCCATCCTTCCCTCATTCTATGAGACCGATGACCTCGCTGTTTGGTCTCTTCCCCCAAACAATCCAATCCAATCCAATTGGTATTCCCCAAAACCTGAACAGCATTGCAGTGGCTCTCCTACTGTATTGGAATAGCACATCAGCATGGAACAAAACATTTCCAATAGCATTCATTCCAATCCCTTGTTGATCAGTTGATACAACAACCGGTTTTCATGGTTACATTAAAAATGAAATAGTCGCTGTTGCCAAGTTGTTTTTATTTAAAAATAACGCTTATCATCGTGGTTAGGCAACATCAGGTTAAGTGAATCTGTCGAGTGAAGTACACTGCGTCGATTACCAAAACTCAGTATCAGGCAAATACACATAAAACCATCGCGATGAAAATCTGCTCGTCAGAATAAGTAAAAGGAACTGTGACAGCCTTTGAATTATTATAGCAGCAAGTAGGACACAGCGTAGAGCTACTCGTAGATGCTGGCCTGGATGCCAAATAGCTGAGCGGTCTAACCGGCAGCGAAACTAGAACTCTTGTGGCGTAGAAGTTAGAGCATTTGCCTAGTGACCAAAAGACTCAGCTTCTAATCCTGGTCTCGGTACAAATTTTCATTCGTCGCTCAAGCCTGCATGTATATATCATAGAGGTTTGAGTCTTGCAAACGTACATATTTCCATTTACTACGACCACCGTCCGCAGCGAGCCTGCATACCGCCAGGTGGTGTCGCCGGCACGTGACACTGTGAGGAACGTACGCTGATCAGCCAGAAAATTATGATGCCCGACCTACTATCGATATAAACTAACCTAGGCGCTAGCAGCGTCACCTGGTGAGGAATGGCTGCTAGTCAGACACACGCACGGTCATGTAGTATCAATGAGCGTGCTGTCCGCGTGTAGAATAGGGAAGGCGCGCGATCTATCTGTATTTGACCAGGGGCAGATTGTGATGGCCCGGAGGCTCGGCAGGAGGATTTCGGAAGCTGCGCGATTTGTCGGGCGTTCGAGGAGTGCTGTGGTGAGTGTCTTCAACACGTGGTGAAACCAAGGTGAAATTACATCCAGACATCGTCGGGTTGGGCGGCCACCACTCAATAGAGATGTCGGATATCGTAGGCTCGGCAGACTGTTACAACAGGACAGGCGACGAACAGTGGCGGAAGTAACGTCAGACTTTAACACTGGACAGATAACTAAAGTGTCTCTATACAAAGTGCTCCGAATCATAAAGTGCTCCAAACACTCCTAATAAGGGGGCTCCACAGCCGACGACTCGTGCATGAGCCAATGTTTACACCACGGCATCGGCAACTATGACTGAAATGGGCACGTGACCATCGGCACTGGGCGTTGGCGCAGAGTCAGAGCGTTGGATGGTCTGATGACTCCCGGTACTTTCTTCTTCAGGCCAATGGGAGGACGCGAATCCCTCGTCTTCCAGGGCACAGCTCGTGGACACCTGTACTGCGGGGCGGATACAAGATGACGGTGGATTCATTATGCTTTGTGGAACATTAACATGGCCATCCACCGGTCTAAAGGAGCGCGCGCAAGGCATCATGACGGCCACGGAGTACTGTACACTGATTGCAAACCACGTACACCCTTTCATAACGACCATGTTTCCCTACAGTAGTTGCATTTTCCAACAAGATAATGCGCCGTGTTACAATCCCAGGAGTGTGATGGAGTCGTTCGAGGAACACAGTGGCGAGTTTCAATTGATGTGCTGGTCCCCCAAGTCTCCAGATCTGAGCCTGATCGAACGCATATAGGATGTAATTAAACGCGGCGTCAGAGCTCACCGCCGCCGGCCCCGGTATTAACGGGAATTAGGAGACTTGTGTGTGCAGGTGTGGTGTCCATTCCCTCCACGACCTGCCATGGCCTCATTGCTTCCACGCCACGACGCGTCGCCGTTGTTATCAAATGTGGATTTACCGGCTATTAGATACGTTGTCATTATATTCTGACTGACCAGTGTATATAAGCTAAGGAGATTCGAATGGGGAATCACTGAGCATATCACAAGGAACTTTAACCGTTCAGTCAACAGCCACAGTCTTGTTGGACATTGAGCGTTTTGTGGAAAGCTTGGAAGGAAATCATGAACAAGAAAATTCAGGATCGGAATGTTATACCCGACTAATTGTAATCTCCACAGTACATGTTGTGTCGGTGCACGTTGAAGGACAGCGTACAGAAATCAAAACTCGAAATGGCAGGTTATCACATGAATCAGGTTTGCCCTTTGTTTCATTAACAATAAATAAAACCGATATTCCGAGCACTCCACATGTGCAAATTGCCTAATTCACGGGTGATACTGAGTTTTTCATGACCGGCTGGAGACGCAAGACAAACATACGTTGTCTCCAGCGCCACTTATATTTCACTAGCATTGTGTCGAAAGAATAACGCCAGACTGAAAGGAGAGGAGACAACTTCAGTCTACTCCTGCAGATAAGGCCTGTAATCGTGACGTGTTACGACAGCACAACGGTAACATCTCATGGAGACCTGCTGTCCGGAGCCGGCCGGAGTGGCCGTGCGGTTCTAGGCGCTACAGTCTATGCCGAGCGACCGCTACGGTCGCAGGTTCGAATCCTGCCTCGGGCATGGATGTGTTCGATGTCCTTAGGTTAGTTAGGTTTAATTAGTTCTAAGTTCTAGGCGATTGATGACCTCTGAAGTTAAGTCGCATAGTGCTCAGAGCCATTTTAGCTGTCCGGAACCTGTGGGTAAAACTTGACCAACAAACAAGTGGAAGAACTACGAACAAATCACTAGCGATGACAAAGAAATTTATCTCCCTTTTCCTCAGCAGTGAGAAAAAAATTTGTACTAAACTTAGACTATACAGGAGTAAGAGACTATCGAAAATACTCTGGGGCAGTACTGCCTGAGGCGTAATGAGTAAAACGCATCTCAGCGAAATGCTAATAGACCAAAATAAACGTATTACATGGATTCTGAAAGGGAACAAATACTCGAGAATGCGAGACCAGCACCGAGATTCCGAAGTGGATATGCTAGAGGCAGCAATTCAGAAGAGATCAACTAATCTACGTACTAAGATCGACCAGGTACGTGGAACCATCAGTCAGCCGAAACACACAGGCCCAACGCATCCACTTCCCTGGCAAGGAGTCTAACTTCATAAGAAGTTCGTCCACATGACACGAAATTGTTTTAGAACAAATCGAAGGTAGGTTTATAGACGTCGCTCTTGAAACCCTTCTCTGTAGTGAAATAAATTGAACATAGTCCTCACCTCTTACACACAGTTGTGTAGTAAAGGTGGTCTAGAGGCGATGTAACTCCGTACTGCAAAATTAAAAATGTAAAATAAAATGGGGAGTCATTCTAGCGACGAATGGGCCCAGACAATAGGGAATCCACTAACATAAGCGATTTTGACAAAGGAAACCTACCTAGGACTTGTCGAATCCATGCCAAGTTACAGAGTTCCGTTCCACAGGTAAGATTAGTACGAGACTCACAGAAATGTTGACTCCTAGTACACTCTGACGCAGTGAAGATGTACACTATGTGAAACTAACTAACTTTTGGTATAACACGAAGCATGGAACAGACTTATATACCTTGAAAACTCAAAATGTAGATCAAAAGTAAAATGAAGTAGGTGATCAGAGTAAACGTACATCCCAGAAGAGATATATTTGGCTATTCCTAAAAAAGTGACAGAGGTATTGGCGTAAAATATTCGGGGAAAAGAAGCAAACACACTATGTGATCAAAAGTATCCGGAAACCTGGCTGAAAATGACTTACAAGTTCGTGGTGCCCTCCATCGGTAACGCTAGAATTCAGTGTGTGTTGGCTCACCCTTAGCCTTGATGTTAGCTTTCACTTTCGCAGGCATACTTTCAATCAGATGCTGGAGGGTTTCTCAGGGAATGGCACCCCATTCTTCATGAAGTGCTGCACTGAGAAAAGGTATCGACGTCCGTCGCTGAGACCTGGCACAAAGTCGGCTTTCCAAAATATCCAGAAGGTTTTCTATAGGATTCAGGTCATGACTCTGTGCAGGCCAGTCCATAACAGGGATGTTAATGTCATGTAACCACTCCACCACAGGCCGTGCACTATGAACAGGTGCTCGATCATGTTGAAAGATGCAATCGCCATCCCCGAGTTGCTCTTCAACACTGGGAAGCAAGTAGGTGCTTAAAACATCAACGTAGGCCCGTGCTGTGATAGCACCACGCAAAACAACAAGGGGTGCAAGCCCCCTCCATGAAAAACACGACTACTATAACACCACCACCTCCGAATTTTACTGTTGGCACTACACACGCTGGCAGATGACGTTCACAGAGCATTCGTCATACCCACACCCTGCCATCGGATCGCCACATTGTGTACCGTGATTCGTCATTCCATACATTGCACCATACATTGCACCATCGAGGCATCGTTTGGCATTTACGGCAGTGATGTGTGGCTTATGAGCAGCCCCTCGACCATGAAATACACTCCTGGAAATGGAAAAAAGAACACATTGACACCGGTGTGTCAGACCCACCATACTTGCTCCGGACACTGCGAGAGGGCTGTACAAGCAATGATCACACGCACGGCACAGCGGACACACCAGGAACCGCGGTGTTGGCCGTCGAATGGCGCTAGCTGCGCAGCATTTGTGCACCGCCGCCGTCAGTGTCAGCCAGTTTGCCGTGGCATACGGAGCTCCATCGCAGTCTTTAACACTGGTAGCATGCCACGACAGCGTGGACGTGAACCGTATGTGCAGTTGACGGACTTTGAGCGAGGGCGTATAGTGGGCATGCGGGAGGCCGGGTGGACGTACCGCCGAATTGCTCAACACGTGGGGCGTGAGGTCTCCACAGTACATCGATGTTGTCACCAGTGGTCGGCGGAAGGTGCACGTGCCCGTCGACCTGCGACCGGACCGCAGCGACGCACGGATGCACGCCAAGACCGTAGGATCCTACGCAGTGCCGTAGGGGACCGCACCGCCCTTCCCAGCAAATTAGGGACACTGTTGCTCCTGGGGTATCGGCGAGGACCATTCGCAACCGTCTCCATGAAGCTGGGCTACGGTCCCGCACACCGTTAGGCCGTCTTCCGCTCACGCCCCAACATCGTGCAGCCCGCCTCCAGTGGTGTCGCAACAGGCGTGAGGGACGAATGGAGACGTGTCGTCTTCAGCGATGAGAGTCGCTTCTGCCTTGGTGCCAATGATGGTCATATGCGTGTTTGGCGCCGTGCAGGTGAGCGCCACAATCAGGACTGCATACGACCGAGGTACACAGGGCCAATACCCGGCATCATGGTGTGGGGAGCGATCTCCTACACTGGCCGTACACCACTGGTGATCGTCGAGGGGACACTGAATAGTGCACGGTACATCCAAACCGTCATCGAACCCATCGTTCTACCATTTCTAGACCGGCAAGTGAACTTGCTGTTCCAGCACGTCCGCATGTATCCCGTGCCACCCAACGTGCTCTAGAAGGTGTAAGTCAACTACCCTGGCCAGCAAGATCTCCGGATCTGTCCCCCATTGAGCATGTTTGGGACTGGATGAAGCGTCGTCTCACGCGGTCTGCACGTCCAGCACGAACGCTGGTCCAACTGAGGCGCCAGGTGGAAATGCCATGGCAAGCCGTTCCACAGGACTACAACCAGCATCTCTACGATCGTCTCCATGGGAGAATAGCAGCCTGCATTGCTGCGAAAGGTGGATATACACTGTACTAGTGCCGACATTGTGCATGCTCTGTTACCTGTGTCTATGTGCCTGTGGTTCTGTCAGTGTGATCATGTGATGTATCTGACCGCAGGAATGTGTCAATAAAGTTTCCCCTTCCTGGGACAATGAATTCACGATGTTCTTATTTCAATTTCCAGGAGTGTGCAAGTTTTCTCACCTCCCACCTAACTGACATAGTGCTTGGAGTGGATCCTGATGCAGTTAGGAGTTCCTATGTGATGGTCTGGATAGATGTCTGCCTATTACACATTACGAGCTTCTTCAACAGTCGGCGGTCTGTGTCAGTCAACAGACGACGTCAGCCGGTACGCTTTTGTGCTGTACGTGTCCCTTCACGTTTCCACTTCACTATCACATCGGAAACAGTGGACCTAGGCATGTTAAGGAGTGTGGACATCTCGTGTACAGACGTATGATACAACTGACACCCAATCACCTGACCATGTTCGAAGTCCGTGAGTTCCGCGAAGCGGCCGGCCGCGGTGGTCTAGCGGTTCTGGCGCTGCAGTCCGGAACCGCGGGACTGCTACGGTCGCAGGTTCAAATCCTGCCTCGGGCATGGGTGTGTGTGATGTCCTTAGGTTAGTTAGGTTTAAGTAGTTCTAAGTTCTAGGGGACTTATGACCTAAGATGTTGAGTCCCATAGTGCTCAGAGCCATTTGAACCATTTTTAGTTCCGCGAAGCGCCCCATTCAGTTCTCTCACAATGTCTAATGACTACTGAGGTTGCTGATATGGAGTACCGGGCAGTAGATGGCAGCACAATGCACCTAATATGAAAAACGTATGTTTTTGTGGGTGTCCTGATACTTTTGTTCGCATAGTGTATTTATGTGTTACTGGGAGTGAGTAGCCAGTCGACACCGGACAGCCATTAATGAATATGCGTCAATATTTGAGTGAAACTTTGTTATATGTGTTACCTTGGGGAGAAATACAAATACACAGCTATACGTGTTGCCATGTGGAGAGATAAATGAACACGCCTTCATCACAGTCCTCAAGAAGTTCAATGCTTCTGTTTCAGCAGCAGTTTGATTAAAAAAAGGAATCAGGTGACAGGACATATCCTGAGGCATCAAGGAGTCGTCATTTTGATACTGGTAGGAAGTATGTGGGGGAGGGGGAGCGGTAACAATTGCAAAGGAAGACCAAGGCATGAGTGCACGAAGCAGGTCCATATGGATGCAGGTGGCAGCAGTATGTGGAAACGAAGAGGCTTGCACACTACAGGATGACGTGGAGAGCTGCGTCAAACCAGGCCAGACTGAGGACAATACGCGATTTATAATGGGTAGCCAGATGAAAACGAGACAGATGGACAAAAGTGATTAAACTGTTCATTATTTCAGTTGTCATCGTCATAATTGTTAATACTGTGAGACAAGGCGTCAATACCTTATGGAAAAATGTCTGCGGTTGCCCATGAAACAGTGATTGTACTCAGGCGTGTGCACTTCTTCGTCCGAAACAACTTGACGACGACGAATGTCTTTCTTCAGGGCGCCAAAAATACGGAAATCGCATGGGAAGAGATCGGGACTGTATGAAGGATGTGTAAGGGCTTCCTAGCGAAACTTCTGCAGCGTACTCGAAACTTGTGGACTGGCCCACATCTTGCCAAGGTTCTTTCGAATACACTGGAGTAATAAACAATTTACTTACTTTCTTTCCGTCTGTGCTGTTTTCATTTAATTGCCCCCTCACATAATGATCCATTCCTCGACCGAGTAGCTTCGGCCCATGTGGTCCCATGGAATCTGACAACATAAAAAATAATGGTTCGGGATTTTGACATGAGTAACACATACATTTTGTGAGAGACTACGGTAGCAGATTTCAGGGTCCTACTATCGTCCCAACGAACCGAATGCAACCTGTTTTCCGGTGACGGGATTCGTCTAATTTCATACCGCTATATTTTATTGTTCCTGTGCCTGAATAAAATGATTCAAGATATTTATTAGTGACATTTAGAACTGTATATTCAGATTCCGCTGCTAATTGTACCAAGTTCAGACTTCCGCAGGTAATTTGCTGTCGAACTTTTGCATAATCATGTTACCTGCGGAAGGATGAGACTATAGTTTATATTATACAAGTCGCTAACAAGCAGTATAATATACTTCCTTTCCCAGATGCCCTCCTCACGGATTCCCACGCGCGAGAAGGTCACGTGAAGCTACTCATAGAATTCGGTAAGTTTTGCAACATCCGCCTCTCACTATGTTATATTTTCTCGTCTCTGGAATATTTTTTAGTGGTGGGATTGCTTGATATGTAATTTGTGGATCTCGTCAGCGCTCTTCGTGGGCGCCCAGTCTGAGATCGACTCTGTTTTTGCCGCCCTTGCACTATCTGCCTTTGTAAATGCTCTGAGAACGCAAGAGTGGATTCACAGAAGCATTGTCATTTAACAGGTATCAAAATTATGCTAGTCAACTGTAGAATGTCGAGTCCTTTGTTAAAAATTGGATTAAAATAAATATCAATATATCTTGATTTTAAAAAGCTATGTCTTGTCTTGGACAAAGCTAAAACTCACGTACATCAAGCGCAATCTGGCAGCAACGTTGTAGCTGGAAGTTACCTCAGTAGCTCACACTCATCAGTAGCGCAAAGGTAATAGCAGACACAGCCATAGGAATTTGGACATGGTTAGGTTATGTTAGGTTAGGTTAGAAGTGATTATGAAAAACCATATTCCAGCTATAGTAAATGTGATGTGGCAGCTCGACTTACAGTCAGTCGCCCACATTTTTAATAACAGTGAAATATGAAACATCGAACATAAACACTTCTGTAGAATCGAGACGGTGTCTCTGGCAGTTGCATCAGCGCCACACTTGCCTTATTTACTGAAAAGTGCGCGCAGAGAACGGAATACGTAATTTTCAGAATAGTGTATACTATCTTTGAAGTGAATGTCCTATGCGATAATCAGAGAATGAATCAATCACTGCAGCTAAGGGTTATGTAGTGCAATGTGCGACCGTAAAATGGTTGCAGAGTATCAGTCTCTCTAATGTAGTTAAGTAACCAATAAATGACCAGAGAATTCTAAATTTAACAAAATGTTTAGATATGTTTTCATGTAACTGACCTGAGAAATCAAATTGCACAAACGACAAATGTTCAGTAAAATAAGATTGCACAAACGACACATGTTAAGTAAAGTGCAAACACTTACTACTCGTATGAACAAATTTTCCATACACGACACAAAGCATTTACATATTAAGTTAAACTGTCTCGAAGAGGGAGTGAACAGGATGTAATACTCGTAGCTACTGACCTCACAAAGACACAAAAATTTGTAACGGGCGTGGAACGTAAGTTCACTCTTGCTGTTCATATGAAATTCGCAACGCGAATTAGTGAACATTTAGCCACGAAATTTAAACGTCTCACAACGGATAACCCCAGTAACGTAAACCATATTATGAAGCAGCAAACCAGCGACAAGCCAAGCCGCATCCACATTCAACACCAAACGTAACTCTCCCAAACCTATCCTCGCCTCGCTGAGTCCACACCAGACAAGCGTGCGTTTTCGGAAGTTATATTGCAGTATGCTTCTTTGTGTATTGGCAACGCTTTCGTTGGTTCAGATTCCCGGAAAGTTGCGCCATGAGTTCTACAAACCTAACAGAGAAAACCTCCCAAAGATAGGGAGTTTGTTGTCGATACTTTGCAGCAATGCTACAACTATTCTGTGAAGTAGCGAAAATACAAAAAGCGTAGAACTGAGCGTTGGAAGTGGCGATTTATAGCCAACTTTCCTCTGTTCTTCGTAATATTAGATGCACTGATGCTATCACTAAGCGAAATAGCGCAACTTTTTCTCGCTATTCTTTCTAAGATTCTTCGTGGTTTCCCTTAGTCAGTCAATGTGAATATTAGGACTAGAACTTTTCGCGACCTTGTCCCATTCGAGCTGTCCTCCGTCTCCAATGATTTCGTCGTTGACGGATATTAAATCCTAATCTCCCTCCCTTTATTGCAATCAGTTCGCGAGACCTCAAGAGAAAAGCATATTTGAAACTGACTACGAAGTACCTATTAAAATGAGAACTCATTTCCAAGTTATCCAACAAAATTCTGCACAGTTTACATGGATGGCAGCTGGAAACAAACTTTTAACAGATTTTGTGAACGATACATAACTTTTCTCTTTTGAGTTGTATTTATTGGATCTCCCACAAACAGATGAAAATGTGAATGGGAGAGAGGAAAAGTTTGCTAGATATCTGTGTGCTGCGCTCTCACCTCATCTGATGACGTAGTTAGCGGTAGGGATGCCGACTTGCTGTAACAGTACTGAGAACTGGGAGGAAAAGCGTGGGACGGGCTTACGGAGGTTAAGTGCCATAAACAGAATCAATGTCGGGCCTGCAGCGCTTTTCAGGATTAAATGGCCAGTAATTGAGCACAAATTGGCTTCATTCACTTAGTAGAGGCAACCGATACCTATTGTAAGAATGCCAATAGTAATTCAATATGAACGCCTCCAGTTACAGTTTAACTACGTCGTTTAAAATTACCTTGAGCAAGGGCTGTGTGATAGCATTAATTAGCGGAGATCGAAGTAATCTTCTGATGTATTTTTTGTTTCGACGATAATTTGCAGAAACAGATTACCTTGCCAATCAAATATATAATGCCTAATGACCAAATGCAAACCTTTCGATTTACCGGTTCTTCTCGTATTACAGCTCGCTACTCGGTGTCACTGTTCCACTACTCAAAAGACATTATGCAATTGGGTTGTTATATATCAATTATTATGCACTTTGGTGTGTAGAATCGGAATCTACCTTTCAAAATGCTCTAGCATGCAAGATTTTTGAATTGTAAGGGCTTTTACAGTATTTTGATGTTTATTGTTCTTTTGTTTAGAATTTCTTTCTTTTCTTTTTTTCGCACCTGAGCGCTAGAAGATTACAGATCGTCACTAGGTATCAGGTACGATAAAGAACTGGTAAACAAACGAAGAGCATTGTTGTCACATTTTTCAAATACCAAAGAAGAGTATAGTTGAATTTACGTCGTGAACTAATGTAAAACTTATATTGCCGCCATGTTCACACATACATATTAAGTAGTTCTGGATATGTATTTCTTGTTCGTTTTAATTCCGTCAATATTCGCCAGTACTGTTTTCCATTCTGCTATATATCTTCGAAGCCAACTGCCTTGCCGCAGTGATAACACCGGTTCCCGTCATATCACCGAAGTTTATTGCTGTCTGCTTTGGCTAGTACTTGGACGGGTCTGCTGAGTGCTGTTCGCAAGTGGGCTGCACTTAGCCCTTGTGAGGCCAATTGATGAGCTCCTTGACTGACAAGCAGCGGCCCCGCTCACGAAAACTGCCAACGGCAGGGAGAGTGGTGTGCTGATCACATGACCCTTCGTATCCTCAGCCGGAGAAGGACTTAGGATGAGACGGCGACCGGTCGGTACCGTTGGGCCTTCCGGGCCTTTTCGGACGGTGTTTATTGGTTTATTTGTGTATCTTCGGCATACGAAGTGATAGAGAAAAGCTGATTTCACCAGTAGGTAAATCCACTCAGTAACAAACTACATACAGAAAAAAGTTTAAATTTGTTGACTAGTGTTATTTATGCTGTCGGGCCCAGGAGACACAGTGAACCCCGTTTCGGGTCCTTCCAATACAGCATACCGTGAGTTGCACCCAGGACATCCACGTCAGCAGCTAGTTCACTAAGCGTTAACCACGGAGGAAAACAAATACAGCCGGCCGGAGTGGCCTTGCGGTTCTAGGCGCTACAGTCTGGAGCCGAGCGACCGCTACGGCCGCAGGTTCGAATTCTGCCTCGGGCACGGATGTGTGTGATGTCCTTAGGTTAGTTAGGTTTAATTAGTTCTAAGTTCTAGGCGACTGATGACCTCAGAAGTTAAGCCGCATAGTGCTCAGAGCCATTTGAACCATGTTAGAAACAAATACATTATTTCGAAAACAGTTCTCCACTTGCATACAGATTGTTCATTTCAATGCTGATTCGCATCTTCTTTCAAGCATTTTCCATCTAACAACATTTTGATGTAACTCATTTGCGTTCACATTTTTGCGATGCTGTAAGATGTCTCATGTAAAAAATAAAAATTTGGGTGGGGTACATATAATTACGTGCTGCGGGTCTGCTAGACATTATTGTGTGCTGCGATGCGTTTAAAATAGCAAAATTTCTTTTTCTTTATAAAACAGATCCTTTAACTGCTAAGTTAATTATTCCGATGAAAATATGTGTAAGTGAAGAGATTTAATGAAATCTACCGAAATGTAACAAGAAAATAAAACGACTAGTAATGCGATATTACATGCAGAAATTAATTCTTCGATGAAGCCACAGCACGCTTTGATGTTCCACATATCACGTCAGTGAGTCACATAGGTTTCAGAACTGGACCTGGGAACAGGGAACAGCGTTACAGATCACATTTTTTGCCAAGTCAGCGGTCAGAGGTCTCACGCCATTAGACGTCGCAGCTTTCCAGACGTCATCTGCATTGCTGGCCATTACAACTGCAACACCGTGAAGTCTCCTAGCAATAAATCACAACTTTTCCATGTACTATGAAATATTACTGTATCTCATTGCCCTATGAGAACCCCTCGGAGAGCATTAAAGATAAACACCAGTCCTAATTGCCTGATTGTAAAGTGACCTTTTTCCAAATTACATACAAATATAACCACTATTTCAGTATACATATAATTCGAAAATGATGCTTTGCTGATTAACATTGTTCTTATGTGAAAAACACGAAATAAATGTGAAATTAATACTGTAACTAATCGAAAGAAATGTAGCACATGGTCAGGATGTACCAGTAAACCTATCATTATAAAATTACTACAGCAAATTAAATAGAACATATAAATAAAGCATGTTAATTGAATCTCCAATATATGTTAGCACTAAAATTCAGGCACTAGTTGATTTGTTACAAACAAATTTAGAAATGTAATTGTTACCTGTAACATAATTAGTCAGAAAGTGTTATATTAACTCGTAACTAAGTTGAAAATAGGTTCACTTTGTTCAGCACTGAGATTGTAAATTTTTAGCAATGTGTATCTCATATTCGGTTTAACTTTTAATTGTGATTTTATATAAAATTGTAATTTTCATTGTCTGTAATTGTTAACAAAAGTATAAATAGAGGTCACGCAGGCGCCTTGAGGCACTCGTTTTTTGGCTAGGGTTGCAAGCAAATGTATTGTAGGCTCACTCGTTTGATGATTGTTGTGAACTCTGTGTCGTTTGATGTCAACTTTGGGCACATGTGATGTAACCGGTACAGTTCACCAGGCTCGGACACCAGAGTCCTGGAAATATGTTGGTATTAAAACTGCACTGTACTGTGGAATTTATTTGGGAGTCTTCCGCAATCCTTTTCATAGGCTGCACAGCGACGAGACGAATCCAGGAATTTTACAACACCCCGAGAACTAAAGAACTCTCACTGTTGGTAGAATTGACATGAAAACAACAGCGCATCGACTAGGCATTTCACACACACAAAAAAAAAAAAAAAATTGCAATGCGGAGGTGGGAAAATATAAACATCTAAACGTGATGGAGGAGCTGGTATCAAGTGGAAGACTGTGCAGAGGACGACTCGCAAGAATTTCATGTACAAGAGGCAGGAACAATAATCTTGTAGGCTGCAGACTGCGCCATGGACGTCGCCAGGAGCAAAAGTGATATTCTGGAATGACATCGCGAATGAATCGGATAAGTACCCCTTTTAATTGTGTCCTACAATTTTCTGTTTTTGTTTCATTGTGTGCGTGTGACAATTTCACCTGATAGGCAGGAAAGTGTTTTGTCTAGTGTCTAACCACTTTGATCAAAATGAGCGAAACTCAGTTAAATCAAATAGGCCTGACCACGCGGTCAGGCCGTCAATTTCATGCTTCTACTCCAAATGTACACTGAAACAGTGGAGCAAATTCCGCGAGCAGTAGTTGTTTGCCTTTTCATGGTTTTTCTGGAGCAAATCAGCAACCGAATTTAATTGATCAGATATCTCAATTGTTGAATAATAAACTAGAACAATTGGTAACCCAAAATAACCAATTAGGTAGCAACATTAAAGAGGTCACAGAAAATCTGGACCAAAATTTAAAATCATTGAGAGAAGAAATCAATGCAACAAATAACAAAGTACAGATTGTTGCATGTGACATAGAAAGGGTAGAAACTGAAGTTGACTGTTTGGAGGCTTTCACAATCTCCGAATTTAAAGAAACAAACAAAAGCATTGAATTAGTTAACGAACGTGTCAAAAACACGGAAGTAGTCGTTTTAAATGAATTAGTGAACCGAAAAGACGAGTTAAAAATGTTGCAAGAACTCATTGTTTCAGAAAAAGAATTGGTAGGGGAAAGATTGAAATTAAATTCTGAAGTAGTTTCTGATAAGATATCTCGTATTGACGAGAAAGTAGAAAGTATAACAATAGAACTGCAAACAGTCAGTTCTGAAGTTTCAAAATTGCAAAATAATATAATGCCCAATTTTGATTCAAACCAGATGTTTATGCATAATTGTAACAATGTTAGTTTAAAATGTTACCCAGGTGATGCGAAATTGCATCCGGTTGACTTTGTGCATCAGTGCAAAGACAGTTTCCAACCTAATATGCCAGAGTCTGCTAAAGTTAAATTTGCGAAACGTTTTTTGGATGGTGAAGCCCTTACATGGGCGAACCAAAACATTATACAAATACTACGTGTTTTGCTGATTTTGAACGCCAATTCTTGGCGAAGTTTTGGTCGGAAAACAAACAGGCAAGAACAAAATCCGAATTTCTTAATGGTAGCAAATATCTTACAGGTCTTGCAATTAGCATGCGAGAATTTTGTGAAAAACAATTAGGGACATTGTCACATTTGTGCAAACCTTTGGACGAACTGATACAAATTGACGCACTGAAACGGCGCCTACCACACCGTTTTTAGTGGGGACTTGTATATGGACCAGATGACAGTGTTGACGAATTTTTACGTCATGTAGACAAAATTGACCGTGCATGGCAGAATGATGACAGACAGTACAATCAAAACCTCAGAAACACGCACAATAGGAATGGAGGGTCACAACAATATAATGGACACAGAAATAATAACTGGTGTGGTAACCAAAACAGTAGTTACAACAGACACGAAAACTATCAAGAACAGGGAAACACTAACCAGCTTCACAACAGAAATTCCAGCCAGGGAAACAGGTAACCACCTCGTTGGGAGCCTGTCAATTTGAGGTGAATAGTTATGGCACAAACCAGGTAAATAGGAGATTAAAGAGACAGAAATGTAAAAACAATCATAAATGTAATGTAAATAGGGACTACTACTTAGATGATACTAGTTATAAGCAAAACTTTTGGGATCACATGTTGAGTGAATTGAATAATGCACATACTCAAGCAGGACCACAGTTTGAACTTAATGAACATGACTTAGCATTAATTGATGACACATTAACACATGATGTAGACAGAACTTATGATATGTATGGTATCACTAGCTTGTTTTCTGATGAAGGTAAGGCTAATGAGGTATCTATATTAGTAGAAATTGGTAGCCAAAATGAGGAAATAACACCTGACTTAGATAATGAAACAGGTAGCGATTTCAGTAGTGTAACTTCAGATGTTGAACACTTAGTAGTTAAGGCAGATGTGCATGCAGATGCATCACCCACAGATTATTTTGATGATGATTTTGAGAAAGATAGTGTTGTGAAGGATGATGTATTTGATGATATATGTACACAAGAGGAATTAGATGCCATTATTTATGTTGCAGTTATTGATAATGGTGTTGCAGCTGAAAGTAACTATGAATGCGAAATTGGTTCATGTGAAGATATTAAGAGTGCAAACAATGTATTGGTACCAATTTGTATAAAAGAAATCTTAAGTAAATCTACTAATAAGAAGGAACAAGCTAAGTTGATAGGTGAGAAGATTTTGGAATCTATTATCAGTGAAAATGAAGTTTGTTTAGAAAATAATAAGGAAAGTGAAGTCATCAAATCAGATCCATCCGTGAAAGATAATTTTAAGTCTAGTGAAAGTAAGGCATCTGTCTCATGTGCATTTGATTCCAGTCATAATGACACTCAATCTAATGTTGATTCTGACATTGAAACCTGTGGTGAAGAAGTATGTAACAACATCGATACAACTGAATTAGAAAGTGACTTGTTGGCAGAGAATGCGAATAGTGACCCAAAAGTAGCCCTTACGTAGAAATAAGCATTAACAATTGGTCAGGTCTTTGTTTGATTGACACTGGCAGTCCCATTAGTAGTATCTCAGACAAGTTGAGGAACAGGATAAAAGACACAGAAAGTTACATCGAATTTCCAATCTTAGGTGTACGGATTAAAGGCGCCCCTGGCAAGTTTATTAATAAATAAACAAGCTTTAATTACATTTTCTGTTGGCAACATTAATTTTGAACATGGTTGTTTAGTTATTCCAGACCTCAATGAGCAAATTATTTTAGGGATGGACTGGATAGTTAAAGAAAAGGTGAGTTTTGATTGGCAAAATTCAGAATTACTGTTCACTGAACCAAAGACCAGTATTCAAGGAAAAGTAGTGATCCAGTTAAATTCAAGTACAAGCAGTACTAACCATATTAGGGAAATAGTTTATCCAGAGTGTAGCCATTACATGGAGGAAGAGGAAAATAGGGATCACAATTACCAGAATTTGGTTGATGATAGTTACTCCCTAACCATATCAGAAAAGGTAAAAGAAGCAAATGACTTGACTGAGTCTGAAAAGCAGGAATTAGAAAATTTTCTCTGGGAAAACTGTAACATTTTTTGTGATCAACCTGGTAGGGTCAAAGATTATGAATGTCATTTGAAGTTAAAGCCACACAAACCCTTTTTCATTAAGCCTTATGGGGTACCCATCTGTAAAAGGAAAGAAGTGGAGAGGGAACTCCAGAAAATGCAAAAATGGAGAATAATAGAGAGAAGTCACAGTCCATATAACAGCCTGATGGTCTGTATTTCAAAAAAATATGGTGGTGTTAGGCTGGTATTGGATTCACGTCACCTGAATAAGTTTATAGAAAGAGAAATAGATCATCCTGAATCCATGGAGGAACTCCTGTACAAATTCAATGACACAAAATATTTTTCTAGCCTGGATTTGACCTCAGGTTTTCATCAAATCACATTAGCACAGGATTAAAGGCAGTACACAGCCTTTTTATGTAATTGTAAATGTTTTCATTATTGTGTTGTTCCGTTTGGGCTGAATGTGTCTGTAGCCGAGTTTATTCGAGCTTTGGATCATGTGATTGGAAGTGAATTACTATCTAAACTAATTATTTACGTGGATGATATATTAATAACCAGCAAAACTTGGGAGGAACACCTTGATACTTTGTACAAATTAGCCCATAAGTTCAGACAAGGCGGTATGACCCTTAAATTAAGTAAATGCAAATTTGGAGTATCAGACTTGACGTTTTTAGGCCATATAATTAACAGAGAAGGCATTCTACCTGACAGTGATAAAATTTCTGCAATTGTCCAGTTTCCATGTCCAAAGAACAAGAAACAGCTGAGGTCATCTTATGGTCTATGCAATTTTTATCATAAGTATGTCAGCGCCCAAGCTTTAAATGCACCGTGTTTGAGAGATCTATTAAAAAAGAACACCATATTGGAATGGACAGATCAGTGTCAAGCAGCATTCAATGAGATCAAACAACAACTAAATAACAGTCAATTACTCCACAGACCTGACCTTTCAATACCATTTTGCCTAATGACAGGTAGTTCAGATTACGGATTGGATGTACGTTTGTTTCAACAGAAGGAAATTGATGGAAAAATAGAACATCTTTCAATCAGTTTTGCCACCCGAGGTCTGCAGAAACATGAACGTAATTACACAGTGACTGAGAAGGAACTACTTGCCATTGTACAGCCTGGAACCGAGCGACCGCTACGGTCGCAGGTTCGAATCCTGCCTCGGGCATGGATGTGTGTGATGTCCTTAGGTTAGTTAGGTTTAATTAGTTCTAAGTTCTAGACGGCTGATGACCTCAGAAGTTAAGTCGCATAGTGCTCAGAGCCATTTGATATAAACGTATTTAATAGCTGAGTTATACATTTCCAAACGGCAACTTATGAGTACAAGATCCATGTACAGAAAAATATTCAATAAAGTCATAAACTGATATAAGTATTTTAAAGGAATGTAATGTATAAGGACCTGAATACGAATGACAATTTTTTGTATGCCACGTCACATAAATACTAAGGAATACCAGCGGAAACAGGTAAGGAAACATAACCAACACTTACGTTCAGTCGTTTTAAGACAAGTGGCGGGCTTTTGTTCATTGATAGAATGTAAGAATATTGTTAGTAAAGTAGATAAATGTACAGTGCTTCCCAAACAGCACTAAATGCGCTACGTGCCACGTCAGGGGGAATTTGGGAGAGTTCACACGTGCAAGAATAAAGCACCAAAGTCACCCGCGTCTTTCCAGGCGGAATAAAACCAACGGAAAGAGGTGCACGCGTAATGTTACCGTAAAGTAATTGGAAAATAAATCTTCAGTATGTACTGCAAATGATGCCCATGAGTTCCCAGTATACTGCACTGTGTCATCCGATCCGGCAAGAAGTGCTCCATAGGGATGTGATTAAAAGATAACAGAGAGGAGTTCATTAGATCCGCAGTGTCTCAGCCGTGTTCCTATCTACGTTGTAAGTATACTGCAGTATCTTGCTGATCTTTATAGCGTAATGTCATAACACTTCTTTTCTGGATAAAAGGTTTGGAAGTGTTGAAGTTGGCTAGACAAATGCTGCTGGTTGGACAAAGACTGGCATATTAGGAGTATAGAATGGGACTGAAGGCATCTTTTCAGATTTTTTCTCTGTGGCTCTGAAACGCGGAAAACGTGCTCAGAACTTAGGACTGAGCCAGGAGTTTCCGTATCGTTGCACTTTGTGTCCTGGAGGTCCGCAGAAGACTGTGGCAAACGTCCAGGAGTGTGTGTTCCACTCACAGCAGAAGTGTTACTGTAGAGGCTATTTATTGCCTGTACAATAAGAAAGCCTTTCTCATAGAGACTGGACTACAACTGAATGGATGAATATGTTCTACTCAAATGAATCTCGCTCCAGTTGGCAGTATGATGCTCGCCGCGTATCCAGCTGGAGAGTAGGTGGTAGCCATAAGAACGCCATAGAATGAGCCCAGCTTATTGGTGGCTGAGGCTTCATGTTGGGCTGACCTGTTTAGCTTCACCTCTTCGTTGGTAGTCTACGAGCATTGATCAGAGGTACAGAGATATAATGCGACCATAAGTGCGACTATTCAGAGATGCAGTTGCTCAAGATGTCTTTATGGACGATATTACTCATGGGCATCGAGTGACATTATAGACGAATTTTTAGCAGGCTAAGACACTTACCGCATGGTATGACGAGTGAACTCTCCAGATTGAAATCCTACAGACCATTTATTTTTTAGGTGTGTTGGAGAAACGAAGTACAGCCTTTAACCCTACGCCTTCCTAATTGTGCCCGAACACTCAAACTCAACACCCTAGCAATGAGACAACCGCATGAAGTAGGAAGTGTTTTGCTCACGCGAAATGTTTCTCGCGAACGGCGGAGATGATGTGTGACCGAACAAAGTTAAACATGTGACCTCTCAGGTTTTCTCAGCGTGACTCATTAACAGAATGGTCTACAGTGTTCTGCCAAGTTATTTCCATTTTACACATAACATTCCGACAACCGACACAGCCATATTCTTCAATTTAGCTGTTATTTGTAGTCGCTGCCTGGACTCCAGCCAGACTGCGTTTGATTACAGGCAGCGAGTAAAAATAACAGCAAAACTGAAGAAAATGGCTGAGTCAGTTCTCGTAACGTTGTGTATAAAATGGAAATAACTTGGCACAACAGTCGAGAGTACGCTACTAAAATTAAACTTTTGTGTTTTTGTCGTTGAGGATGCCACATAACAGTGTAAAATCTCCTAAAAAACTACTTTTTTAAAGAGCTCAGAATATTTAAATACTTTAGTAGATAGTAACATATTCGAATAAAAAATTGTAGGCTGGACCGACAGAGAAGGTATATTTAAGACAGGTTAAGAAATACGTTCTGAAATACACAACTATATCAGTGTATTTTATTAAAGATGATCGATTTCGTTCTAGAATCAGACCATCACTGCGCCAAAGAAGGAAAAGGATGCATATAAAAATTGTGTAACCCACCAACACCAACGAGGACGCAGTGACAGCCATAAATAAGAGATCTGACTCAGGTTACAAGAGGGGAGATGCGACTTCCGGGGACAGCAGGGTGTCCTTGTCCTGGGGCTTAAGTTTGTTCTTCTTCTCTTTCCTAGATTGAGGTGAACAGCGTATGGAGGAAGAGCAACCGAAAGAGAGCGAGCGACCTTGGAGCGCACAGACTGTGTGTTCCATGACCAAAAAAATGGCATAAATGGCTCTGAGCACTATGGGACTTAACGACTGAGGTCATCAGTCCCCTAGAACTTAGAACTACTTAAACCTAACTAACCTAAGGACATCACACACATCCATGCCCGAGGCAGGATTCGAACCTGCGACCGGTGCGGTCGCGCGGCTCCATACTGAAGCGCCTAGAACCGCTCGGCTACACTGGCCGGCTATCCCTGCTTGTAAATGCATGTACATGAAAAGGGATGTTTTGGAAGGTATTGAATTAATGGGGATGTACAATGTTTTACAAGATAGCTACTGATGAGTACAACATTTATATAAAGTTTCCTCAGGAGGCTGAAGACTAAAATGTCTTACACGAGAATTTTATTTTATCAAGACTGTCTCCAAGAGGTATCTTTTACACGCACACAATCTACTCATATAAAGACAGCACTTCGCAGAATAAAATATTCTTGGCAACTTCCTAGCTGGAACAGAGTGTACCTGCGATGGGGTAGGATTTCACTCTAACCACTTTACCAATATTACTCTGTTATATGCTTTATTTAATTATTTGTAAATAAATTTCCAAATGTTTATTCGAAAATAGCTCCAAAGTCACAACGGTTACCGGAAGTGACTACATTAGCTTTTAGGGACCTTATATAGTGTAGCCTTAGCCATAATGTGGTGGTTCCATAAGGGAAAGGGGTGTCTACAGCTCTCTAACACCAGAATTTTATTTTATCAAGACTGTCTCCAAGAGGTATCCTTTACACGCACACAATCTACTCATATAAAGACAGCACTTCGCAGAATAAAATATTCTTGGCAACTTCCTAGCTGGAACAGAGTGTACTTGCGATGGGGTAGGATTTCACTCTAACCACTTTACAATATTACTCTGTTATATGCTTTATTTAGTTATTTGTAAATAAATTTCCAAATGTTTATTCGAAAATAGCTCCAAAGTCACAACGGTTGCCGAAAGTGACTACATCAGCTTTTAGGGACCTTATATAGTGTAGCCTTAGCCCTAATGTGGTGGTTCCATAAGGGAAAGGGGTATCTACAGCTCTCTAAACAGACCAATACTGCGGCATTCTCTTCACAACATCTGGCACTTACGGGGTACTGTTGATACAGCACTTCGTGTTACACGAGCTCTGAATTTGAGGTCATTCAAGCCACTCTCTCTCCATGCTTCCATTTGCGCAAACATTCGTGCATTTTTCCCAATACTAACCTCTAAAACGGCCTCGAATTCAGAAGACGCAACTAATGCACCTCGCAGTCTTACACGAAGTAGAGTTTTGAGTGTGTGCAGATCTGCCGCGCTCCTAATCACGTCCGCTGGAAGTAGGCGGTGGGGAAACATGTCGGCGAGGCCGGGCGCCCACTTGAGGCATGTTCCAAGCGCCCCCTGGGACGGCGAGTGGCGCCGGCTAATCCTGCTCGCGATGCGTCGAGTGCCTGAGTGGCCCTAAGTGCTCAGCCAGACAAGGCGCTGCTGCTACAGATTACTCCCTCCTCCCTTCTTTGCAGAAAACGTGTTACCCGCTGGGGCTCAGTAAGTAGTCCTGCGCTCCATTTCGCATTAATGAGGTCACTGGCTGCTTATTTAGAGAACAGTTGGGCTTATCCAGTATTAGAAAACTGCAGATATTGCCAGGAAAAAAAATTTCTCGTTTTGCAAAGACCTCTTGTTACTTTTAAGACATATGTTTGAAAACACAGGAAAATCACTTAACATTCTACCAGATCAGGCCTTAAATAGGAAACCAGGATATTTTGGAGACTACTGAAATCTTCAGCCACTACAACTGGCGTCCATGAACAGATTAACCCAACGCTGTCAGACTGACATTCCTGTACTGCAATGACTGTGGGACAAGTTGATTAAAATATCATCCTGATGCATCCTATTTTCAGCAAAAAAGAAAAAAAAGGGCACTCAGGACTCAAGCTCTAATTGTTCCGTACAAACTTAATTATTTGTATACACAGTTCACCTGTCTCGGGAAACGAGAATGTCGACGACCTTCACCCGTTATCGATTTCGATACTTTTTAATTTTAAATTTAAATTGTTGCGTAATTTCACATTTGATATTTTAATTCCCGAGGAAAACGGGGCTTTAACGGACGGACAGACAGTCTTTTGTTTCTTGCCGAATTTCATGGTTCTAGGACAGCAGGAGGTGCCCTATAGATTTAAATGAGTGAATTTGCGAGCTTCAAAATAGTGACATAAATGCACATTTCTTAAAATTTCAACTCGATACGTTTACCCGTTCCTGAGGAAAATGATTCTTAACAGTCGGACAGGAAGACAGACATAGGGGATAAAAAACCTCTGACAAGTACATATCAACCATTTTCGGATTTTTTGCTTTACTTGTAATGCGGAAACTTACTTCTTGCCAAATTTTATCGTTCTAGGTCAACTGGAAATACTCAATATGTTTTTATGAGAGTTAGGGAGTATCAAAATACGTGACATAAATGGCAGTATCTGTCGATTGCATTGATTTAGAAGCTTTCCAAGATGCTATTCCAGGCGGGTGTAAAATAGTTGTGCGCCACGGGAAATACTGAACGCAAAAATGAAGATTTGACCCAGTCTGACTAGCCCCTGAAGCAGATCTTAGGATCTCTTAATGGTGATATTACCTCTTCCTACTTGCTTTTTAACAAATAAATTACAATATAAAGGGAAGGGAACGGAACTAGTAACTAAAAAATGATAAATTTTGTTTCTGCTTATCCATTTATTGTAGATTAAAACCCCTTTATATATTACAAATCTTTATATATCAATTTCCAATGGACATAAAGAGACACAAATGAATTTCCTAATATTAGTGATCAATTGCCCAAATCTGCCGCTTTTTATGGCTACGCGACCTAATATAAATAGTGGGAGACGACCGACATCATCTACGTACCGATCACTAAAAGACACTATTTTTCAAAGATGATCTACAGTGGTGTGCAACCTCAGTGGAAATGAAAGTTACGTGACCTCAAATGTTTAGCTCTATAGCCTTAATAAGCCGATGCAATTAGCAATATCACCGTATGCACTGCGTCCGGTGTGTCGGAGTGATGGTTCTCGTACACATCTGCGATGACGGAAGAACTCCAGCTATAAAATACAAAAAATAACTTATTCAAACACTAAGGCGGCAGAAGACGGTCCTCTGACTAGCAAAATCTAACACCGTCCTCTCCTCTCTGTGTTCTACAGACGAGAAACGTGAACTCCCAACCACAAGGACGGAGTTCAGATGTCTCAACGTGAGTATAGGGAGAAGAGTGCTCTCAATTACTGAACGCTGCGTACTCAACGACACTCCCTACCCAGAGGCGACGTCCAGAATGGTATAAGTTCGCAACAGTACAGTGCCTAATCGTCCTAACTATAAAATCTGCTGAGAGCAAAGACAGAAAGTCCGTCGGTAGCAACAAAGCTGATACTGAGCGACCGTCAGAGATGAGTGCTCAAAACGGAAGACCTCTCTCTCTCCATCGGTGGCTTCCCAGCAAAACTCGCCTCCCCTCCCTCGTAACTGCAGAATCATATTCTCGAAACCACGGAATATTTCTCCCTCTCTACAGATTATTCCGAACGCCGACCAACCACATTTTAGTCTTTTATCGTCCAGCGCGGGAAGTTTGTGAAGAAATACCTATCCCCGTAAATTAGGAATTCATACAATGGTACGCTTCTCAGAGTAAAAATCTTCGGAAATAACCCAGCCTGCGTGATTTTCGAGGTAACGCTTCCTCATTCCTCTCTGTTGCGTCCAAGATTTTCAGAGTTTCCAAAGTTTTATCCGGTTATCCTTCCGGTCTCGTTACAATACTGGCCGGCCGCCGCTGTATTGTGCTTCAGCGCTCAGGCGCCCCAACCGTCCGTCTTGGCTACTTCTTACGTCAAGCAGGACCATCACACCTGTGCGTGATTTTCCACCCAGGGATTGAGTTACGCCTGCAGTTTCATTTCCACTGGCGTTCAAACCTCTACTAGTATAGGCAATCACTCATTACGCCGTTTTGATGGTGAAGACACTTCATCACCTTCCATGCAATAAATGTTAATAACTATTTACAAGGTGTACGTGACAATGTGAGTCTTCTTTAAATATTTATATATGATGTACAACTTATCAAATTATACCTAATTCCGGTTGTAAATAACGACCAAGTATGTAGATGAGTGTTTAAAAGGCGCGAAATTATAGCCACCTTACAGCTTAAAGTTTTTACACTGACCAGTGACCGAAGACATTAGTATATGATATAAATTTCAACCTGATATGTCTAACCATTCCTGAGAAAAAGATATATTAACAGGCAAACAGGCAGACGGACGACAAAGAGATCCTATAATGGTTCCGAATGAGGCAAATAGAAAATGGTATAAGTACATGATGACTATTAGGTATGTATAATGGGAGTGGAACTTTGAAGTTGGACTTTTAAAAAGGACATCATATTCGCCGTAGACTGTAGAACTGATTTATGTCTCAATTTCAGTTTCGGCCTTTGCTCCATTCTCAAGTGGTGTTGCAAAAGATTTTTCTTCAGCATATGTCATACTTTAATATCTTCCCACATATCGTCGGACAACAGTTGAAGCAAAATCTTTTATAATACCACTAAAGAGCGAAATTGCAATCGTGAGCCGGCCGTTGTGGCCGAGCGGTTCTAGATGCTTCAGTCTGGAACCGCGCGACCACTACGGTCGCAGTTTCGAATCCTGCCTCCCTAGACTTAGAACTACTTAAACCTGACCAACCTAAGGACATCACACACAACCATGCCCGAGGCAGGATTCGAACCTGCGACCGTAGCAGCCGCTTGGCTCCGGACTGAAGCGCCTAGAACCGCTCGGCCACAACGGCCGGCAATATTGAATTCCCTAACGATTTACGAACTGGAATGTCCCATGCATCTAGCTCCAACTACCATTCTGCGTTCAAAGTCTGTTAATTCCCTTCATGTGACCATAATCACGTCGCAAATCTTTTCAAATGAATCACCAGAATACAGATGAGAGCACCGCCTATGAACTGCCCTTTTATACCTCGTGTACGTGATACTAACGACATCTGTATATGCGCATATCGCTATCCCATCACTTATGTCATGTCATGTCGTAGTGTGGCTATTGGATGTAAGGTTACTGGAACATTTCATGTAGAGGTCGTAACATGGCATGCACAGAGGAAGTAAACGTGCGGCTTATTGTCTTTTTTTCGTTTTGGGAAAATTCCGATCATTTTCAAGAGGGACATGGGAGCATCACACCAACAGATCTCACACGGAGCTGGCTGCAGTGCATGGACTACACATAGAGTGGTGACGAGATGAGCTCAGTGCAACAGCGCGACAAGGATCCATTCTGAAATACTACACCATTAGAAGTTGGTAGCACTGTTCGACTATCCGATGGTTATAAGGATGACAATGACTGAAATCCGGACAGACATTATAGGCAAGGCATCACCACGTACAGTGAAACAGACTGGAAGTCGGCTTGAGATCTCGTTAAACTATACTACCAACAAAAGAGCCAGAGTCAACTATGACAATTATTGGCACTGTGTGGTGTTAAGCGTGTCTCACTTGTGTCTGTGGGAAAGATACCGATGTCAACATGTCTTTCAAATGGCTCTGAGCACTATGGGACTCAACTGCTGAGGTCATTAGTCCCCTAGAACTTAGAACTAGTTAAACCTAACTAACCTAAGGACACCACAAACATCCATGCCCGAGGCAGGATTCGAACCTGCGACCGTAGCGGTCTTGCGGTTCCAGACTGCAGCGCCTTTGACAGCACGGCCACATCGGCCGGCTCAACATGTCTTTAGACGACCTGGTCACAGCAAACTCTCATTCCAGAGGAAGATAGCTATCTAAATCCTGAAAGCCTCATATGGGGAGCTACTGGATATGACACCAGGACTGCTTTGGTAATCGGCGAAGGGAAGCTAAATGCGTGCTGGTGTGTGGCAAGAAAGGTAAATCATTTTGCTACACCGTTTATGCCCACAGTTCCAAATGATATATTCCAGCAAGATAACGAAAAATCCAATACTGCCGTTCCCAGTAAAGCCTTATCTGCGATTAGTTTTACATGTATGTTCAACTTTTAAAACGCTCTGTGAGCGTACATATATATATTGTTTTGACTGTTCCCAGTAATTGTTTTGCAATCACGTCATCATTCACTAAATGGATTTTCTTTCTGTTTATGTGCAATACGTTACATTTGTTTGTGATGAGAGTCGACTGTCAATATCTGCAAGAAGCATTGATCCTCTGCAGGTATTGCTGCATTTCGGTTCAATTCTCAGGCGTTGCGGTTTCTCTGTTTGCAGCTACATCCATACTCAAAAAGCCTCATGGAACCTCCCACATTTTCCATTAGGTCACTTACACACTCTAATACAAAGGAAACGACGCACCACGAAGTTATTGTCCGAATGGGACGGTTATCGGTAGATGTGATGTACATATACAGACGAAAAAGCAAAATACCAGGTAAAGTGGATGATTTATTGAAGAGAAGGAGCTTTACAAATTGAGGAAGTCAATGACGCGTTGGTCCACATGTGGACCTTATGCAAACAGTTATTCGGCTTGCCACTGACTGATAGAGTTGTTGGATGTCCTCGTGACGGATATCGTGCCAAATTCTGTCGAACTGACACGTGAGAAGGTCAAAATCCCGGAATTGTTAGAGAGCCCAGCCCATAATGCTTTATTGCGCTCCACTGGGTGACTCTGCTGCCTAAGGTAGGGTTTAGCAAGCACGAAGACAAGCAGCAAAACACTCTGCAACGCTTGGAACGGTTTTACTTAACAGCTATTTTGTTTAGCCTGTAAATCTAAAGGGGGTGGAAGGGCTGACCCAATCAGGTGAACATTTAAATTCCAATGGGTTTATTAACTACCCAAAAAAATCTCAGATACAATTTGACAGGCGCCACTCGAGCAAGATTATTTAAGAGACATTCATTACATAAATCATAAGCAAATTAATAAATAACTTTTACAAACAATTCTAGTTAAGACACATTATTTAAGACCCTTTCAATTCCAACTTTAACATTATATGTAGCCCGCGATTTCCCACCAAAATTGACAGAAGCCACTAAGGCCGGATTTAACCCTAACTTTAACAAACAAATCTAGTTAAGTCACATTATTTAAGATCCTTTCCATTTCAAACTTTAACATTACATGTAAAATAACAGTTGACACAAATCCTCAACTTTAACACGAAAGCTTAAAACGTATTTATTAAACTTAAATCAATTAGTAAATGATTGATACTCTCTCCATAGCTTTTTTCTATATTAGAGGCGTTGCGTTGAAATCAATTTATGTCCATATTAATATTCTCTTTGATTGTAAGAGCCCTTTGTGAGTGTTTGTGGTTGTGTAATTTCGCTGGAGTGACGATTGGTATGTGAAAATATAAATTTAAGCTCAAAACTAAACAGAACATAATTAAGACCCTTTCCTAAAGAGACCAGTTTACGTTTATACTGCTGGTTGTATAGATTGTGTGATTGTTGTACTTATATATTAAGTATATTCGTTGCTCTGAATCGTTGACAGTCCAGTGATTGTCAACATGTTCGTGACGTCTATGGTCTCTACGATATTCCCGGATACTTCAATTAGCTTCCAGTCCTCCCTGGATTGGCCTTTAATCCGATGACATGGCGACGCCCAGTTCTAGAACTTTCAAGTGCTTCGCCACATTTAGTCTCACTCCCGCAGATTCACTCTGACTCTTAGTGGACGAAAATAAATATCCCTTTTACTGCCGCCGCCGGCCGTGGTGGCCGAGTGGTTCTAGGGGCTTCCGTCCGGAACCGCGCGACTGCTACAGTCGCAGGTTCGAGTCCTGCCTCGGGCATGGATGTGTGTGATGTCCTTAGGTTAGTTAGAACTACTTAAACCTAAGTTCTAGGGGACTGATGACCTCAGATGTTAAGTCCCGTAGTGCTCAGAGCCATTTGAGCCATTTTTTTTTTACTACCTCCTACCATAGGTATGAGCTATAATGGGTTTATTTTATCTCTAGAAGTATAAACACCACGAAATTAATTCCAGAAACTAGACCTCAGAACACTAGTCTTGTATAGCTGGGACAGTATGGTAGACTGGTGTGACGCATTTGCGTGCGGAACGTTACGATTCCACAGTAGGGACTTCACCAAGTCTAACCAAATAGCCACAACACCTTTATCACTGATTTTCACTATCTATGAAGTATTAGGCAGCTTCACTTGTCAGTTGTAACTGCGCTAACTACTGATTGTCTATGTTTCTTGCACCTGTATACATGGGTGCCTACGGCATATCTTTATTCAGCCCGTCAGAATTAGCTCACTTCTGGATCACACGGAAAATGATAATGGTGTCGTACATATCCACTGTATATTTGTTAGAGGAGTACATCGAAGCAAACAGACCACATCGTAATAAGTTTTTGTACGTTCATCCTTCTGACTGATGGTGTGCAGGACTTCATAAGCTCGCTTATATCTGCAGCCGTCGCTTTTATGTTACTTTACTACATTGTAACCAGTTTCGGCGAGTCAATACACCACCTTCAGGCCTTACCTGAGGCTGAGGGGGTGAAGGTCAATAGTATACAAAATCCCATCAGTGGCCAACGACTATGAAATGGCTCCGTAGAATACTGTAAAATTGATTGTTTCTTCAACCACTGATGGGTGCAAACACAACATCGCTCTCATATTTAACTGAACATTTTGAAGTTTTCCTGGCGTACTGAATAATTGATGGTGTTTAGGGATTGCATTTGGAGATCGTTTGGATACCAACAATATTTTTCAGCTGGACGTCTGTCATTCATCTTCAAGCCGGCCGTTTATTAGGGCATTGTATGTTTGGCGACCAGGTACCCTATGTAAAACTTTATTTGTAACAATCTTCAAAAAATGTTCAAATGTGTGTGAAATATTATGGGTCTTAACTGCTAAGGTCATCAGTACCTAAGCTTACACACTACTTAACATAAATTATCCTAAGGACAAACACACACATCCATTCCCGAAGGAGGACTCGAACCTCCGCCGAGACCAGCCACAATCAATCTTCCCGATAAGGCAAACTACGACAGAATGATATAAAATATACTACTGTAATGACGAAGAAACCTTTTGAAGCTCTTGATTGGCTAAAACTAAGGACCTCAATGGTGGATTCAATATGCTGCACCTATTCTGCTCATACTTTGCGTAAATACCACAAACGCTTGACAAGTTTGAATACACCATCCGTCCCACAGGAAATGTCATTTCTGTAAGAGGAAATAAAAAACGTGGTTCATCTTTAGTTTACATTACATTTTATCCAAAAGGGGCTTGCGTGTTGTAAGTCAGTACACAACTGGAAGCGTTGAAAATCGTTCGAAACAATAGTGATATTCCACCTCTGAAATGCCTGCTGTACTGTAGTCGTAGTTTTCTGGAACTAAAGTTGTGTCAAAACGCTTTCCTATTGCAATTTTCAGTTTTGTGAATAACCAGATCTCACAAGCAAACAAATCAGAAGAATAAGGAGGTTTTTACAGGAACCACGGTTAGAACTGCGACGATGCTAAAGGCAGTTAAGTATATACATTATAAGAAAACATTATGAAACGTCGATCTCATTTACGCCTGTGTACATGATAGCCAAATGTACGAGTAAAGGAATAATTTTGGTTGAAAAAGCACAACAACAAAGAAATACCATTCACTCACTGAAACAAACAAATGAACTTTCTACTAGTCTCTTATCAGAAAATCAATCAGATTCGTCTTTACACGATAACCGAAATGTTTCGATGACATTGGTGTCACACATATACCTGGGGTTACACTGTATAGGGGGTGATTCAGCTGTCCCTGCCACCGTCGTTTTATACAACCCGCAAAGTTGTAGCTGGCGTTCATAAACGAAGCGCAAGATTTACATATTCTTTTGCTCGCTATGCGCAAACTATTACTTCCACAGAAAAACGAACAGGACAATTTTGCAGGACATTTTACGTAGTTGAATTTTGTACTAGAATACGTTTCCGCTAGAGGTCGTAGTTTTAGAGTTATTCGAGAAAAACGTACAAAAAAAGGGCCTCCAACTCACCCCCTCCCTGACCCAGACCCCTCCAGTCAGGATTTCTAGTATGCTGTTCAAGGCACTCCCTCCTACCACTGTACAAATATTTGCACCTGAACGAATGATTTTCCACAATCGACATTTTTTGGTCTTCACTGATTGGCCTTATTACTCCACCTGCTTAGCCGAGCAATCACAAATTATAAAATTGACATTTGTGTATATTTTAACTAGCAATTTTATGAATTGAACAGCATAATATAAACAATTACATCGTTGTTTTCGTCAGGCCTTCTGACAACAAACTATTGTGCTTGTCACGGCTAAGTTGGATCGAATTGTCAACGTCATTAGTTTTAGCATAACGTTTACAAAAGTTGTTTTTCGTTCATTACCGTCATAGCTACGTTAAAATAAATGGCGTTAACGAGGTGGCCGACTAAGCTGGTGGTGTAACAGCTCAATCAGTAGAGAGTAAACAACGTACAATAACGGAAATAGTTCGTACTCCATTACAAACTTAGTTTGTGGTCTGTACATAGCACCAGAATTGAAAACAGTTGTTTACTTCTCAGTAAGTATGCAGTGTACTACGAATTCCTACAGCTGCGAGTGTCTAACAGCAAACAAAGCACGTGCTTCTGATCCACAATCCGTTGCACCAAGAAGAATAATTCACTTCAAAATTTCTTAGTTGACAGCCTGTATACAGAAGCGTGCATATTAGTTCAAGTGCGTTTCGTGACAGCAACAATACATAGTTTGTTTCATCGGCTGAAATTGTACATTTGATACACGTCCCTCATTTGAGTCGGTATGTAGCGTCCCGCATATTATTTCAACTGTGAGCAGTAATAGTAGCCGGTGAACGAAGCACAGATGAATGCGTTAAACTACTGTTCACAACACCATGTAGAACAGTTTATTTGAAACTTATTTAACACTGTACGTGGAATTCCTTATGTCCGTTCAGCGGGAACTTGCAAAATAGTAACCACGGCACAAGTCTCGTATAAACCTTCAAATCACAGTCAATAAAATTCTTCTGGGCTGTTGACCGCATAGTCAATATATACAACTGTCCTATGTTTCGGCCACCTTTACAAGTGGCCTTCCTCAGGACTTTGTGCTGAGCTCAACAGCCCAGAAGAATTTTATTGACAGTGAAAACGGCCGCGGTAGCCTACGCTTAAAACTTCAAACCACAGTTCATGGCACCGCGGAAAATCGGCCATTTCACAACGGTGCTTTGATCTCACGGTATGCTCATAGCACAAGTATTTCGCATAATAATTACAGAAATACTTGCTTGTGACGATAAACGCATAAGCACAGTTAATTGTCCACCTGTCATTCTGTGTTTCGATCACTCCTCAACAACAAAACGTCTCGACTCTTCTAACCAGACAGCTTTGTTACCACATCACATAAACCTATCGATGCATTAAGAAACTCGTCTCTTTCGCGTTTCATAAATCACAATCTTTTAAACTTCTCACACAAATATACAGTATTATGCACACAGAAATATTTTGCTCAATAGTAACTTATTATTTCATGTGTGAGGACGTAACAGTATCAACTAAAAATTTATAATTCCGTAGATGACAATTACATAGCGTGTATAGATGAAAACAAAACCTGACGGATACTGCTGCAGTTCTCTCTTGTATATGAAACTGAACAAGAAGAAAAAGAATTTTTTTTCGGACAATGGAAGTATCTTCACATAGTGTGGTAAACTGAATCATTAACTGTGCCAGAAACCCAAAAAATAGAAATAAGCCGTACTTTATTAATGGTGAATGCCTACAACTTCCTGTTTAAATTAGAACTACTTACAAAACTCGTAAACTTCAATATCTATGAAATAAAAATATTCCGGCTCTTGATAAAATTTTGACCCTTGAATGAACGACAACGCGATATGACTTGATGACAATATTCGGTAGTAGGCAGGAGCTTCAGGGAGCAACGGAAAATAGAAGGGGGTTTTGCACATGTGTGAAGTAATTCAAAAGTATGACTAAAACATTCGATCAATCCAACATCATCTAAAAGTGTGACTGCGTTCTCCCTTACAGAGAAGATGCGTGCGCTGAAGGTATACTGCACTTTGTATGGCCTAACACATGTCCATAAAAAGCATGAGTCACAAAAGCCACTCTCAACATATATAGGATGGCAGTACGTCTCTTGAAGTTCTCAGCAGCTCAAACCTATCTCATATTTGCCGTAATATATATGCAAAAGAAAATAAAATTTTACTTGCCGATGGTAGTATATGAATACAGCAATTGCGCTGAAAGCAGCACCTACTCAGGGATTTGTGCTCGGATCAACTACGAAGTCAAAAGATAATGAGCACATGTGAACGAAAAAGTAATAATTTGCAAATGGCCTCTAAATTAAAAATAATTAAAGACAATTTGAAATGTCTTTCGGTTGTCGGAAAATACAGAGACACAAAAATTCAGTAACAAGATCACATCTTTTCTCCGATGAACCACGTGGCAACAGTGCCACTTATTATCATGAACAGTACAAAAAGGTACCACATGTAACGTCATTCCCAGTGACAATATTAAAAAGTGGGGAAGTAAAGTGAATCATGACATACATTCACGACCGAATTCATGAAAGACCGATAGTAATCCTTGTGCATGGAACAAATCCTCGATGGAAACAATCATATTAGACCTTTGTGGCAAGAAAAACACATATTTAGAGCTTAAAATCAAGTAATACACTGCCGGAGAAATACTAGGACGACGTGAATTTTGATCCAATGAAAGCAGATGCCACCTGGAGGACAATAGATATACTGATAACCGTTATATCAGCATCCACCAACCGATAGGATAGTGGTGTAGCTACCAGAAAACCATCTGTTTCAATAGGGAACACTCACAGGCAGAGCTCAGTGTGGTGCAAACGTGTCGAGGAAGCAGAAAACCATGCCATGGAGACGCACTCATTCTTTCTACATCCAACTGAGCGAGTTTGAAAGGGGTCAAATTGTGACTTCCGGGTGGCGGGATGGCAATTCCAGAGATTTGCCGCACATGTCGGACGTGTTGCATCAGTTGTGCAACGTTGCTGGTATCAATCCTCACCTGAACATTCTCACACCAGCAGACGAGGTTCTGGACTTTCAAGTGAAACAGACGCCCGCCAGGATCGTCGTATTGTAAGGGCAGTTTCCTAAGAAAGTACCGTGACCTCATTCCTTCTGCGTCCTTACACATAACGAGCCATTCCTCTCTCTTTATCGACTGGACCCTAAACCCTGCTCATCCTCCTTGAGGATGAACTATAAGAGGCAGTCTGTGAAATAAACGAGGTAGTCAATGAAGTCAACGCGAAAATATCTACAAAGACAATTTGAGCAACTGCTTTTCTTGGAGAGTACTGAATTAGAGCAGAAATCGTTAATAATGGCGAAATCATGGACCAAGTTGTGGAATGGCGAAAGCGTTGACCAAGTTGTGGAGCTTTCATTATAACCAGTACATTAAATCGCTTGTCACAACGCTAAAACTTACTAGTTGTATGGGAACATTACAGTAAACATTAAATCTCTGAGTACGAAACGAAAAATTATTCAAGTAACGTAAAGTAATTGCGGTACCAGGTCCAGTGTATGTAGGTCATCTATGTGTCAGCCACATCAAGACACAGAGGCAATACAAACCAAATGAAATTCCTGCAATAAATAGCATATTATCCGTTTTTTTAACAATACACTGAGCTAATCATTGAACAATGTGTTCAGTACACTGGAAGTAAAGAACATCTTGGTTGCCTTTTATTAGAAAATTATTCATCCGTAAAGTACTGTAACAGTTTCAACCTTACAGTCATTGTAGTCATGGAATGTTCAAAAGATTGTGCTTCAGCAAACGTCGCAACTTTAAAAAATATGTGACACGTATGTATGTCTTAATCACGTCCATATGCTGCGTATTTAACGTTGCGGCTTATGTAAAAACTGGTAGCACTTAAAGCGCATATTTGAATTTAGTACAGTCAGAAAACCATAATAGCAAGAATTTTACTTCTACTTTATAGCAAATCTCTTCCAGTTTTTCTAATTTGGAAAAGAACTTCTTAAATTATAAGTCTGAACGTTCTTAGTTAATTGTTTCTGGCCGAAAGCACTTCCAGAGTTTCAGATCAAGGAGAAACTCTCAAACAGCACCCCGCAACAGGAAGGAAGAGAGAAAGTAGGTTCGCTTGGCCGGGCAAAAGATTATGACAGCACTTTGAGAAGAAACTTAAAGTTCTGCCGCAAGATTACACAGTGAAATTACATGGCGGTTTCCACAAACAACATCCTTGCTGGCACTGGGTCCTTGATGATGTCAAAGGGAAATTATCCAGTCACTGCTGAAACTTTTAATCCAACTGATAACAAAGTGCTTCTTTACAGTCGAAATCAGTACCACTACGTGATAAAGTTTGAACTGAATAATAGGAAATTCTCAGCTAGAGTACCCATCCTTCCAAGTATTAAGGCGGTAATTTGTTTATTTTTCTTATTTTAATACGCGGACACATGGGAAAAAAGAGGATGCTAAGAGATTTGTAATTAGTTACTCGATAGAATTAAGTACTTCAGAGGTTGTGTTTCTTATCTTGGCCACCACAAAACCTTTTGTCCTGAAGCAAAATGAAAAATATATCAGGCAAGAGTTTTTTAGCTACCGGGAGAACATTAATAACCAGCACGTCATTTCTTGTAATCAGTTCGTTATGAAGATATGAACAGCAGTAAATCTTGTGAAAATGGCATCATGTATTTTCTACTTGATAATTCACTTCATCTCCTCAAAACCTGCTCACAAGCGCATCACAGGTACATGATGTTACTAAAAACATAACACAAAACTAACTGGCACTCTCATGTACCAGAACACTTTGGAAGTACCTAGGGTAACGTAAGTCGTAAACCTGCTAGGGCTGACAATAAACAAATAGAAATTCAAGAAAAGACACATTAGTCATTCCGTAAACAGTCTTCGGTTGAACGTTTTGTGTGAGTATAGTATATCTCAACGACGAGATCATGTATATCTTTCTGATCTACAGACTGTATGTTAGAAGATCAGTAATTGCAATAATGTTTCCCATTTACAATACTGATGCATGGAACACAGTTCTGTAGTACTTTTAAACGACATTTTGCGTACTCTAAAAACAGTCTTTGAATAAAAATTGCATCATCGTTTCTTCTATTGTGGTTGTAGTAATTATTTCGTGCGGCCCAGTGGCCTAGATACCGATATCCTGACAAGGAAACTCCTTCCCGACGGATGTTCTCTGCTCTGATGGCGTAGCTTAAGGAAAAGGGAAGTTCAGTCCAAGGCAACTCAATCGTGCATATGGTTCAAAGGGCTCTGAGCACTATGGGACATAACTTTTGAGGTCAGCAGTCCCCTAGAACATAGAACTCCTTAAAGCTAACTAACCTAAGGACACCACACACATCCATGCCCGAGGCAGGATTCGAACCTGCGACCGGAGCGTTCGTGCGGTTCCAGACTGAAGCACCTAGAACCGCTCGGCCAATCCGGCCGGCGCAACGCAGTCGTCTTACAACTAATTAAGACGAACCTCCAAAGTAACTGTTCCGTTTCTGTTGCGATGAATCCACACGTGAGCCCATGGCACAATGAACAGGAGACTGGCATTCCTAAGACCTGAGTACGTCACATTCTATCATGTTACCAGATTCGTTCTTGTCATGGACACCTACACCACGAACTGGATGGGTATGATTTTCAGAATCATGTACGTTTTGGTCACTGGGCACAGCAGTAAAACAAAAAAAAGATAACACAAAGAACGTGTGTCACTCGTCCAGCGAAAACCCATGATGGCTTAGATAAATGGAAGATCAGTAACAAAGGAGAGTTGATGTTTGGCATGGGATGCCTGTTACTACTCGTACAATTATTGGCACCTTATTTCATCAACGGTAACCTAAACGGTAGGGCGTATGTCGTCAACTTTCACACACGAATTCTTTATCTTTTTCTGGAAGAAGTTCCTGAATGCTTATTCAGGATAAATCACCCAAAACTTGCACCGCAAATGCTGCGGAAATGGAAAGTGCTATTGATGTGCGGTTTTCACAGCATGAAATAGTAGTCAGAGACTCGTATTGCTGGCCAATCAACAGACTGTAATAATACTTAGTGTATTTTTGTGCAAACATACACTTTTTTGGAGAAAAACTTGTATGTAGGGCATCGACAGCTATGAGTAATAATCTTGGATAATAACAAACCACTTCAACTGTATTTATTCCTTTATCTTTAGATCACTACCGGTTTCATGGCTCTGAAGATGTGATCTTGTGCGAGTTGTTCACGAGATATCGTATTTCGGGCAGTTTCCATAGCGACACATGATTGTGCCACTCAACAACTCAGTTGTCATGGACGATGTTGTTCTGTTTGCTTAAAGCGTGCTTGAGTGTTCCTTGGGTGCATTGCAACTCGTCAGTCAGTTAGTGTGTGGCAGTCCAAGCAGTAGGTCGTGAGTGGGCGATGATATTTACCAGTGTAGAAAAAGCCGACATGTCTTGGTGTATGGAGACTGTATTAAGAATGCAATTCGTTCTTCTACGATGTAAGCGGCAAGTTATCGCAATAGATGTCAACCATGCCGGCAGTTGTTTACCAACCTCTTCAAACAGTTACTTGAAAGTGATAGTGTAACTCCTAGACTACGTAACAGTAGAAAACATGTGGATAGAGGGGAATTAATGTTCTTGCTGCTGTTTCGGTTGATACTTACGTTAGCTTCCGGGCAATCGCACGAGGGAGCAGCATGAGTCAAGTAAGTGTCTTACGCTTTCTCCATCGCTGTAAGTTCTATCCCTAACACACCTCTCTCCATCAAGAGTTGCATGGAAACGGTTATGAGAATCGTGTTAACTTCTGTGCACTATGGGACTTAACATCTGAGGTCATCAGTCCCATAGAACTTAGAACTACTTAAACCTAACTAACCTAAGGACATCACACACACCCATGCCGGAGGCAGGATTCGAACCTGCGACCGTAGCGGTCGCGCGGTCCCAGACTGTAGCGCCTAGAACCGCTCGGGCACTGCGGCCGGGTTGTGCATGCGCATTAAGACAGTATACTCCAGATGTATCATGTATCTTGGTTAGTGATGAAGCCAGCCACATTTACCAATCACGGCCAAGTAAACTGCCGAAACATGCGTTGTCGACAGTCTCTGTTTGCTTCGTCAGGTGAAACGTCAGCGTCCATGGAGTGTAAAAGTGTGGTGTGGGATAGTGAACCATCAGCCCATAGGCCCGTTTTTCAAAGACAGAACACTGAGCATGCACAAGTATTGCAGCCTCTTAACAGACCATCTTACACGGATGCTAGAAAATGTTCCCCTGTACACCAGAAGGGCGTATGGTACCATCATGATGGCTGTCCTGCCCATAGTGCACAAAGTACTTCAACATGCCTTCACGAATTGTTTCCAAATCGTTGAACTGGACGCAGGGAACCTGCATCTTGGCCGGCCCGTTCCCTGCATCCGACACTCGTAACCTTTTTTTTTGTGTGGAGAAAGCTGAAAGATGCTGTCTACAAGGACTTATCAACTATACCCGATGATATGCAACGACGCATTACCGCAGCCAGCTCGCAGATTTCCGCCGAAATGCCAGCAGTGTGCAGCAGTCGTTCCGCACCAGACTGGAAGGGTGTATGGCAGCTGCAGCGGTGATCTGAGCACAACCTATGATGCTCAGTTGTCGTTACTGGTGATAGTTCACATAATTAGTGCATCCACTTGTGTTGTTCTTTAGTGAGTGCTACAACAGGTATTGTACAAGTGTCGGCGTGAGAAATTTTCCGAATATGATATCTCGTAAACTACTCATAACAGAATCCTGCAACGAAAACTACTGACATTCTCATGTAACATACTTTTAGTTTTTTAATGTCAGTTGACATTGTTCTTTTTAAAAAGAGAGACCCTTTGGTATTAATAAATCCCTTCATCGGTATTTAGTCCTTTATTTTTAGATCTCTACCGGTTTCACGGCGCTAAAGGCCACATCTTCAATGCGATGAATCCGGTAGAGTTCTAAAAATAAAGCACTAAATACAGCTGAAGCGCTTTTTTGGTTGCTCTACTTACAAGGTTATTTAACTATGTTTACACAAAAAATACACCATGAAAGTGTTATTACAATCTTTTGATAGGCTAACATTACGTCCCCCTGACTACCAATCCATTCTGTTAAAAACGCACATCAATAGCACTATTCGTTTGCACAATATTTGATGTGCATGTTTTAGGTGAGTTACCCCGTACGGCACCAACACGATGGATGCTCAGCGCGGAAATGCCCTGCGTGAACGTCGTCTACTGAGCGGGTTGGACTCTGCCACGTGTATTGGTCGAGGAGATACAGTTGACAGACATGCTCGGTCTCCTGACTTATCTCCTCTACAATATTTTTTCTTTTGTGGTGTATACAACACACTGATGAGCCAAAACATTATGACCACCATCCACCGCGACATTGGATGCGGCTTGGTGGCATTGCGGACACGTGACGCGGCAACAAAAGTATGTAAGCGGAGTAGACAAGGACGGGGGAATCATCCTAGCGGAGATGTGGGCTGCAAATGAGGAAATCCATTGAGATCATTGAGATAAGTGACTTCGACATAGGACAGATTACTATTATGCAGAACCTACGAACAAGTATCTTGATAACTTAAATGTTTGACTCTACAACAGTGGAGCCATAGTCACAGTACATTTTTTTTTCTTTTAAAAACAGGGTTACTTTACCGGTTTCAACGAACTACGTCGTCATTTTCAGATGTAAAACATCAGTTACAGAATATATAATGGGGATTATAACTACAAATCTGACAATTACGAAAAATAATGTGACCAGGCCATCGAGGCAATGGTGGCACAACCAAGTCACTACAAGTTATGCTATGCTTGCCCAGCGGCTCATTCCATGTCCTAATGTAGAAAAGATAAAAACTACACAAGGATAAAAATTGCCAAAAATTCTAACAAAGTGTCCTGCTATCCCACAACGATACAAATTCACAAGTCGTAAGTGTATCAAGCATAGCAAGCTTCCATATGGAATGCAGACATAATTTTAGTATGTTCCGAAAAAAATATCTCAAAACACACTATACTCTCATTCAGGACTGACAGATTAGTGTCTCAGCGTCTCAGTCCTACATGTCGACCAATGGAAACGTGTCGGCACTTCGGATGAAATACATTTTTGTCACACTAGGTCGAGGGTTGCCTGCACAAAGGCCACCACCTGCATTCCTGCAACCCTTCATGCTCGATATCTTCCCCTATGGCGACGTCATCCTTCAGCAGTATAATTGTCCGTGTCTCGGAGCCAGAGCCTTGCTACAGTGGTTCAAAATGGTTCAAATGGCTCTGAGCACAATGGGACTTAACATCTGTGGTCATCAGTACCCTAGAACTTAGAACTACTTAAACCTAACTAACCTAAGGACATCACACACATCCATGCCCGAGGCAGGATTCGAACCTGCGACCGTAGCGGTCACGCGGTTCCAGACTGAAGCGTCTAGAACCGCACGGCCACACCGGCCGGCTGCTACAGTGGTTTGAGGAGCATTGTAGTGAACCCACGTTGGTGTCTCGGCGACCAAATTCGCCTGATGTAAATCCTATCTGGGTCGCTGTTGGGAATATGCAAATCAACGGCCCGTAATTTACGCGAATTATATGACCTGTACGTAGACATCTAATGTCACATACCTCCACAAACCTACCAGAAAACTGTCGGATCCATTATACGCAGAATGAGTGATGTATTTCATTCCAAAGACGGAAAAACAAGCTATTAAGCAGGTGGTCAAAATGCTTTGGCTCATCGGTGTATGTTGTCTATCGATGTTTCAAAAACTTCAGAAAACGTGCATGAACGTAGTGCATGCTTCACTTCAGCAGGCAACAATGGATGAATTCTTTATCAAACACATGGATCAGTGTATCATTATTCACGGACGTCACTTTTATCACGTCTGTTTCACTTTCTTTTGTGCCCACAATGGATTATAGTACTACAAAATGCTGTTAATGGTCCCAGTTCCTATTTCTGCTGTTGAATGCTATATTTATGTAAATATCTGATACGTTTTTTTATTGGTTATGAGGAAGGCAGATGGATTACCGAATAAAAAATGTTGGTGCTATTTAAAAAAGTAAAAAAGACGTACGACTGTTTATATCTTCGTGACGAACAAAGGTATAGGAAAGGTAACCATGTCGGTTAATGTTGCCCTGGTAGCGGAATGACAATTTCTTTATACTTCTTTTTATCTTGCTTTGGACCAAAAGTTATTTGCGGTTGTCCGTCAAATAATTAATAGGAGCTGCCATTAACGTTTCTGATGCAGATGCTATCTGTTATTCCGAGCCAGCTTCATTTGTGTATAAAGAACTACGCCGAGGTCGTGCTGGGACGAATCTGTTGACAAAAAACAAACGTTCTTTCTGATTATTCGATGCGAGAGGGGGAGTCTCCTTTTTAGTATATTCTATTTCTGTCACTACATTGCCTGTAAAAGTCGGGCACATTTATTTTTTTACGAGATGTAAAGGATGATTTATCTGGGCCATTATGATTACGAATTTTCGGTAATAATTGATCTTACCTAATAATGTTTGTAACTCTTTGAGGTCTTTAAGTCCCGCATCTCGTGGTCGTGCGGTAGCGTTCTCGCTTCCCACGCCCGGGTTCCCGGGTTCGATTCCCGGCGGGGTCAGGGATTTTCTCTGCCTCGTGATGGCTGGGTGTTGTGTGCTGTCCTTAGGTTATATAGGTTTAAGTAGTTCTAAGTTCTAGGGGACTTATGACCACAGCAGTTGAGTCCCATAGTGCTCAGAGCCATTTGAACCATTTTGAGGTCTTTAGGGACAGGTAGTTTGTCAACAGTCTCCGCATGCTGTTGTGTTGTTCTCAACCTGTTGTTGCTTAAATTTTGACCGAAGTATCTACTGTGGGTTAACAAGAAGAACGTGTTTTCTGATCGCACGTAAGAGCACTGTTTTGCAGCTTGTGAAATACATTTTCTCAATTTTTTAGACGACTTTCTTAGGATGTCATCGAAGTGGTTAACAGAATATGAAATTTTGTAAATTAATTGTGCTCGTCATCGTTGAAATTCTATTGTAATTCTCTCAGTTCCAAATGGTAAATGGATAAACCATAGTGGTCGAGATGCAAATTTGTCTAAGCATGATTTTATTAAAATCTTCCTGGAGAGGTAATTGTATACAGATGTCTGCTAAATCTACAGTATTTTTAACAAATACTCGACTTCAGATAGTTTGGCTGTAACTTCTCCTGGAAAAGGAACTGGGCAAATATCTATCTTACACTGGGTCTTTACTGAGGGTGTGAAATCGTCACCGACTCTTAACGATTCCTTGGGCACAAGCCATCAAAGGTGTGGTCCATTGATCTGATGAATCAGGAGCAAAGTCTTGTTGTTCTTATAATCGATTTATCTCTCTTTATAGGACATCCCGCAAGGCAAATGAGGATTGTTCAAGGTCTACAGGAACGTAGTAGCTTAATTGTAATGGGAACTTCGACATTATCAGCAAAATCGATTCCCGGTTCTGAAAGGGGACTGTAATTTGGGCAAAGAGTTTGCAAGTCTGCGATTGTAATGTCAAGAATTTTGATCCCAAGCAGAGATATACACTCCTGGAAATGGAAAAAAGAACACATTGACACCGGTGTGTCAGACCCACCATACTTGCTCCGGACACTGCGAGAGGGCTGTACAAGCAATGATCACACGCACGGCACAGCGGACACACCAGGAACCGCGGTGTTGGCCGTCGAATGGCGCTAGCTGCGCAGCATTTGTGCACCACCGCCGTCTGTGTCAGCCAGTTTGCCGTGGCATACGGAGCTCCATCGCAGTCTTTAACACTGGTAGCATGCCGCGACAGCGTGGACGTGAACCGTATGTGCAGTTGACGGACTTTGAGCGAGGGCGTATAGTGGGCATGCGGGAGGCCGGGTGGACGTACCGCCGAATTGCTCAACACGTGGGGCGTGAGGTCTCCACAGTACATCGATGTTGTCGCCAGTGGTCGGCGGAAGGTGCACGTGCCCGTCGACCTGGGACCGGACCGTAGCGACGCACGGATGCACGCCAAGACCGTAGGATCCTACGCAGTGCCGTAGGGGACCGCACCGCCACTTCCCAGCAAATTAGGGACACTGTTGCTCCTGGGGTATCGGCGAGGACCATTCGCAACCGTCACCATGAAGCTGGGCTACGGTCCCGCACACCGTTAGGCCGTCTTCCGCTCACGCCCCAACATCGTGCAGCCCGCCTCCAGTGGTGTCGCGACAGGCGTGAATGGAGGGACGAATGGAGACGTGTCGTCTTCAGCGATGAGAGTCGCTTCTGCCTTGGTGCCAATGATGGTCGTATGCGTGTTTGGCGCCGTGCAGGTGAGCGCCACAATCAGGACTGCATACGACCGAGGCACACAGGGCCAACACCCGGCATCATGGTGTGGGGAGCGATCTCCTACACTGGCCGTACACCACTGGTGATTGTCGAGGGGACACTGAATAGTGCACGGTACATCCAAACCGTCATCGAACCCATCCTTCTACCATTCCTAGACCGGCAAGGGAACTTGCTGTTCCAACAGGACAATGCACGTCCGCATGTATCCCGTGCCACCCAACGTGCTCTAGAAGGTGTAATTCAACTACCCTGGCCAGCAAGATCTCCGGATCTGTCCCCCATTGACCATGTTTGGGACTGGATGAAGCGTCGTCTCACGCGGTCTGCACGTCCAGCACGAACGCTGGTCCAACTGAGGCGCCAGGTGGAAATGGCATGACAAGCCGTTCCAAAGGACTACATCCAGCATCTCTACGATCGTCTCCATGGGAGAATAGCAGCCTGCATTGCTGCGAAAGGTGGATATGCACTGTACTAGTGCCGACATTGTGCATGCTCTGTTGCCTGTGTCTATGTGCCTGTGGTTCTGTCAGTGTGATCATGTGATGTATCTGACCCCAGGAATGTGTCAATAAAGTTTCCCCTTCCTGGGACAATGAATTCACGGTGTTCTTATTTCAATTTCCAGGAGTGTATAATCTAATGAAATACAGGATATTTCACAGTTCCTAGTATAGGGTTTTAGGGGTTACAAAGGGGACATATTAGATGAATTCCTATAATGAACCCATGTGCGAAAATGTGCCGTTTCGATGTAAAGTAAGTTTGATGATCGAATCACTTTCAGATCTCTCCCTTCACGGTCTCAGCTTCAAATGGTTCAAATGGCTCTGAGCGCTATGGGACTTAACATCTGAGGTCATCAGTCCCCTAGAACTTAGAACTACTTAAACCTAACTAACCTAAGGACATCACACACATCCATGCCCGACGCAGGATTCGAACCTGCGACCGTAGCAGTCGCGCGGTTCCGGACTGTAGCGCCTAAACCGCGTGGCCACCGCGGTCGGCGGTCTCAGCTTGCTGAGAAGAATAATACACTGAAGAATAGAGAAGGAAACTGAGGATCTGTTAAAGGGCGATCAGTTTAGGTTTAAGAATGGCAAAGGCATCCGAGAGGCATTTCTGACACTGCGATTCATAATGTAAGCAAGAGTTACAAAAAATCAAGGCATGTTGCAGTAGTACTGAATAGTCTTTAAATACGACTCTTATATCACCGGCGCATTTGTATTTGAAAATGGCCACAGCCCGAAATTGGCCAGTAATGTAATACGACGTATGATGCAATAAAGAATTTGACAGCCTATGCTGCGAACTTAAAGTGGTTTTATCATTCAGAAATTACATCGAGGCTGTGAACTCATACGTGAAGCACTCAAAAGCCTCTGCTTTGGCTGTGCAGGGGAAGAGCAGGCAACAAGGAAGGCATAAGGCTAGGAAGAGCACGCTGGCTGCGTCAGCCGAGCAGAAAATGGCGCCAGCAATGACGGCGGCGACCTTTCGCTGACATTTGCGGAACGTGCGCTCCAGCTGTGGACCCACTAGCTACTAGCCGCACTCTATTTCCCCAGAGAATCTGCTGGGAGGTGCCAGAAGCATTCCTCGGCTGTACTCGTAAACGCTACGTTCGTATCACTCCCTTTCATCAGGTGGTGACTGAAGGTACGCCTATAGGCCACGGAAGGTAGCCCAGCCAAGGATAGACTCGTCAACAACGAATTACGACCTCGCATCTGAGGTCCTGCTTTTTACATCTACATGCGTACATACTCCGCAATCCACCAATCGGTACGTAGCTATGGGTACCTTGTACTGAAGGTAGTTACTCTCCATCTCGTTCCACTCGCAAATGGAGCGAGGAAAGAACGACTGTCTATATAACTCCGTATCCCCCCATGGGTTCTCTTATCTCCTAGGTCCTTATACGAGACCATTCTGCAGTCTATCACGAAAGCTGGTGCTCTGACGTTTCCCAATCATATTTCGCGAAAGAACATCCTCTTCTCTCCAGCGATTTTCATTTGAATTCACGTAACATTTCTGTAATACTTGCATGCTGATCGAACCTACTGGTAACAAATCTAACAGCGCGCGTCTGAACTTCAATGTGTTCCTTTAATCCGTCCTAATGAGGATCCCAAACACCGTAGCAGTGCTCGAGTACGGGTCGCACAAGTGTTCTGCGCACTATCCCCTTTATAGTGTAATGCTTTCCTAGAATCGACCCAGTAAACCGAAGTCGAGCATTCATCTTCCCTATAACCGACCTTACGTATTCGTTCCATCTCTTGTCACAATGCTACGTTGCACCTAGTTATTTAATCGTCAAGACGCAAAGCATAATACTGTATTCAAACATTATACAATAGTTTTTCCTACATATCTGCATTAATTTACATTTTTCCACACTTAGACGAAGCTGACATTCATCATAAATTTTGTCCAAGTCATCCTCTGTGCTTCTGCACTCACTGAAAGGCTACGCTCTTCCGTACCCCATGGCATCATTGGGAAACAGTCGGAAACTGACACTCACATTATCCATCACTTTATTCGTGTAACATATAGAGGACAAGAAGGGTCCTATCAATCTTCTCCGGTTAACACTCGCCTCCCCGGACAACGTAATGGGTCCCATTACTTAAAAATTCCTCAAGCTACTCAAATATATGAGAATCTATTTCGTATGCTCGGACCTACGTCAACAGTCTCCAACGTGGGAGTGCGTCAAAGGTTTTCGGGAAATCTAGGAATGTGGTATCCGCATGTGGTTCGTATGAAATCGCGCGAGTAAAGTTCCACACAAGCGGTGCTTCGTAAATCCGTATTGATTTGTGGACAGGAAATTTATTATATTTGAATTTGGAATATTTTAAGGAATTCTGCAGGAAACCGTTATTGAAGATACTGGTCCCTAATTTTGCTGATAGGTTATTTTACCCTTTTATATACAGGGTGATTATAATTAAAGTCCAACTTTCAAACCGCTGTACAAATAACTCCACTGGTGAGAATGACGTCAAATTGCAACGGAATGTTATCGGAGAAGGGATAAAACGTATGGCAGAAGAACAATAAATAGTAACAAAATGTAGCAATACATGGCGCTGTAAGCATCATTATTTAATAGTGGTCAACTACAAATGCCAAGTGAATCATACAACAACAGCTAAGGTGTACGTTTGATGTTAAACAAACTAAACTGCTCAGTGTGCATGGATGTACAGGTGTGATCTGTTAGTTACGTAAGCCCATCCACCACGGAAAGGTCATATTACATCAGATGGGAAAAATCGGTTTTTAATTGTCCTGAGGCCAAAAACCGCATAAAAAGCATGAATCAAAATCAAATTCGATTATTAAATTCCGTGTGACTGGCGCAAAACATGTTCAATATGCTGTCCACCGTTTTTTGCAACAAGTTGAAATAGAGAAACAACGTGTTCCACAACTGATTGAAATGTTTCCGAGGTCACGTTCAGAATGTGTTGCGCTATGCGTGCCTTCAGTACAGCTAAGTTTGCAATCGGAACACTGAACACATCTTTCAGATAGCCTCAAACCAGAAGTCACACGGATTAAGATCAGGTGATTAGGATGGCCAGACTGTAGGAAATGGCGGCTGATATTCCAGCATTTCCGAAATGGCGCTTCAGCAGCTTCTTAACTGGATTTGCAATTTGCGGAGGTGCGCCATCATCCATGAAAATGATCCCATCCACACATCCACGGTTTTGGACAGTTAGAAAGACGTGGTTGCGCAAAAGCCACTCATAGCGCTTTCCAGTGACGGTACAGGTAACAGAACCAGAAGCACCTGTCTCTTCGAAAAAATATGGCCCTGTGACAAATGATGCCGTAAACCCGCACCACACAATGACCTCCTGAAGTGGTACTGGTTGATTTACGTGTGGATTTTCCGTTGCTTATATTCGACAATTCTTTGTATTGACATAACCTGTCAGATGGAAGTGGGCTTCTTCTGTCCACAAAATCCTCCATGGCCAGTTATTGTCCTCTTCCATGTGAGCAAGAAATTCTAAAGCAAAGGTCTCTCTTACTGGCAGGTCAACAGGAAGCAACTCACGCACATGGGTAATTTTGAATGGATAGCAAAGAAGGATTTTTCGTAGCATTTTACGCACCGTGCTCACGGGTATGTCCAATGTTCGGACAATTCTCCGTGCACTACACGCTTGCACACCACCACTCGTCTCCTCCTGCATTACTGTGACCACTGCTTCCACTGACGTCAAATCAATTCGTTTCCTCCCTCTACCAGGTTACACACCAAAAGAACCCGTCTTTTGGAATTTCCGAATCATTTTCTCCAGACCAAAGGCAGTCATCGGACCAATGCCATTTTTTAAAACCCTTCAGTGTCCGGAACTTCTGCAGAGCGACGTGTGCTTAGTCATCATTCTTGTAATACAGCTTTACAAGCAGAGTGCAATCCTGCATTGAGAAAGTCCTGGCGGACGTCGCAGACGCAAAAGGAGGAAAAACCGTCTACCCGGCGTATTTGTACCAACTTCAATGGGTAGTGCGCATGACAGGTGTTTTCATTTACATGTCTGACACACACAGAGCCATCTATTGAGCAATTTTCACACTATTTTTTTCTGCTAGTGGTGTTATTTCTACAGCGTTTTGAAAGTTTAATTATAATCACCCTGTACTTTGACCTTCCACACGACAGCAATGCAACTTGGCTAACTTAACTAAAATGTAGCAGTAGTCACTTTTTCTTGGTTTGGAATTATATTTGTATATATACTTTTAAAATACATCTTTACCGTTTCTCAGTGGTAAATTTACTTTATTTTAAAAAGTCCACCACTGGAGTTTCAGCTTTGGCAGTTATCAAGTGAATTTGTTACAAGTGCTAAAGCAGGAAAGAATTCCGTTTGAAGGTGCCCAAAGGCAAAAAATTACAACTGGATGATTTGCAAATAAATGTTAACAGTCAACTGCGACAGTGAAGTCGTTTTAAACGGATTGCAGCAAGCTCGTTGCTTCACTGCCCATACGGTGGCGATTAACGTCCGAGGGTGGCCCAGAAAGTAATGCACCACATTGTTATCTTCAACAGTTCTTTATTGAACATAATGAGAATTACACACACGAAAGAATGGTGTTTTATCTACACACCCTATTTTTCCACGTAATCTCCGTCCCGTTCTATGGCCTTCCTTCAACACGAAACAAGGGCGTGTATGCCCTGTCGGTACCAATCCTTTTCCTTGTGACGAAGTCAATGCTTCACTGTGTGAATCACCTCCTCATCGTCCTCAAAATGTCTTCCACGAATGGCATCCCCTAATGGCCCACACAAGTGGAAGTCAGAGTGGGCTAGGTCAGGTGTGTCAGGAGTGACAGCCGTGGACTGTCTCCCCGAGTGCTGCAAATCGTGGAGCTCCACCGAACCGCCTTCTCATGATTCACCCACCGTGTTCAACGACTAACTGTACTTCTGTCGACAGCAGATGCTCCATAGACTTTGCGCTAGCATTTGTGAATATTTCCCATGGTTTCTTTCTCTGTAGTTAGAAATTTAATGACGGCACGTTGCTTGTAACGTACATCACCTACGAACGCCATTTTGAAACTGTCGTGCAGCTACGCGATCCGTTGGAACCGACGGAAACTTGACGCGCTCACTCAGGAGACTTCAGATACTACATACGTAACGTTTCGCAATCGTAGCACTGCTTTCGGCTGAGAAAAAAATGCGGAGCATTACTTTCATGTAAACCCTCGTACATAGTGACTAGATGCGCTGTCCGTTAAGATCAACATGTGCTGGCCGAAGCAAATCCTGCGCATTTTGAGGCCTCTCAGAAGCATGATGGCCATGTTTCCCGATTGTCAGGTGTTCTGTAATTTCGATAGGAGCGGGCGGGGGGTGGTGTACACGGCAGCCTTGTGAATGCGCCGTCTGGGGGTAAAATACGAAGTCCGACATTGTTACGTCCGCAAGATTTCTTGCTACGTAAGTGTATCCCAGAGAAAGCTGACAAGACGAGGAAATACGATGGTGTAAGGCTTTTGAAGCATCATATTACAGAAGTCTCTGGAATACAAAAAGCATATCGGGGAGAAATGCCCCGTTGATTCTCTTACAGGATCCAAACTAAACTGAGGGTGAGAAAGGGTTTTCCAATTTGAAAATGTGCCTTTAATGATGCACAAATGCTGCAGCAAGATACAGAATATGGCACGTCTGTAGACGCAACGTCTGAGCAGTTACAGAGAGGTATGTAGAGAATATCGCAGCATGCAGAAAGTTAACGAACTTTAAATATTGGATGGTAATCGGTGCAAGAGACATTTTGAAAGACGGAAAGTCCTTTGCCTCATTTTTCTTTCACTTCATTTATTCACTCACGCAGACGTACACAGTTAGGGCACTTTCATGGAGTTCGGAAGGCACTGTGATCGATAAGAGGATTGACATAGTTTAGTACTGAATTCATTGGTAGCTAATTGCAGCCAGTAATCTGATGTGACAGGACTGAGGTGTTTCGTCAGGCAGTTAGAGCTGCTGCCGACCGAAGAGAAGTTCACTGGGCAAAGATGGTAGAAAAGCCGCTTTATTGGTGACAGATCAGAGGACAAGGGGAGATGTGGATGCAAGTACTCAAATCAAATACAGTTTTGCATCACCCCGGTTCCCAGAAATCCTGAAGATAGACGTTGACTGTGGGTATTGTATCACAGACACAGTCCCTTTAGCTGTTCAGAGATGTCACTAAACCCGTCTATAGATGTAAACAAGCATGCATGACCAGAGCCTATTAGACAGAGGGGGTCCGACAGCCCATCAGTTCCAGTCATTCCACCAGGAAGGAGGTACACGGCTCGTGTTGTCTGTAGTTCAACCATGCCTAGACGGTCAGTACCGCGGTTCCATCGCGTCCGCATTGTTACCTTGTGCCAGGAAGGGCTCTCATCGAGGGAAGTATCCAGGCATCTCGGAGTGAACCAAAGAGATGTTGTTCGGACATGGAGGAGATACAGAGAGACAAGAAGTGTCGACCACGTGCCTCGCTAGGGCCGCCCAAGGGCTACTACGGCAGAGGATGACCGTTGCCTACGGATTAACACTGACAACAACGTCACCATGTTGAATATTGATTTTTGTGTAGCCATAGGACATCGTGTTACGACTAAAACTGTGCGCAATAAGCTGCATGATGCGCAACTTCACTCCCTACATCCATGGCGAGGTCCATCTTTGCAACCACGACACTGTACAGTGCGGTAAGATGCACCCAACAACATGCCGAATGGACCGCTCAGGATTGGCATCACGTTGTCTTCACCGATGAGTGTCGCGTATACCTTCAACCAGACAATCGTCGGAGACTTGTTTAGAGGCAACCCGGTGAGGCTGAACGCCTTAGACACACTGTCCAACGAGTGCGGCAAGGTGGAGGTTCCATGATGTTTTGGGGTGGCATTATGTGGGGCCGACGTACGCCGCTGGTGGTCATGGAGGGCGCCGTAACCGCTATATGGTACGTCAATGTCATCCTCAGACCGATAGTGAAATCATATCGGCAGCGTATTGGCGAGGCATTCGTTTTCATTGTCGACAATTCGCGCCCCCATCGTGCTCATCTTGTGGATGACTTCCTTGAACATAACGACATCGCTCGACTACAGTGGCCAGTATGTTCTCCAGACATGAACCCTATCAAACATGCCTGGGATAGATTGAAAAGGGCTGTTTATGGACGATATTACCCACCAACTACTCAGTGGGATCTACGCCGAATCGCCGTTGAGCAGTGGGACAATCTGGACCAACAGTGCCTTGATGAACTTGTGGATAGTAGTCTACGCCACGACGAATAAAGGCTTGCGTCAATGCAAGAGGACGTACTACTGGTTATTAGAGGCACCGATGTGTACAGCAATCTGGACCGCTTCCTCTGAAGGTGTCGCTGTTTGGTGGTACAACATGCAATGTGTGGTTTTGATGAGCAATAAAAAGGGCGGAAATGATGTTTATGTTGATCTCTATTCCAATTTTCTGTACATGTTCTGAAACTCTCGGAACCGAGGTGATGTAAAACGTTTTTTGATGTGTGTATATTAGCCGTCCTGGGGAGCCTCGGATCAGTGCTTCAACACAGGGGAAAGCACAGTGGCAGAAACGGCCGCAGTCGTAGGCGGTTCCTTTTTCCACGGACCGAGGAGAACTCGTAGTAGGACACAGTACATTGTTACTGGGGTTAGGCGGCAAAATATTTTGCGACTTTCTTAGCAGATTTGCGAGGCAATGACGTGCTGATAATTCTGTCGAAGAGGGTCCATTCCTCCGATTCTGCAGGTACATGCCTTCGTTTCTGCAGGTACCCATGCAATGTTTCCTAAGAACCCTCCTGCAACATCAGTATCTATTATGCTCGTGAAAACATTTCGCCTCAGCTCCTGAAATGGGTCGGCATGGTGGAACACCCGATAGAATGTCACCGTTATAACTGTTACGTTTTTGAGTCATATAGGCGACCAAGCAACGCCGTATCCCCAGTTCACGAAAAAAGCAATATCTTGATTGGGACGCCGGCAGTAATGTCCGAGAATGTACTGGTGAGCGGCTGTTCTGCCACAAAATGTTATAAGGTTGGAGGGGCGGTTTTAGCCCCTTCTCTGGAGGGAGCTGTAGTGTGCACAGAGAATTATGCGACTGGCACTTGAGAGCACTGCCGTTTTCCGTTGGTGCTTTTAGCTGTGCAGGTTTACCCCATGTGGCGTGTTTTTCATTTTTTGGAAATATTAGCAGAGTAACGAAGATTCGGGCCTTGGTCACGAGAGCTAGTCTGCTCGTTGGGGTTTTTCTTTGATGACACGTAAGTGGATCCTGGACGAGAGAAGGAGACGAGCTGACGCAACTGAGCACTGATCGCCACCTTGCGGACCGCTACAGATGAGTGTTGAGCATTTCACAGATCATGTGCGTTATCAACCTTCAAGGTGAATTTTCACCGCCTGCAGGAAGCAGGCACATTGGGTTCAAATGGTTCAAATGGCTCTGAGCACTATGGGACTTAACATCTATGGTCATCAGTCCCCTCTGGTCAACTTCGTCACCTGTACATCGGTACATATTCCTTTTTTATTCAACGGGAGCTTGAATTAATGTTTTTATCAATCCACGTCGAATGTCATTAATGTTTGTGTTAAAAAATCTGTCTTTATTTTGAACGCAACTGTTATTCCAGTCGACGGTATTCCTTTGCCCATTTGTTAAATTAACTTATTTATGTGTGAAGCAATAGGATCTATCTTGGACAATGATACATCATGTGACCTTCTGTTATACTTCTCAAGGCCAAAGTTTGTCATTCACAGACAGACATTTCGTTGCGTTTAATTTCACAGTGGTATAATTAAGGGGTGTTTCTGTCATGTAGAATATTCCTACGCAGAAATTCATTAGCGGTACCCGCATACTTGTCCACCAGAGGAACATTTTGTAACGTGTCATGGCATATCAAAGATCGAACATGAAATTAAATTTCCTAGGTGTACAGTATCTAAGGCACATCTTCAATATTGCAGAAATAATGATTTCTGCCGATTTAAATGTGGGGCGTCAGAAACAAATTTATACCAGGACTGAATGGAAAAAAATGGATTAATTTTCAGAGCATACGTCTAACAAGCGAAACTAGAAGCGACGAGAAAGGTCCCATTCATCGAATAACTGTCTTAAAAAGTTACTATGAAAATAAATAGCATTCGATGCGGAATTTAAACGAAGTCAGCAATTCTTTGACCAGCTTGGCAGTGAGACATAGGACCTTATGGCACAACACTTAACGCACCATTATCAATGGGCGAAACTAACATACGCAAAAATAACCAAGGGCGTGTTATAGGACGATTACAGTTCACTTTATATGTAAATTTTTTGATGTAAAGTGAAGGTCAAGGGGGGCAGGAAGGGAAGAAGCTACTCATGTCAGTTGCGTTAGGAAAATATGTGCCGGAATGGAATTCGAACATGGGATGTCCTGCCTACTAGGCAGTTGCGTTAATGATTACCCCATCCGGTCACAGTGTTTACCGCAACTGCGCGGACTACCTCGGCACGCCTCCCAGCCGACTCAGGCTCCCACGTAGCGCCACGTATCCGCTTTATCGTCCATGTCCTCGGACATGGCCGAAAAAACAGACACCACGCATTCACATAATATTTGAAAATGATATACTGGATAACGTCAGAAGCTTCTTGAATCTGTTCGCGGATGGTGGTGGTATTTATAGGAAACGTTAAAGAAATGGAGGAAGAGTTACAGAGGATTGACCGTTAATGAAGGCACTATCAGTTGGGCCTATTGAGCATAAACCACCTGAAAGGCCGATTGTTGAGCTATTACACGGCTGGCGGTTAAGCATGGAAAGAGAACCAACCACAAAATACCGGAAGTATGCGTCCGAAGTGGCCACATGAAACTAGGTGTAGGAAAAGCAGCAGCCAAAGAGACTCATTAGAAGGATCCTAAGGAAATATTCGGCTACAAAAGAGGTAGCATACGAACCCTCGTTAGACCAATTCTAGAGTTCTGCTTGTCAGTCTGGGATTAATAGGGAAGGTTCTAAGAAGAGCAACACGATTTGCCACGGATTGGACTTATAAGCACAAAAGTGTCGCGTATGTGACTACTGATCTCTATTTTCAAGCCCTGCACGAGAGGCGTAATGCTTTACGAACAGATTTATTGTTAACCTTAAAAAAGCGTATATTCCAAGAAAAGTGAATTAACATATGACTTCGACTTACGTTTCGTGAAACGATCGTGACGAGAAGGAGAAATTCAACCTTTTACAGAGGTTTACCACCACTTGCTCTTCTCGCACACCACTTGCGAGAAAAAAAGATGAAGAAATGGCAAAGGTACGCAAAGTACCCACCGCTATGTAAACGTGGCGTTAGTGGTATAGATTTAAAGGTAGATATAACTTGTTGACTTCTCTTCCACTCAAAATTCTTCCCACTGAATTATGATCCGGAGCGTAAGCCGAAGATCATAGCAAGCAAAGAAGTTACTAATCTGTACACACCATCATCCATTAGCAGGGAAGGACACGAAATCTTAACCAACAATGACATGGCATCTTAATTTAAGCACAAAGGCCGGCTACACAACTGCCTTGTAAGCAACCATAATTACAACAGAGTGAATAGTGAATTTATCTTCGGGAATATGAACGTTTGTCACTTGCAATACAGTTCTTCGCATTGCTTATTTACAGCACGATTTTCAGCCCCACTTGAAAAGAGGATGATGTAACAGCAACTGCAGCGGCTTGTCATTCAGTAATCAACGTGATCGAACCACGACCATAAGGCCTTGTATGGCAGGAAAGAGTTGCTGTAAGTAAAAATAAATTTAATACTGTAAGCGAAGTCTCCGACAAGTCTCTGAAGTGACGTACCTGGCGTCAAGTGAAGACGCGACACAGCGCTACCCGCAGCAGCTCGAAAGGCAGTCACCTCAAATAAACAGAGCAATAAGGGCAAATTACTGTTATCAAAACGGTCTGACGGCACTTCGCCAACATTTATCCTAAGGTGTTCAGAAAGGAATACCTCGGAGAAAACTCAAGTCATCGATTTTCTCCGGTCATTATTGGGACGTGTAATTGACAGTCCTCAAACCAGTCACAGAGGGCTATCGCAAGAAAACGCAAACACAAGCTTGTGGTTCACAAAAATTTATTACACATATCACCAAAAAATGTTTTACAAAAGCGGCCTTGCAATAGCCACAGATAATAAATATAATTAAAAACTTTATACAGTCTTTACAAGAGTGTATGGCATGAAACAAGTTAAGTAAAGATCCTTCCTTTCAACTAAATAACAAATAGCCACAGGTAAATATAGATGACAAGCATAATTGCTCACAAATTTAACAGGAATTTACTGGGACTACATCCCCATTAGTAAAACAAGCAACAGCACAGAATATAAAATAACAAATTTTAAGTAAAAGAGCAAATTCCCTCACGGGAACCTTAGACCAATAAACAGATCATAGAACAACGGAGTTCCACCAGTTATATAGTCACTTATTCCAGTGAACTCGCTCGTGAAGTTCCTTTCAAGTGTAACAACAATATTCAGGCTGAAAAGACAGTTATTTTAATAGTCACTTTAAGTTCCACGCAACAGCGGGCACACCCCAACGGACGACCCACCGTAACACAAGCGTGACTAATCTACTAGGAACAGGGGACGCACCTTGGCGCAGTCCGAACACATTAACGAGAGGAATCTCCAAATAACACAAGAGAGAATACTCAACTTCTGTCAACTACGGGGGCGAGCTGCGACTCTGACAGGATACAGTCAAGAAGCGCCGAGCGTCACACAAAACATAGCAGGCCGAGCTAACGGCGTCCGAACATATTTCGATCAAGACGCCGCCCTCTGCATTGGTCAATGCGGAACTGATTGTGCCCGCCGCTCGTAGTACACTGTAACATTTAAAAAAGACAAAGGACAGAACAAAAACCCTCTTATTTAAGAGTTATGCCCCCCCCCTCTTTAAATTTAATACCCTTTACACATGCAAAACCTCAAACCAATAGCGTGGAAAATATTTACTTCTCACAGCTCAAGATTCTTTACTCTTAGAGGCAGACCCCAAAAACAAGTATAAAGTCAGGAGAAGTTAACGGCATGCCGAACCAAGAGCATAAAAACCCAAAGTCATGGCCCCTTCAAACGAAGACCACAGAATAAATCATAAGATACTCAAGTAACATTACAAGCACACTGTCTTAACACCAAACATGGCCTGCGCACTATCCTAGAATTAGTCATGCAGCCGTCGCACTACTCTGGCTTAATACTCCTGGCACTGAGCAGTGTTTTAAGCTCTTAACACAACTACTCAACATATGCAGGAAAGAGTGAATTCCTCAATCCCCTCACGGCGGGGATAATGACATACAAATCACTGTTTCCGGCTGTGAACACAAATTACGATCAGATTGGCCACAACACACAACTTCAAAGAAATAGCAGATGCCCACCGTTAGCAGCAACAAACGACGAGAATCCACATAGTATACATAGGCATCCAGCTACGAAATTGCCTCGGGGATGGATGCGTGTGATGTCCTTAGGTTAGTTAGGTTTAAGTCGTTCTAAGTTCTAGGGACTGATGACCTCAGAAGTTAAGTCCCACAGTGTTCAGAGCCATTTGCTACGAAATTTTGGAACAGCACACAGAAAGTGAAAGATACCGTTTGGATAAAGCTCGTAGGCAGTTACGAAGACATTTTCACAGTACCGCTCCTCTCACGAGGATTACTTCAGCAGTGTGTCCAGGAGCACTTCTGAGAAACCTATAAGGGAGGAGAGAGGCTCTAACGGACGAAAGTTGTGCGATGCGCCCTAAGTCGTGTCTTGATAGCCCAATAGGGAAAAACTTTGCTCTGAAAGTCGAGGGTCCGAGTCAAGCTGTGGTTCCTTATATTTTATTTTATCACTTCCTCCGTCTCTACCCTTCAGTGTCGATGAATAGCAATGTGGATGAGTGTTTAGATAGAGGCATTGCTTTTTCTTGTTCCTTTCTGAGAAAGATATGGCAATGACGTAGACCAATCACTTGGAACTCACTGGTGCAGATCTAAACGTGGTGGACTTGCTTTCAAAGAGCGTTGCATATCCATGGCTAAAGATTTCATGACCCGAGATTCATGACAAATATGTGTAGAAAATGTCGTTAGCCAGTGTGCATTTTTTAAGTTACTGTAAGGTTTACAGTGGAATATACACTCCTGGAAATTGAAATAAGAACACCGTGAATTCATTGTCCCAGGAAGGGGAAACTTTATTGACACATTCCTGGGGTCAGATACATCACATGATCACACTGACAGAACCACAGGCACATAGACACAGGCAACAGAGCATGCATAATGTCGGCAATGCAGGCTGCTATTCTCCCATGGAGACGATCGTAGAGATGCTGGATGTAGTCCTGTGGAACGGCTTGCCATGCCATTTCCACCTGGCGCCTCAGTTGGACCAGCGTTCGTGCTGGACGTGCAGACCGCGTGAGACAACGCTTCATCCAGTCCCAAACATGCTCAATGGGGGACAGATCCGGAGATCTTGCTGGCCAGGGTAGTTGACTTACACCTTCTAGAGCACGTTGGGTGGCACGGGATACATGCGGACGTGCATTGTCCTGTTGGAACAGCAAGTTCCCTTGCCGGTCTAGGAATGGTAGAACGATGGGTTCGATGACGGTTTGGATGTACCGTGCACTATTCAGTGTCCCCTCGACGATCACCAGTGGTGTACGGCCAGTGTAGGAGATCGCTCACCACACCATGATGCCGGGTGTTGGCCCTGTGTGCCTCGGTCGTATGCAGTCCTGATTGTGGCGCTCACCTGCACGGCGCCAAACACGCATACGACCATCATTGGCACCAAGGCAGAAGCGACTCTCATCGCTGAAGACGACACGTCTCCATTCGTCCCTCCATTCACGCCTGTCGCGACACCACTGGAGGCGGGCTGCACGATGTTGGGGCGTGAGCGGAAGACGGCCTAACGGTGTGCGGGACCGTAGCCCAGCTTCATGGAGACGGTTGCGAATGGTCCTCGCCGATACCCCAGGAGCAACAGTGTCCCTAATTTGCTGGGAAGTGGCGGTGAGGTCCCCTACGGCACTGCGTAGGATCCTACGGTCTTGGCGTGCATCCGTGCGTCGCTGCGGTCCGGTCCCAGGTCGACGGGCACGTGCACCTTCCGCCGACCACTGGCGACAACATCGATGTACTGTGGAGACCTCACGCCCCACGTGTTGAGCAATTCGGCGGTACGTCCACCCGGCCTCCCGCATGCCCACTATACGCCCTCGCTCAAAGTCCGTCAACTGCACATACGGTTCACGTCCACGCTGTCGCGGCATGGTACCAGTGTTAAAGACTGCGATGGAGCTCCGTATGCCACGGCAAACTGGCTGACACTGACGGCGGCGGTGCACAAATGCTGCGCAGCTAGCGCCATTCGACGGCCAACACCGCGGTTCCTGGTGTGTCCGCTGTGCCGTGCGTGTGATCATTGCTTGTACAGCCCTCTCGCAGTGTCCGGAGCAAGTATGGTGGGTCTGACACACCGGTGTCAATGTGTTCTTTTTTCCATTTCTAGGAGTGTATATGAACATCGGATACACAAAGGTTGCTTGCATCACGTCTGTCATCTAAACTAAAAACTAAACGCCGTCCAAACAGGTCTTGGGACCCTAACGGTACTAACTAATCGTTGTGTCATCCTCCGCTTACAGAAGTCACTGGATGCGGATATGGAGGGGCATCTGGTCAGCACACCGCTCTCCCGGCTGTTGTTAGTTTTCGTGATCGAGGCTACTTCTCAGTCAAGTAGCTCCTCAATTTGCGTCACAAGGGCTGAGTGCACCCCACTTGCCAATAGCGCTCGGCAGGCCTGACGGTCGCCCATCCAAGTGCTAGCCAAGCGCTTAACTTCGGTGATCTGAAGAGAACAGGTGTTACCGCGGCGACAAGGCCGTTGGCCGCTTCTGTCAACACAGGAAGATGAGAAGACAGACGGCTGGAGTTCTTACTGAGCAAATTGCTGTGTTTGTAATTTACTACAGGATTTCACGTGAAATATAGGCAAGGTTTATTAGCTTCAGTAGTCCCGTGTCAATCATTTTTGCTTGGGAGCAATATGTTACGGCACGCTGAAACCAGAGGTACTGGGTGTCTGCTTAAGAAATGCCATAACTATACTTATTACACATTTAATGCTGAGATGTTAATAATTTTGCTGAATATGTATGGAGAGACTCTTCCGTAAATTCGAGGCAAGAAGAAAAGTTTTTAGCCTGGGAGTGAAAAACATAGCTTTTAGTTCAGAAAATTGAAAAGTGCTTATCACAGTAGTAGTATCATTTTAAGTCTGAATAGATTTCATCCTTGAGATGCGACTCTGCAGAATATATAAATTACTCATCTGGGGTGTCTGTAACTCAACACTTTTCCATGTGGAATTCAGGCCACCCCATACATATCTTTTATCTAACTAGCACATATGCATTATTACCTACTTCTTATTTCCACTTGTAACATGATCAATAAGAATAATCGTAGGAATCTGTGCCCGCAACCTTTCCAGGAGATGAAATATAATTCGCTTTGGCCACCTACTTCCAACCTTTGCTTTGATTGTAGTATCTTTTCTATCCTGTTGTAGTGGATCTACGGTAGTACACAAAATCTATTTTATTCTTTCTAAAGAGTTCTAGACAGTGCTTAGCCACTTTGTGCAGCCCATATATAATGCTGATAATCGTAACCGCTTGTCAGCCATTCTGACTGAATGTTGTTGATCCTTGGGTTTTCTCACCGAATCACTTTGACAGTTAATTACGAGTATAATCTTTTGTTGACTCTATAACTGAGATTTATTTTTTCGTTCACTATTAATGAGAATGTTTTGCAGCGACTCGAGTACTCTGCCATAGCCACGGGTCTATTATCTCGAAGCATCTTATTAGACTGCGACATTCCACAGTAGAAGCGCTTCAAAAATCTGCAGTGGTTGAAACTTACCAAGTGGATGGTCGAATGTGTAATATTCCGTTTTCCATAACTTAAGCATAGTCGAGAAAGGAGATCTTATTTCCCGATAAGGATATCAAGTGAAATATAGAACTATGAAAAAGTTTTGAATAAAGTACAAACAATGCTTACAGAAAAGAGATATTCAGTTGAAACTACAAAGTTACTGTTAGCAGATACATTTATTTCCACTGCGCGTTTCAGAAGTTCAAACTTCCATCATCAATTAGATTCATGTCAGTTGAAAGATATGTGTCGTGCGTCCGATTTTGATGTTCAAAAATGGTTCAAATGGCTCTGAGCACTCACTATGGGACTTAACTGCTGAGTTCATCAGTCCCCTAGAACTTAGAAATACTTAAACCTAACCAACCTAACGACATCACACACATCCATGCCCGAGGCACGATTCGAACCTGCGACCGTAGCGGTCGCGCGGCTCCAGACTGAAGCTCCTAGAACCGCTCGGCCACTCGGGCCGGCGATTTTGATGTAATCTGCAGTGTCGTGTTCACATCGCACAGACCATCATACACATTCTGTTTGCGCTGAAGTAAATGTGTCTGCAAACAGTAAACCTGTAGTTTCAGCTGATATTAATAACAGTCGCAGCGGAGCTTAACTTTAAATGGTCGCATTTAAAGAGAGAAATTCGTCTCCGTATTTGCTTTTGGGCAGCTTTCAACGAATGTGGCACTCCTATTGCTGGAAGCTCACTCATACACTGACTGAAATGAAAAGCATTACACCATGAACGCCACCAAGCAGATACTCCAGTATTTAAATGTTGTGGGATATGTTGACTAAAATTTCACCTATTTTCAGTACAGGTAAAAGCCATACCCACAAATGAAGAATAATGTGACTTTATGGCAGCTATTGTATTCTTTTAACTTAAGTGGAACTTTCCTGGTGGAACTCGCAACGCAACATACCCAGAGGACGTGCATATGAAGCCTTCCATCATCTTTCAGGCTGTGCGAAAGGTCGAGTCATTGGCATAAGGGACATGGGAGTATCATGCCGACAGATCGTGTGGAGAATTGGTTGTAGTGTAACCACTCAGTTTGGGTTAGGCTAACAGCGTGATAACAAGAGAAGGCACGGGTCCTTCCTCGAGGGCTACACCACGAGATGATGACAGGACTGTTCGAATGGCTCTGATGGATAGGCAGATCACATCAGCTGAAACCCGGGTAGGGATTAGAGGCAGAGTGTCAACACGAAATCCGGCCGGGGTGGCCGATCGGTTCTAGGCGCTACAGTCTGGAACCGCGCGACTGCCACTCTCGCAGGTTCGAATCCTGCCTCGGGCATGGATGTGTGTGATGTCTTTAGGTTAGTTAGGTTTAATTAGTTCTAAGTTCTACGGGACTGATGACCTCAGGAGTTAAGTCCCATAGTGCTCAGAGCCATTTGAACCATTTCAAGACGAAATGACGGGAACAGATTGCTGGTAGCTGGGATGAGACAGCGAGTTGCCATGCGTCGCTTACCTCTGGCACCACACCAAAGACAACAGAAGTTTGTGTTGTGCAGAGCCATAGGCAGATACAGGCGTGGGCAACTTATGGTGACATACTTAAACTCGCCCGCCGCTCTTACCGCATAAAGTCAAGACTGCAGCGTCCCTGAGGTTTATATTTATGGGTAACGCACCTCTATGAATGGCATCCCTTTCCAGACAGGCCATCCCAGCAAGTTATGCCTCAACACATGCGTTTTTGAGAGTACATTCATTGTGTTTTCACACGGAACTTCTTCCGCGGGCTATATTGAATTCGAACGAGGGCCGGATGCTGCCTACCCGTAGTCAAATGGGACGTTGGGTGGCATTCTGTTGTCTTCAGTGATGAGTCTCGCTTCTACTTTTGGTAGTCAAATCCACGTCAATATGCCTGTGGACGAACTCGTCACAGGTTGCAGGAAGCACCGATTCTCGTGACCTAGATTTCTTCAACCCATGGAGTCGGTGAGTAGTAGTTATTAGGTGTGACAACCAGGCTGATGCGGTAACTGTTGAAGAGAGGCTTGATGCTCAGCTGTATCTGGTAAGAATGATAAATCTCGTTGTCGTTTTCTTCATGACCACCATACCAAACGGCACGTTTCAGCAACACAATGCAAGACGCAGTACTGTAACTGACACCAAAATGCTTTCAGGAATCTATGGTTCCCTGACTGATCTTCATGGTCCCCTAATTTGACACTCATAGAGCACGCATGGGATGCACTGGAAGACGTTTAATGACATACCAACTTCCGGCCAACAGTCTTCATGAACTGACACAGCGTATTTTCATGTGTTAAGAAATTACACAGAACGACATTTGGAGGCTGTTTTGTTCCATGACACAACGAATGTAACAGAGTACCTGTTGTGTCTAGACAAGAGTCTAGACACAGGGTGAGGTTACCGATAGGCACGAGTACACACACGCCTGCTGGCGTGAGTTCTGGAACAGGATACTTGATGAATGCTATAGAGAAAAATATGCAGCTCCTTGAATACTTAACTTTAATTCATCCTTGTGGTCCATCGCTATTGACGATACAAATGAGTATCTCCAGATACGGTTAATTACAATCACTGTAAGGCTAATGGCGCCTTGCTAGGTCGTAGCCATGGACTTAGCTGAAGGCTATTCTAACTATCTGCTCGGCTAATGAGCGATGCTTCGTCAGTGTAGTCGCTAGCAATGTCGTCGTACAACTGGGGCGAGTGCTAGTCCGCCTCTCTAGACCTGCCATGTGGTGGCGCTAGGTCTGCAAGTACTGACAGTGGCGACACGCGGGTCCGACATGTACTAATGGACCGCGGCCGATTTAAGCTACCACCTAGCAAGTGTGGTGTCTGGCGGTGACACCACAGTACCCATGTCCGTGTAAGTCGTTCATCGTACTGTTGTTGATGATAGGCGTCGATTCCGAATGGCATGAAACTTTAATTGTGTAATGCCCGGTATGCGATGGACATCTCCCAAACTTTGATCATTGCCGGCCAGTGTGGCCGTGCGATTCTAGGCGCTACAGTCTGGAACCGCGTGACCGCTACGGTCGCAGGTTCGAATCCTGCCTCGGGCATGGATGTGTGTGATGTCCTTAGGTTAGTTAGGTTTAAGTAGTTCTAAGTTCTAGGGGACTGATGACCACAGAAGTTAAGTCCCATAGTGCTCAGAGCCTTTGATCATTATCGGACTGGTGCTCCGAGGTGTAGCATTTTACAATTTCGTCATTGTTGTTAATCTTCATGTAGAAGGGGATACCGTACTTTATTCCTGATGCGGCTGTGGCGTCGGCTGTTTCGTACATCTTTGGCAGCCGATTGTCCAGCACCAAATCAGACACCTGGAGTTACTCAGGTATGTATTTATTCTGATCCTCTATTAGTCCACCACCTCCTCCTCTCCTTCCCCCCTCTGTGTCACCCCTCTCTCTCTATCCCTCTATCTCCTCCACTCCTCTCTTTGTCTACCTCCCACTGCGCCACTCTCTGTCCATCTCCTCCACCGCTCTCTCTGACCACCTGCTCCCCCTTCACCCCGTTCATCTAATCATTGCCTCCTGTCCATCTGATCACTCCCCCTCTGTCCATTTTTCCACCTCTGTCCATCCCCTCCTCCCCTCACTCTATACACATCTACTCCTCTCCCCTCACTCTGTTCATCTCCTCCCCCCTCTCTGTGTCCCTCTCGCTGTTCATCTCCTCCTCCTTCCTCTGTCAGGCCATCTCCCTCTATTCTTTCTCTGTGCATATCGTCCTCCCTCCCTCTCTCTGTCCATTACGCCTTTCCCCTTTCTCCAATCACCTATTCCTCCCCTCCTACCTGTGTCTATCTCCTGCTTCCCCCTCTCTGTCTGTCCTCCCCCCTTCTCTTTCCGCGTTTTCGCCCCTACCCCAAAAGGAGCCTGGTGTTTCTTACTCTCACAGCATTTGTTTCCACATTGTAACTAATTTGAGTGAAGTCGTTCCAGAGCTTTAGGAGGAGCATTTTACCGGTGGAGTAGTCCGCGTATGCAAACACGAAATACATTTGTCATGTATTTAAAATATTTTGCGCGTATTTGCACACATATTTCACCTGCATCTCTAGCGAAGTACGCCCTGCAGTTTCATTATGACGCCGTATCTCTTGAATTATATGCTATACAATAATTTTGCACGTACTTCCAGTGGTACACGCGTCTACTATCTACAAAATGTGTTGTGAATAGAGTTAGTAATAAAGAAGTAATAAATTGGAACGCCATGACTGGTGCCGCAGTTTTTCACGCATCTCAGTATTTAATGTCATATCTCTTGTTCTCCTGTACTAAGTGTCGAACAATGACATGTTTTTGTAGGTACATTCGATGGCATTATGTGAATACTGAGGTGCCGGCCGCGGTGGTCTAGCGGTTCTAGGCGCTCAGTCCGGAGCCGCGCGACTGCTACGGTCGCAGGTTCGAATCCTGCCTCGGGCATGGATGTGTGTGATGTCCTTAGGTTAGTTAGGTTTAAGTAGTTCTGAGTTCTAGGGGACTGATGACCACAGATATATAGTCCCGTAGTGCTCAGAGCCATTTGAACCATTTTTTTGAATACTGAGGTGCCAGTCTCTCACCACTGGAGTACTTCGATCGGTCCATCTTTACGAGAGATACGTCACGTTTGAATTAAGTCACCAATTTTGAACTGATGAATATTTGCGAGCAGACTCGCTACGAATCATAAACTCTGGATGAATTTGTACTGCTTATAAACCACCTAAATGAAAAACATTAAGATGGCACAGTCTACCAGTTTATACATTCGAACGTGCATTATACAACACGATCGATTTAAAGAGCCGTCTGTACGAATCTTGTATGTATGCCGAGTGGCCACGGGTAAGCATGTAAACGACTGTACTACTAGAGGCAATTAAAATCAATGGCGCCAGAAATCGGAAGGCCGCCTGTGGGCTGGTTGCTAGAGTTTCCACAGGGGAGGGGTGGGTGGCGAGCGAGGGAGGGTTGCGGTGCGCGGCTATTTTAGTCCAGGGCGGCACTCCATCAGGCAGGGCAGGGCAGCCATCTGATACGGCGCCGTGCAAATACCGGGCCCAGACCGGGCCACTGCAGGCAGCTAATTCTGCGGGGTCACAGCCAAGGGTGCCCTTTGCAGGTACTGCCCGACTACGGTTACATCACCCCAACTACTGCTTTGCAGCGTTCTGCTTCTTGCAGAGTGGCAAAGAATCTTCCCTTCTACTCCCACGCTTCAGTAAGGTCTGAAATGCTCATTATTTCTTCTATATTAACCCTAACTTCGCTTATTAAATCAGATCAGGAGGTTCTTGGAATAGATAGCCTGTTCGTCAGTTTATGCCCTTATTCACGACGTAACAGAAAATATGCTTTACATAAAATTGGAAGATCTTCCTTACATTGCCGCAAGGATGTTATATTTCCCTCATGAGTGTAACAGTGTCTCTTTAGCTGCCGGAATTTTGACTTTACACCATTATCAAATATTTACAAACGTAGAATTCACACTTATCAATATGTCAGGAAAATAATGGGTAGACAGCAACAGTATGAACAGAAAACTAGAGAGTTTGCAAAGACGCACATACTTAGAAACAGCTGGTGCCCAGTCAGAGGACAAACTTAAGTAACACCAATGCTCTAGGGTTGTGTCCCATCTCACCAAATCTAAACACATCGCCGTTACATACATTACATATAATGCCGCAAATTTTAATATTGACTGTATGGAATTACTGAACGTATATTACGTCACTGTATGCCGTCATTTATGACTTTAAAAAATTCGTGGTGTGTAAATACGTTCATAGTCATATCTTATTCCGTCTGCAAGATAAAAAAAAAAACATGGTGACGCCGCACAGATTAAACTGTGAATGGACAAAATGGAAACAAGTTACATTCATGGGCGTAAGATCGCCTAGCGTGCCTCCAACAGAGATCGGGCGGGTAGTTGCTCAAATAGGATCAAACATTAGTACCGAACGTCTTGTCGATGGCGAAATCATTGAAGACCAAGCACAAGCCCACACAGGGAAAGGAAATCGTCCGTGTACTTTTCAAAGGAACTGACCTGACTCTAGAGATATACATATTATATTTGCTTCTTCTCGGCTTAAAAACTATATAAGACCAAAAACAGAATTTTTACCATACAATAAAACTGTAAATAAATCGCCCAAAGAGTTTAAAGAGCTTATTACTGAAGCGAATTTATTTAAAAAGGCAGCTATACATAATCTCGTACGGCTCACTAGCGTGGAATGAGGATTGCGTTTAATGACATCGAGGTCATTAGAGACGGAACACAAGCTCGGATTGTGTCACGGATGGGGAAGGAATCGGCCGTGCCCTTTGTAAGGAACCATCCCGGCGTATGCCGGAAGCGATTTAGGGAAATCACGAAAAACCTAATGCTGGATGTTCGGAGGCGGGTTGGAGCCGTCGTCTCCCAGAATGTGGGTCCGGTGCACCGACGACTGCGCCACCTCGCTCGGTGAAAGAGGTCTTATCATTGGGCTCGCCACTGTCGGCGCGCCTCTCTCTATGAAATCGAACAAATGGCAGCAGTTCTTACAGTCTGTGGTGCCCCAGACGTCACCGCACTATCCTTGTAGATACTTGTCTTGATGCAAACAAGTTATTTGCTGACCCAAGGTCCTGCGAGACGTAGCGGACAATATGTCTATCCTCTCGCGAGCTAAGAATACTGGACCGATGAGGGCCTGCTTGGTATTACGGCCCTTTTGAAACCATCGATTCCACGTTCGCATGACAGACGTGAGATTCCAATCGATTTGACCAGAAATATTTTGGCACGACCAACCGCAACTCGAATTCCAACATGTGTTGGTAGGTATTTCTTCTTCTTACACTAAGCATGATACTATCTTCTGTCAAACAATCAATCTGCAAATTCGGTTTCTGAGCGATCTCCGTAGCCTTTGCTTGTATACACAATGTGGCTATACTCCCGCCTTCTTCCAGTGACTCTACTGAAGCGCTAATTATTACAGCACTCAATCTCAACAGCGGGTATATAACGTACGTTATCTAAAATGTGGTTAAATGAGTCAAAGCGGGAGCTTATGAAGAAAATAAGGTAGTCTAATTCAAGCCATATGCTTTGTTAGTAGTATAATCTTAATAACACAATTTAGATCAGGGGTGCACTACACACAGGAAGTAGCTACATGGGTAGCACAGTAGTTGTGGCGTGCACATGGGTTTTTTTTAGATTAGACTCCTCCCCACGGGAAACAAACCGTTGACCTGAAAAATTACCAGTTCGTGACACTGTTGTGGATGTGCCAGCTGTAAAAATTGTTAGTTCGCCTAAACAAGTCATTCAAAAGAATTTAAATAAGCTAAATCCTATGTCAGTAAATCGTCGAAGTGTCTGTAGCAAGATCCCCGAGTTACTGGTTCAAATGGCTCTGAGCACTATGGGACTTAACATCTGTGGTCATCAGTAACCTAGAACTTAGAACTACTTAAACCTAACTAACCTAAGGACATCACACACATCCATGCCCGAGGCAGGATTCGAACCTGCGACCGTAGCGGTCACGCGCTTCCAGACTAAAGCGCCTAGACCGGCCGGCTCCGAGTTACTCTCCGAAATAAACAGAAGTAATGTCAATATTGTACTAGGTATCGAAAGCTGGTTGAAACCAGACATAAATAATAGTGAAAATTTGAAGTCGGATTGAAAATTGTTTAGGAAGGACAGGGTTGATGTTATGAGAGGTGGTGTGTTCATTGCAGTTAAAAGCTGTTTAAACGCAGTTCAGATCGATACTGGATCGGACTTCGAAATAGTCTGGATAAAGCTGTCAATCAGACAAGGCTTGACCATTGTATTAGGATGATTTTATAGACCACCAGCATCCGCAACAAACGTCGCAGAACGTTTCAGGGAAAGTCTTGAGCACACAGGAAATAAATACCCAAATTATTCATTAGTTATAGGCGGAGACTTGAATCTGGCGTCCATTGACTGGGAAAATTAAACGTTTATCACAGGGGGCAGAAGCAAAGACTCGTGTGAAGTTATTCTAGGAGCGCCTCAACATACAGCTTTGAGCAATTGGTTAGAAACCCAACTCGAGATGGGAACATGTCAGATATCTTGCCGACAAACAGACCTGATCTTTTTGAGTAAGTTAATATAAAAGAAAGTATTAGCGACCATAAGGTCGTTGTGGTTTCTATGTCAGTGGAAGCTGCAAAAAACCAAAGAAACAGAGTAGAGTTTCCTTGTTTGGGAAAGCAAATAAAAGTGTCATTAATGAATATCTTCATAGTCACCTCCAAGCATTCATCGTGAGACACAAAGATATTGAGCATCTTAGGTGGGAATTTAAAGGTATTGTCCATCAGGTGCTAGAGAAATATGTGCCTAGCAAAAATATAGGGGAGGGAAAGGATAAAACATATGTTAAACAAAAATATTAGGAAGTTGCTGAGAAAACAGAGAATTTTGCGCAGCCGTTTTAAACGAAGTCACTGCCCGATTGACAAACAGAAATTATGCGAAATGAAAGCAGCTGTCAAAAGGTCAATGAGACATTCTTTTATCGAATTTGAAAGTAATATCTTATCTGTAGATTCTAAAAATAACCCCAAAAATTTTGGTAGTACGTAAAATCTATGAACGCTACAAATAATTCAATACCTTCTCTTGCTAACAGTACGGGTAATGTAACGGATGATGATAAACAGAAGGCCGAAATTCTAAACCTAGCTTTCAAAAACTCGTTTACTGTAGAGGACTGCGACACCATTCTCCCTTTCAATTATCGAACAAACGCAAGGATGGCTGACATAATGTTTAGTGTAACAGGGATTGTAAAACAGGTAAGATCCTTAGACGTCAGGAAGGCATCTGGCCCAGATGGTATCCCAGTAAGATTTTATGTTGACTAAGCTACAAATATAGCACCATTCTTATCCATCATCTATCAGAGATCATTGAAATAGCGGAAAGTTCCACGGGACTGGAAGAAGGCCCAGGTAATAGCAGTCTATGAAAAGGATAGAAAATCAGATGCACATAATTACCGGCCAATTTCACTGACATCGATTTGTTGTAGAATCATGGAACATGTTTTGTGTTCAGACATAATGACCTTTATAGACTCTGAGAAGCTCATCTGCAGAAACCAGCACGGTTTTAGGAAACAGCGGTCATGCGAGACACAGCTGGCCTTCTTTGTGAATGATATACAGCAGGCTCTAGATACCGGCTCCCAGGTTGATGCCTTATTCCTGGACTTTCGAAAGGTGTTCGACTCAATTTCGCACTGTCGTTTGCTCCAAAAAGTGCGTGCTTACGGTTATATGCGGTTGGATAGAAAGTCTTCTAACAGACAGAGAGCAGTATGTCGTCCTGAGTGGAGAGACTTCAACAGAAACAAGCGTGACATCAGGTGTGCCCCAGGGCAGCGTAATAGGTCCGCTGCTTTTTACGATTTACATAAACAATCTGGTTGATGATACTGACAGCTGCGTTAGACTGTTTGCCGATGATGCTGTAGTGTAACCTACATCGTATAACAAAGCGAAAATCACCATTAATGTACTGTAGGAATACAAAATAAACGCTCAGTCTTTGGAAGTGGTAGCATCCGTCAAGTATCTGGGTGTTACTATCCGAAATGATCTCAAATGTAACGATCAGATGACAGAAGTAACGGGTAAGGTGAACTCTAGATAGCGATTTATTGGTAGAATCCTGAAGCGATGCAGTTCTGCAACAAAGGAAATTGCTTACAACACTTAAGTTCGTCCAGTCTTATCGTTAGTCTGTATCGGATCCTTACCAGTTGGGTCTGATTCAAGAGGCTTAGAAGGTCCAAAGAATAACGGCAAGATTCGTGACTGGTACATTTAGCCATCGCGAGAGCGTTACAAATCTCATAGAAAGCTTGCAGTGGGACACGCTTGCTGATAGAAGACGCGCTAAACGGAAGGGGCTGCTCACTACATTCCAAAATTCGATCTTCGCCGAGGATTTAGAGCATATATTACCACCAACTTAAATCGCGCAGTGATCACCATTCAAAGATAAGGGAAATTAGAGCTCGTCCTGAGGCGTTCAGACAATCTTTTTTCCCTTGCACGATCCGCGAGTGGAACAGAGGAGGGCGGGGGGAGGGGGGATATGACTTTGGCGCGAATAGTGCCCTCTGACACTCACTGCTTGGTGGCTAGCGGAGTATATATGTAGATGTAGTTCAAAAAACATATTTAATTTCATCAGTTTGTCAGATTTTATTCCTATTTCCTTAATGCTGAATCTTTACCCTCAGATGTTCGTCTGTGAATCTGACAGCCTCTAAATTTAGTTCAACATAGGATTATTACTAGAAGTATTACTTTACATGTGCACTTATTTTCTGTTTATTGTTGACCTAATAATCTATCGCCCACATTAACGACGAAAATTATTCTAAACGTCTTCAAACGGTTCATTTGAATGAGGCACATACGAGTATCTATTAGCGCAACTTTCACGGTTCCCCTTGTAGTCTTAAAGTCATAGAACACGTACCGTCTTCAAAAGGCAATGGTACTATGGTGCTCCCACAACAGAAAACACATAACTCTACCCATATTACTGAATATGATTTCTGACCCACTGCAACTTTCATGACGTTACGGTCACGCTGTTGTGATTAGTTCATTTACCTAAATGCTATACCTTAATCAGTTACTACGCTGCGCGTAGTAGGCATCATACAGTCTTCGCTGCTGCATGATCACAAGCGCTCAGCACTGGAACATAATGGCGCGTTTTCTTCAACGACACCACAAAAAAAATGGATCTGAGCACTATGGGACTTAACATCTATGGTCATCAGTCCCCTAGAACTTAGAACTACTTAAACCTAACTAACCTAAGGACAGCACACAACACCCAGCCATCACGAGGCAGAGAAATTCCCTGACCCCGCCGGGAATCGAACCCGGGAACCCGGGCGTGGGAAGCGAGAACGCTACCGCACGACCACGAGATGCGGGCACGACACCACCCCGAGGAAATATCATCATATGGAAAAGCAGAAAGCGAAAGCTAATGTAAAATGTATCTTAACGTGAAATAGCCGTCTGAAGATGAACCTTTTGGTTCGAAACCGGTAACGACACTATTTAAATAAATAAATAGCATTGTAAAAAGAGATTGGTTGCTGTTGTCTTCTCTGTAAGAGTCAGCCTATAAGTCGAAATGAATTGAAAACTGTCACTCTAAATTAAATATGTACCGACATGAAGTCACTACAGTTGTAAACATAGTTGAAAAGAACAATTCTCAACTAAAAGATTCCAAACGGCTGCCACACGTATGACGGTAGTCCTTGATTATAGAAGCCGCAGGGTCGTTCATATTTACGACTGCTAGCTCCTCCTCGCGTCTCCTCCTCCCGTTACCGTTCGCCCCCTTAATCCTCTTTCCTGCGTCCAGCGAATTATTTCTCAAGCGCGCTGGCTTCTCCCGTCTTATCCGATGTAGCAGAGCATGGCACTGAGCCGTTGTCATACTTCCGCTGCACTCTCACTCTGTCTCAGCCACAGCCTCTTATGCTGAACTCAATGATGCGTAACGTCGTACATATTTCGCTTATCACCCAAGTAGTGGAATATTACGTACATGTATCTACGCTTGTGAGGTTCCATGGCTGATACAGTTGTAGAAATATGCTCGTGTTAACGGATCTCAGAAATTCACGAAATAATCGTACGATGACTACACTGTGCGGATTAGACTGTGGCGGAATAAAATGGAAGCACGTTGTACTATCATGTGTGCGGAATCGCTCAAAGCGATTGTGTTTCTACCCACGATTTTCGAACACTGTTGTCAGAGGTTCCCCAACGTTGTATGCAGGAATGGCACAAATGGGGAACAAAGGGCCGTGGCCGATCCTGTGAAAAGCTATACACATGGAATGAATTAAATATGCGGAAATGAAGTGAATGAACCGATGAGGATGAAAAAAATAAAGATGCAGTGGCTTGACGTAGGATGTTAGTGCAAACCATTCAGACGCAGTATCTGAACAAAAGTATCTGGGCAATCATTACTGGACATTAATACGGAGCGAGTCCGCCCTTCGCGTTTATGACGGCTTGAACCCACTCGGGGACGCTTTCTGAAGTTCTGCGTAGAAATGGCAGTCCATTTTTCATCAAGAGCCAGCACCAGAGAAGGTACCGGTGTTGGATGTTGAGAAGTCGATGTTCTGACTCATCCCGAACGCGATGCATTTCTTCTGGATCCATTTCACAAAAGCTATTACCCGTAAACCATTGCCTCAAAGATGCTCCTTTATGTTAGCGTCCATTGTCATACTGATAAAATCATGGCCTCCGAACTATTGTAGGCTATTCGCTTTGCTGTAAAATGTGCTTATATACTTCCGAATTTGCTAAACGCGTTTAGGTGGCAACAGCCCAGCCACGAGGAACACCTCCGTACAAGTAACACAATCTACTCCGTACTTCACTGTTGGCGTTACTCGTGATAGCAGGTAAGGTACTCCTGGCATTTACCAAACGTAAGCCCGTCCATTGGACTGCAACACGACGCAGCACGATTCATCACTCCAAATCATTCGTTTCCAGTCATCCGCTGTCCAGTGGAACGATACTTAAACCACTTCATACATTACTTAGCACTGGCCACAGAAATGTGTGGCTTGTGAGGAGCTACTCGGCCATTGACCCCATTCCTTTTAACTCGCTGTGCACAGTCATTGCGCTTTCTAGACTGTTGGTAACACTGGAACTCTCAAGTTATTTATTCCGCTGATGTCATGCGATTTTTAGAACGTTTCACCATGCTCAACTTTGCCTGACCTTCAGTACAAAGGATCTGCCTGGTCTTAGTTTAGCTCTGTTCGTTCCCCCACGTTTCCACTTCGCAGTCACGTCGCCAACAGTCGCAAGCATTTAAAAGGACTGAAATATCCCCGATGGATTTGCTACTCAGGTGACGACCAGTGACTACTCTACGTTTGGGGTCGCCTGGCACAAAAAAAGCTGTGAGCACATTCCACTTCTGTCGACTTCAGTTGCGTATAATACTACCGTATATTGATAACTTTTACTTTTGGACCGGCTAATTACAACTGAATGAAACAATTTTTGTGCTACACGCGTTTCGCCTTTATTTTCGTGGCTGTTGTTCCACGTGTTGTGTATATGTTCCGTTTTTGGCGTTGTTCTTCTTCCTATAAGTGTCACTTAAAATTTAGTTTTTCAGAGTTATTAGCATTAGGAACAATGCAATTACTTCCAAACAAGTGGTCAGTTCCTAGTGCTGTGTAGCCTGAAAAACAAAATTTCATATGGAAATTATAATAAGGGCAGCGCCAAAAACTGAACATAAACACAACGTGTACAGCAACATCCACGAAACATGCCACTGAAGAAGCCCTGAAAATAATAAAGGCGAAATTATCATAATACCGTAAACCTGTGAGCATTGGTGTCACTCTCCTATTTTTATACTTGCATTATCCCCTATTATTCATATTTGGTATTAGTTCTACATGTTGTTGTTGTGGTCTTCAGTCCTGAGACTGGTTTGATGCAGCTCTCCATGCTACTCTATCCTGTGCAAGCTTCTTCATCTCCCAGTACCTACTGCAACTTACATACTTCTGAATCTGCTTATTGTATTCATCTCTTGGTCTCTCTCTACGATTTTTACCCTCCACGCTACCCTCCAATACTAAATTGGTGATCCCTTGATGCCTCAGAACATGTCCTACCAAACGATCCCTTCTTCTGGTCAAGTTGTGCCACAAACATCTCTTCTCCCCAATCCTATTCAATACTTCCTCATTAGTTATGTGATCTACCCATCTAATGTTCAGCATTCTTCTGTAGCATCACATTTCGAAAGCTTCTATTCTCTTCTTGTCCAAACTATTTATCGTCCATGTTTCACTTCCATACATGGCTACACTCCATACAAATACTTTCAGAAATGACTTCCTGACACTTAAATCTATACTCGATGTTAACAAATTTCTCTTCTTCAGAAACGCTTTCCTTGCCATTGCCAGTCTACATTTTATATCCTCTCTACTTCGACCATCATCAGTTATTTTGCTCCGCAAATAGCAAAACTCCTTTACTACTTTAAGTGTCTCATTTCCTAATCTAATTCCCTCAGCATCACCCGACTTAATTCGACTACATTCCATTATCCTCGTTTTGCTTCTGTTGATGTTCATCTAATATCCTCCTTTTAAGACACTGTCCATTCCATTCAACTGCTCTTCCAAGTCCTTTGCTGTCTCTGACAGAATTACAATGTCATCGGCGAACCTCAAAGTTTTTATTTCTTCTCCATGGATTTTAATACCTACTCCGAATTTTTCTTTTGTTTCCTTTACTGCTTGCTCAATATACAGATTGAATAACATCGGGGAGAGGCTACAACCCTGTCTCACTCCCTTCCTAACCACTGTTTCCTTTTCGTGCCCCTCGACTCTTATAACTGCCATCTGGTTTCTGTACAAATTGTAAATAGCCCTTCGCTCCCTGTATTTTACCCCTGCCACCTTTAGAATTTGAAAGAGAGTATTCCAGTCAACATTGACGAAAGCTTTCTCTAAGTCTACAAATGCTAGAAACGTAGGTTTGCCTTTCCTTAATCTTTCTTCTAAGATAAGTCGTAAGGTCAATATTGCCTCACGTGTTCCAGTGTTTCTACGGAATCCAAACTGATCTTCCCCGAGGTCGGCTTCTACTAATTTTTCCATTCGTTTGTAAAGAATTCGTGTTAGTATTTTGCAGCTGTGGCTTATTAAACTGATTGTTCGGTAATTTTCACATCTGTCAGCACCTGCTTTCTTTGGGATTGGAATTATTATATTCTTCTTGAAGTCTGAGGGTATTTCGCCTGTTTCATACATCTTGCTCACCAGATGGTAGAGTTTTGACAGGACTGGCTCTCCAAAGACCGTCAGTATTTCCAATGGAATGTTGTCTACTCCGGGGGCCTTGTTCCGACTCAGGTCTTTCAGTGCTCTGTCAAACTCTTCACGCAGTATCATATCTCCCACTTCATCTTCATATACATCCTCTCCCATTTCCATAATATCGTCCTCAAGTACATGGCCCTTGTATAGACCCTCTATATACTCCTTCCACCTTTCTGCTTTCCCTTCTTTGCTTAGAACTGGGTTTCCATCTGAGCTCTTAATATTCATACAAGTAGTTCTCTTTTCTCCAAAGTTCTCTTTAATTTTCTTGTAGGCAGTATCTATCTTACCCCTAGTGAGATAAGCCTCTACATCCTTACATTTATCCTCTAGCCATCCATGCTTAGCCATTTTGCACTTCCTGTGGATCTCATTTTTGAGACGTTTGTATTCCTTTTTGCCTGCTTCAGTTACTGCATTTTTATATTTTCTCCTTTCATCAATTAAATTCAATATTTCTTCTGTTACCCAAGCATTTCTACTAGCCCTCGTCTTTTTACCTACTTGATCCTCTGCTGCCTTCACTACTTCATCCCTCAAAGCTACCCATTCTTCTTCTACTGTAAACATAGGTCAGCAGTATTGTATGATGGAACACAAAAAGTGATATGTAAACTGCCTTCTTTGTAGACTCACTGCATTTTCCCAGCATTCTGATAATGAAACGAAGTCTAGTTCGTACCTTACATACGACTAAGCCTTTATGTTCCTTCCACTTCATAACATTACAGACTGTTATTCCCAATTATTTGTATGAGTTGACTGATTCAGATTATGTCCCACTGAGTTGTAGTCACACTACAGTTTTCTGTTATGTTAAGTGTTGTGCTAAGAGCACAGTTTTACTTTTCTGAATAGTTAAAATAAGTTGCCAGTCTTTGCACCACTTTGGCTGGATCCACTCTCACTCGGTAGTAGTACCGCTTTTTTGAGATAGTTGTTCATTATAGATATCTGCATGATGTAGAAAAAAGTATGAGGTTACTACTGTCTGCCAAAGCATTAATATACCTCATCAATAATAAGGGTCCCAACATACTTCCTTCGTGCACGTCTGACGTTACATCAACTCTTCATGCAAGATATGCTGCAGCTTCCCTACCAAGTATCCTCGGTCCAGTCATATATTTTGTTTGTTGCCCCATATGAACCTACTTTTATTAATTCTTGGTTTGGTACAGAGTCAAAAACTTTTTGCAATTCTAGAAATACTGCATCTACCTGACTGCCTCGATGCATCGTTTTCACGATGCCGTGTGAGAAAAGAGCAAGTTGGGTTTCGCATGATAAATGTGTTCGGAAACTATGCTGGTTGGCATGAAGGCCATTCCGTGGAACATATCTTATTAGGTACGATCTTAGCATTTTGCAACAGATCGGACAATTTCGGTGGACTGTACTTTTTGGATCGCTTCTGCTATCCTTCTCGTGGACGGAATGCAACCTGTGTTTTCTTCCAACTACAGGGCGCGTTTTTTTTCCTTTTTTTCCATGGTCTATGACATATTGATATATTATGCTCAAAATTGGAGCTATCTTACCTGCGAATTCCGAACATAATCTGAAAAGGATTTCTCTGGGATATGGTTCCTTGTTAAATATTAGCGACTTTAGCTGTTTGTCAACGCTACTATCACTAATATCTATATCGCTGCTCTTTACAGTACTTCTGCTTCTTCCTTAGTAATAGACATCTGAAAACTGAGGTCAGCATTTCTGCTTTTGCCTTGATACCCTCAGTTTCAGTTCCTGTGTCGTCTACGAGTATATGGACATTAACTCTGTTGCCAGTTGCGGCCTTTACATACGACCAGATTTTCTTTGGTTTTGTAAGAAATCTTTATCTAAGATTCTGTTAGGCTTCACGTATTGCCCTCTTTACACCCAAACGCGTTTCATCCAGCGTCTCTATATCTGTAGCCCTGTGTTTTGGTTTACACTGATATACATCTGCACACTGCAAATGCCTTTCGGTGTGTGGCGGAGAGTACTTTTAGTAGCACTATCTCTTCCCCCTTTCCTGTTTCTTTTACGAATGGCGCGTGGGAAAAATCACTGCCGGTAAGGCTTCATATTACATCTAATGTCTCTAATTTACTGTCGTGATCATTTCGCAGGACTGTGTGGGAAGAAGTAATATCTTGCCCGCGTCGTCTTGGATCGTAAGTTCTCGAAATTCAAGTAGTAAATTTCTCCGTGATGCACAGCTTTGTTGTAACGTCTGTCACTGGGGTTTGTTTACCATCACAATACCATTCTCGAGCCGAGCAAACTATCCAGTGAGAAAACGAGACTCTTTTTTTGCATCTTCCCTATCTCTTTTCTTATGCAAAAGTTGCCGCTCTTTAGATGCAATTTACAGTGACTGTATGGCATGTAGGAAGTCTCTCATCATGTTCTACTAGTAATATATATATATATATATATATATATATATATATATATATATATATATATATATATATATATATACACACTTCTGGGTAAGAACATGTAGAAGAATTGTAGCACAAATTTAAAAGAATAGTTTAGCATGCAATGGATATATATATATATATATATATATATATATATATATATATATACTCTAAACAATATATATATATCCAGTGAATGGGGCTGAACTATTATTTTAAACTTCTGCTACAATTCTTCTACATGTTCGCACCCAGAAGTAATCGTTTTGAGTTCCTCTTTGAGATGAAATACAACTGCTTTGAATCTACTTTATTGAATATTTATATCTTCCTATTTCTTTTCTCTTTGAGAAAAGATATGTCTTCTCTACTTTACCGAGTGTGTATATCTTCCTAATTCAGAAATCATCCTTTTTACAACTTCAAGGTCACTAAAAACTTCCTTCTTGATATCGACATCGCTCGACTTGGGTGCCAGCATGTTCCCCAGACGTGAACCCTATCGAAGATGCCTGGGTTGGATTGAAAAGGGCTGTTTATGGACGACGTGACCCACCAATCACTCTGAGGGATCTACGCCGAATCGCCGTTGAGGAATGGGACAATCTGGACCAATAGAGCCTTGATGAACTTGTGGATAGTACGCCACGACGAATAGAGTCATGCGTCAATACAAGAGGACGTGCCACTGGGTATTAGAGGTACCGGTGTTTACAACAGTCTGGACCACTACCTCTGAAGGTATCGCTGTATGGTGGTAAAACATGCAATGTGTCGTTTTCATGAGCAATAAAAAGGGCCGAAATGATGTGTATGTTGATCTCTATTCCAATTTTCTGTACAGGTTCCGGAACTCTCGGAACCCAGATGATGCAAAACTTTTTTTGATGTGTGTATATGTGATTCTCATGGTTGATAGAAAGCTCCCATTACTTGAGGCTCATCGCTGATATTGAGTCTTGTCAAAAATATCTTGCATGAAGCTTCAATTTCTATCTCGGTAGATTTCTGATTCTTATGTGGAATACAACCCTTTTATTTCCCATTAACTTATTCTATAGCCAAGGGCCTTGCTGCAGTAGAAACACCGGTTCCCGTCAGATCACCGAAGGTAAGTGCTGTTAGGTTGGCTAGGACTTGGATGGGTGACCATTCGGTCTGCCGAGCGCTGTTGGCAAGCGGTGTGCACTCAGCCCTTGTGAGGCAAACTGAGGAGCTACTTGATTGAGAAGTAGCGGCTCCTGTAACGTAAACTGACATAAGACTGGAAGAGCGGTGTGCTGCCCATATGCCCTCAGAAGTTAAGTCCCATAGTGCTCAGAGTCATTTGAACCATTTTTTGAAACTTAATAAATGTTGGAAGTCATAACACACGTAAACCACTATATTATAATGCAGCATTTGGGTCTATAATACAAAAATTCGGGCAGACAATTTAAATAATCTCTCAGCTATTCCTTTTATCATTTTACTGTCACCCAGCCCTGGAACAGTAAGCGGCATCGCCCGAGCTGCCAGGACTGTAGGTGGGCAAGTATCCGCAATACTACATCAAGATTCTACGGCGATCAGCTCGCTCCCCGCTTTAATCCTGTTCAACATGCATGAGTCCCTCTGTGTCGAAGGACTGCATCCCTAATACTGACACACTTACTTACTTTACTTTTTCGTGTCCGGAGATTTGTTTCAAAGCCTTTCAGCCCAATGTCGGGCCAAGTCCAATGTTTCTCTCTTCTCAAGCCATAGTTCGACAAGGGTACACCTTGTGGGGCAGATGGAACACTGTAGAAGGTGTTCCGTATCCTGAACTTCACCACAGTCGCATTTGTTGTCTCCTTCGTCCTTGAAGCCCCATTTGACTAGGTTTGCTTTAACTGGTGCTACGCCTGTTCTGATGCGGTTCAGTGTTCTCCAAATCTTCCAGCTTGATGTACTGCCGCTGGGTATTTCTCGTGAGGCAGGGTAGTCCTTCGGAGGCTCGTTCAGTTCACTAGTGAGAAATCTCTTGCGGGATTTAAGTCTGCTACGTCCATATGAAGAACCATGCAGCGGGTGGCGCTCGTCGAAAATCTGTTTAAATTTTTCTGTATGTTCGTACGCAATTCTTCGGGATTCAGGAGATGAGAATCCAGCTGCTTTGTATATTTTCCCAAGTGGAGTGGGTTTCATGCATCCTGTTGTTAGCCTGCATGTTTCATTAAGGACTGTAGTGACTTTTTTGGCATGTGTGGATCGGGACCATACAGGGCATGCATATTCTGCCGTGGAGAAGCAAAGTGCTTGAGCAGTTGTGCGTAATACTGTCGGACTAGCTCCCCATTTACTATTCGTCAGTTTCCTTAAAATATTGTTCCTGCCACAATGGTGCAGTATTACCCTCTGAAACAATGGTGCAATATTGCCCTTTGTAGGTCGCCTGTCCAGTAGCGGAAGTCGCTACCGGAAGCCATACACGACGTCTTCATGCGCATTACGGAGAGACATGCACACTCTACTGCTATGCGAGGGCATCACACCCTTTCTGGATGACACCAGCGATGGGAGGTCACCCACAATAAATTAAAAGCTAGGTCCTCGGTACCAGCGGTCGCAAATTCGAATCCTGTCTCGGGCATGGATGTGTGTGATGTCCTTAGGTTAGTTAGGTTTAAGTAGTTCTAAGTTCTAGGAGACTGATGATCTCAGATGTTAAGTCCCATAGTGCTCAGAGCCATTTTGAACCTCGGTACCAGTATACCTTCAGTATGCAGGAGTTCCATGCGTTCCACCTTGACGCATATCACTGACATTTCTGCACCAAGAGGAAGAACCGGTAACTTTGCTTAAGAGTGTGCGTAAAGGAGAGACATCAAATCCGTAGACTTAGCGTGGGCAGCGCGAGGAAAGACACTTTGGTCGTCGGACCCGGAACAAAAGGGTAGCGAACACTCTCGCGGTACTAGAAATCAGGAGTATCTGCTGCTCATACTACGTTCGAACTGTTCGTTTAGCAGACAATTTTTCTGACAGTTAGTCTGTTGTAAGGAAATGTACATAACTGAGCTGCACATTAAATGACTTTAAGTAGCAATACTTAAACTTTGGACGGGTTCACTAACCAGACATTGTTAAATAAAAATAAAATGGTTCAAATGGCTCTGAGCACTATGGGACTCAACATCTTAGGTCATAAGTCCCCTAGAACTTAGACCTACTTAAACCTAACCAACCTAAGGACATCACACACACCCATGCCCGAGGCAGGATTCGAACCTGCGACCGTAGCAGTCCCGCGGTTCCGGACTGCAGCGCCAGAACCGCTAGACCACCGCGGCCGGCAAATAAAAATAAAAAATCAGCTCAAAGAACGACCATTAAGCAAATATCCATTTCTAATAACATTGTGTGTAACTGTGTCATGCTCTTATGTAAATGAAAGTTTACAAGCATTCCTTTCAGAAAGAGGAATACCGTCTTTACGTTTTGAACAAAAATAGAAAACTACTTTAAGTAACATCTGCAGCTAAGTGGTTACTCTCCAAATCATATTTATGTGCCTGGCAGATCGTACAAGCTATCTCTTTACCGTTACGCTCTCGAACAGCGCGCGGGGAAACTACCATTTAAATCTTTCAGTGAAGGCTACGATTTTCCCTTGTTTTATGATGGTATCATTTCGCCCTATATAGACAGGCTCCAAAAAAATATTTTCACTCTTAGTGGAAAAAGCCGCTGTTATGCCGAAAAGCAAAATGTCTCTGTTTTAATTATTGTCACCCCAATCCGCATATCACATCCGTGGCACTTTCTTCCTATTTCAAGACAGCACTAAACGAACCGGCCTTCTTTGAACTTTTACTATATCCTTCGTGAAACCTATCTGATGCGAATTCAATACCACGCAGCAGTATTCTAAAAGAGGACGGACAAGCGTAGTGTAGGCAATGTCTTTAGTAGACCTGTTACATTTTCTAAGTGTTCTGCCAGTAAATAGCAATGTTCCGTTTGCTTTTCCCACTACATTATCTATGTGATCGATCCAATTTAAGTTATTCGTAATTGTAATCCCAAGTATTTAGTTCAGTTTAGGGCCATTAGATTCGTGTGATTTATCGTGCAACTAAAATTTAGCGGATTCATTTTAGTACTCACGTGGATGACTTCGCGCTTTTCATTATTTGGAGTCAATTTCCAATTTTCATTCCTCACAGTTATGTCTTCGTGAATAAATCATTTTCTTCAAGGTAACCCATAATATTCGAACAAAATCCTGCTGAAAATCGTCGTTAGCAGTGTGGGTCTGTAATTCAGCGGGTTAACCCTATTTCCGCTCTTGCGTACTGGAGTGATGTATACAACTTTCCAGTCTTTAGCTATGGATCTCTCAACGAGCGAGAGGGTGCATATGTTGCTAAGTACAGTATATAGCTCTTGTAACAGCATTCTCTGAAGGGAACATGACTGGTATGCAATCTTAAGTAACTTCCAGTCATCAGTTTATTTCAGTAACTTCATTCTGTTACTTAAATTCAAGCTAAATAGTAATACAGGCCTATGCAAAAGAAACAAGCCACGTGGTGTCAATTTAGTCTGCTGTGTCTTAGACAGGAACTCAGGATCAAAATCTTAAATAAACCAGATGTAATAAATATTATATAAGGGAGGTTGCAGCGTTTTCGTCACATTGTCTCCAGGCCACCATGTATTACGCAAATTATTGTCGTGTCCCGTGCTGTCTCATGGATTTTGGTTTACATGGATGTACATACTCTGTAATCTGTAAATACTTGGGTACACAGGAATAAAAGTGTGCAATAGTAATACACACAATGGCAGAACGAGAAATAATGGACATAGTAGTAGCTACCATGGATCCACCTGATGCAGCTTAGACCAAAGCATTGATGAGAGTGGAAGCAAAGTAAAATTCTGGCTGGCAAGAGAAACAACCAATGTTTCTGGAGCCTGACACTTAGCTAATGACTAATGCATAGTCGGAACACGGTCCTTTCTATATTTGAGTTTCTGTCTGTATTTTTTCCAGTCTGTAATTGTTTAGTCTCCAAGTCTGAATTAAGTATATAAACAAAGAATTAATCTTGAAAATGTTAACTTTTAATTCTTCTAACATTAATAATTATTTTTTTAGTCCTGTATTGTATTCTAGACAGCGGATCAATAAATTCTGCACCAAATAAATCGCATAAGGGCACTGACACTGCCTATTGCTCTTAGCATACGTTGGGAATGGCATGCATGCCCTGATATCGTACCTATGGATTCACCTATAACGAGAACATAATCAGTATTACGTTCAAGTAACACAAAAAATACGTAAATAAATGAGATACATATTCGAGCCACCATGACGAATACAAACGTCAATATTGCGTTCCTAGGATGCCTCTAAAACTCATTTGTGATCAAAAAAGGAGTCAGACAAGGCAATGAGCTGTCTGCGATGCTTTTCATCTGTGTTCTTGTAAAGGTCATCAGGACCCGGCGGAAGGTATTGATGGGAATCGATTATAGCCCAATGAAAACCGGAAACTAATTCCAAGGGACTCGTGGTAGACTGTCTAGTTTTTGTGAATGACTTTTCCAGTCTGGCCTGCAGGTATCATTTGAAAAAATAAGAAGTAAATACACACAAGGAATGACCAACATCAAAGATGCCCCCACGAAACTCCGTACGAAATACACAGAAACCAGTAGAACAGAAAAATTTAATTACCTGCACGAGATCTTTCTGAAAACGGACTGGACGACGAGGCACTTAAGGGACGAATACGTAGACGCTACCAAATGTCGCGCACAATCTACAATAAAAAATGTCTTTCACAAACACCAAGATACATCGCTATGAAAAGGTTCTGAAGCCACTAGTTATGTATGCAGCTGAAACATTGCCCAAATGCAAATAAAGGCCTCCTTGAAGAACTGGAGAGAAAAGAGCGAAAAGTCGTTAAGGCTATCATGGGATCCCATTACAAGAATGGCATCCACGAAAACATTACGAAGAAAGAAGTCTATGCCCAAAAAAAAAAAAAAAAAAAAAAATACTGACTCACTCCACAAAATAAGTGTACGATTTTATAGTCACCTCAAACGAAAGGACGGGAGCGGGCTGACCAAGAACACAAACCACAAAATCAAAGATCTCCAACTCCTGAAAATCAAATGTGAAGACGCCTGTGACACGGATCTCTTCCATAAGAGAAAACTGGTGAACGGGTCACACTGAGATGAACAACTAAAAAGAAGACACAGTGGCCCTTCGACAGAACATCGTTAGCAAGCCTACTCACAAAGAGTGAAGAAAACCGGGGCTTCAGAGAAAGCCAAGTTTTCTGCCAAATGTAAGATGACTTAACATGGTCCTAGAAGGGAACATCAAAATAATAATTGTAATAAAATATCTTTATCTGATTTAGAAGAGTCAAAAAAAAGATTAGCGGTAAGTATCTGTTTTGAATTGTATACAGAATGGTAGACGTTTTAGAGCAACTGATAGGATGAGAAATGCGCTGTGAAAACAAGCGGACAATTCGACCAGTACACAACAGAGAACCCGAGAACTCTGCTGAAGTTTATGATGAAAGACCTAACCGAAAGCAACTTGCGAAATTGGGACACAGAAAAACTTCTAAATCTGAGTGATTAATCTTTACTTTCATCTGAAGATCTTCTATGCTTGATGCAAGATTTGGATAAGGTTGTTAATTAAGCGATAATATTTTATCGCATTTTTTAATTCAAGAAAACATTTAATAAATTGGCGGCACACGTAAATTCTCTGTAGTTCAATGGAAGCTATATAGACTGCTCTTTTTGAGACTATATAAATATTTTTTTTCCATTTTATTATTTTGTTCTATTAATTTTATTTAGTACTAAATGTCAACGTCTTCAAATAATATCTATCTTATCACAAATGTTTCAATGTATTTGAACTAAGGGTGTCATAGACTTTCCAACAGCGGACTTTGCGACCCGTGACGTTAGTGTTGTGCTTCCCAACACAAACACTTTATCGGTGGCTTTTCTAACGATCAAAGGAAGCCGCAAGAGTGGGGGAAGCTTTGGTTGGAAATTCCCAGGCGCAAAGCTGTTTGGTCGGGAAGCGTCTAACTAAATGCTGTCAAAGTCCACGTGGCCGCTATAGGAGGACCTGTCTTCAATTATGGGAACTGAACGATCCAGTGGTAGGGCGGTGATGAAAGCTGATTGCTGACGTGGCGGCATGGCAAGGTACAGATTTGAATTGTGGTACGACATTATTTAATACTGAGTAAACAGTGAACTGTTTTTATGTGTGGATGAACTAAGACGGTTTTCACGTGTGTGATGGACGCTGATCGGAGGTTCACTGGTGCAACTACGCTTGTGCACAATATCAGGCTTGAACATTTTGCACTTTGATCTGAATATACCAACACACAAATGTAGTGCTTGCTCCACATCCCCTTCTACAATTTTTCTAATGTTTGGTAAAATAACAGTCACACAGGTTCTCATTCATTTAGTGCATTAACCGTGGTGCGCAGATTCTGATTTCTAACGCAGCAAATAAATATTTTTCTACAGTGAACAGATTTTCAAATCGCCTTTGTGTTGTGTTCTCACGAACCTACCATAAATATGGTTTGATCTCAATGGTCGACAACCGCAACCCGCGCGGTATTTGAAATTGACAGCTGATGTACACACGTTTGAGGTTGGTTTGTTTACAATGTTACGCGAGTTGCACGGGTTTGGCAGGTCAGCGTATATCCACTAGTTAAAGGTATGTCTGAATCCTTGTATACTTACTATTCAACAGCATTCACAATACATAGTCGAGTCACATTAGTATGAGCACCGCCCATGTTCGATGTCAACATGCATTAAACACTCACAGACGGCAGGTGACAGCAATAGCATTTGAGGGTATACAAGGCGTGCCAGGGGAACGCGGAAAACAATGCAGTGTTGTAATGCGCAAACGGAGAAATTTACCTGAAAGGGCATGATCCCTGGCTTTGAGTACCTTCCAGAGCCTCGCTGATACTTGCAGCACGTCCGCGCTGCAGATGGTGGTTTATTCATACTTCGGACAGGCATGCACATCAATGTGAACCGTGTACATTTAATGTCAAACACCGGTGTCAGTTCTGTTTTCTTTACCAGGGTAAAGGGAGAGTTCATGAATACAGCTTTATTGCTTTTGAGCTGCACAGTGTATTTAATTTAACTGTTTTGGCTTAGAATCCCACATTTAAAATTAATCACTGTTAACTAACCAATCGCACTGAAGTTCAATCAGTGTAGTATAACGAGTTTATCTCACAACTTGAGTGCACGGTGATGTACACTGAATGTAAGTCAACTATTCCCGGTATGTTATAGACACCATGAAGAATTAACTTGTGGCACTGTTTTTCAAGATCGATTCCGCATTTGGTGAATGCACACCAAAAGCATCGGTGAAAACTGATTTGTCAGCTATGTATGGAAAGCGTTAAAGAGAATCCAAGCGATTTTCTGCGCCGGTTTGTCAGCATGCGTGAGATGAGCATCCATCACATCCTACCAGCCAAGCAGCGACCAAACCAGTGCTGAGGAAGGCGGTGGTGCTACACCGAAAATAATCAGCTCCATTTCATTTTTCAGAAAGGCTGGGGCCGTGTGCACCATGCTCTCAGAATGATCACACTTGTTGGTCACCTTTCAGAGGGTGGAAGAATAACTGGCGAATACTACGCAAGGCCTGTGCACAAGCCAGCTAAAAAATACGACAGGCAGAACTACAAATAAATATCTAAATAAGTAAAACATACTGTACAGCTTACTACACGGTCCAATTAAATTAATGTAAGGACTACTTATGTTCGATGTCAATGCGCGGTAACCACTCGCAGTGAATCGTATATAAAATGTGTCAGGGGTACACGGAAAACAGAGCTGTCGTTGTCGTAACGTGGGGACGGAACGATTCCCTTAACGTCCAGAAGACCTTTCAGGCCAAAGGAGAAGCACTTCCGAACCAGCCGCCCTGTTTAAACATACCGCGAATGGCAAAATGGCGCCGGCCTCGGTGGCCGAGCGGTTCTAGGCACTTTAGTTCGGATCCGCTCGACTGCTGCGGTCGCAGGTTCGAATCCTGCCTCGGGTATGGATACGTGTGATGTCCTTAGGTTAGTTCCGTTTAAGTAGTTGTAAGTTCTAGGAGACTGATGACCTCAGATGTTAAGTCCCATAGTGCTCGGAGCCATTCGAACCATTTAGCAAAATGGCGTTATCCAAAACCGGCGGCGAGGCAACTTTGATGTACCACAGGCCATAGATGACAGGCGTGAAAGAGGATTTCGTAGCTGTGTACAGACGAACAGACATGTACCTGTTGAGCAACTAACCGCTCAGATGAACCAGGAGACTACCAACAGTGTCTCCTACAATGACTGTTGAGCGAACGTTGCTGCGTATGGACCTGGTCCATGCACCCATGTGACCGCTGTTCATCAGCGACGAATGCCGGAATTTGCACGCCAATTCTGCAACTACACGTCCACTGAGTGGTGACAGGTGGCCTTTCCAGATGAATCACGTTTGATGATCCATCAGACAGATGGTCAGTGACATGTATGGCGTGATACTTCTGAAAGAGAACACCCTGCACCCAGGAGGGACCGTTATAGTGTGGAGAATGTTTTAGTGGCGTTTCTGGCTGAACTCTTCTTTGTGGAAGGCATAATGGATTAACACAGGTATGCATTTATTCTTCTGGATCACTTCCACTCCCACATGCAGTTTGTTTTTCCTCGGTACGATGGCATCTACCAACACGACATTGCAATGTATCGCTTACAGCTTTTGGGGGAGTAGACTGCTATATTTCACCTGCCGTTCGAAATATTCCCATACCCAGATCAGGAAATTTAGCGAGCCAGTTAGGGGATAGCGCGAAACCAGGAACATATGCACACAGTCTTGTGAACATGTTTGTTGCCGTCTTGGAAGATGGGAGCGCTATTGGTTGCTGTTAATGAAGATACGGAAGCCACCGAGAATGTTGAAATAAGCATGCCGTTCACGTTCACGGCAAACAAAATAAGTAGGTGCAAACTACTGAACAACAAACATCCACAAAGCAACATAGAAACACCTCCAGCCTAAACTATACCCTTCACACGCTGCATGTGGAATACCTCACTGGGCCATTGGTGCACTCGGCGCCTTCCATCATTTGAAGGGAGGAGAATCACGACCACCCTACACGCCTCTAGTCAGCCACTGCCCCGTTTTTGTGTTGTTTGGCCGTGTGCAATTGTTTCTTCGTTAGCCCTGATTCCAAATATCCATTCTATGCAGTTCCCTTCGCAATATTCGCTCATAAACTAGAGGTAGAAAATACCGCTTCAGCTTTAAAGTTCTTTTATTATCACACGACCGGTTTCGGGCTCTTATACGCCCATCTTCAGGTGTCGTAACTTGGTGCTGTGACCCCTGAGCGCCGCGGAGGATGTGTACTACGCGCGGTGTTCTACCTACAAGCGCAGAACTGGGAGTCGCTCATAAACGGGTCGATATGGACTTGCATTCACTGGTACTAGGGTTGTTCGTAAAATAAAGCTCCCGATTATTTTTCTCAATGAAAAACAAGTTTATTAGCTGTGAATAATACTACATGTGTGGAAAGCTTAGACTCTTACCTGCTTTCAACATAATCGCCTTTGATATTAATGCATTTTTGCATGCGGTGTGCCGTCTTCTGCTTGCCTGCATTAGAGAACTCTCCCCTCTCGTCATGAAGCTAGCTTAAAATTTCTTCTTTCAGCTCATCTACAGTTGTGAAATGCGTTCCGCCTAGGTGTTTCTTCAATTCAGGGAAGAGATGGAAGTCAGTTTATTGATGAGATTAGTTGTGACAAGGACGATGTATGAACGAGCATTGTACTGACGGACATGCACTCCCCACGTGAGCATTCCTCTCTTGTTTTGAATTGCGCGGCGAAGGTTCTTCAACGTTTCACAGTAGTCGTCAACATTGTTTGTTGTACCGTCAGGCAGGAATTCTCACAATCATATCTCTTTCCTGTCCCAAAACAATTGCTAAGCACTCAATTCGCTGTAACCTTAGAGAAATTTTTATATTATGTTCTTTATATTATTTTTAAAAAAATGCATTAACGGCTGTATACCAATAACATTGTAATACTGAGAAGTGTTTTGGCGTTGGATTCAGAATCATCCGACTCACCTTACATTTCAAGACGCTGGTTTACTCTGTACTGTTAATGAAATAAAGAAATAAAGAAATAAAAAAGTGGGCTGGCCGGAGTGGCCGAGCGGTTCTAGACGCTACAGTCTGGAACCGCGCGACCGCTACGGTCGCAGGTTCGAAACCTGCCTCGGGCATGGATGTGTGTGATGTCCTTACGTTAGTTAGGTTTAAGTAGTTCTAAGTTCTAGGGGATGATGACCTCAGAAGTTAAGTCCCATAGTGCTCAGATCCATCTGAACCATTTTTTTAAAATAAAAATGTCCGAAAACAAGAATTCCTTGCCATCAGTTGCGTAGACTTGAAGGAATTCGCTGGCTGCTTGCTCACATTTGCGTTTGTGGTCTTCTGTAAGCATTCTCGGGATCCGCCTTGCACAAACTTTGGCACGCCCTAAATGGTCTATCAAAATTTTGTCAATGCCGGTCTTGCTGACCTCAGGGATCGTCTTGCAGAGCTCCCGAACTGCCACTCTTCGATCTTTCAGAACTGCTTCTTCCATTTTCGCAATCATTTCGTCCGAAACAGAAGGCTGTCCAGAACCTTGTTCGTCATGGACGTCAATGCGCCCGTCTTCGAATTCGCTGCACCATTTGTGCACATACTTCACGTTCGTGCACTTTTCTCCACATACTTCACACAGCTGGGAACGAATGTCCACCTGTGCAGTCTCTTTGCATACAAAAAACGAATCACAAAGAGTGATTTACAACTGGCGCGAGACGCAAGTGGTAGCACCATCTTTAACGACTGCCAAGCCAAGACAGCTTCGCGAACAACTCGCCGGGGGGGGGGGGGGGGGGGGAATAGGAGAGGGAGAGGGAGAGGGAGAGGGAGAGGGAGAAGAGAAGCTATACGCCAGTGTTGCCACATGTCGCCTAACAGCGTTCCTCGAGACTGTAGGCCCTTGTGAACCTTATTTCATCGACAAACCTCATAGTAACAACAATTCCTGTCTGAAACCGACTGTCATTTACAAGACGTGACACTCGTCCCCACTCACTGTCTATTAGGTTATTTGTATGACTACGCCATGTTACACGGCTGCGTTTAGTACATCACCAGTAAAACACCTGACTCTTTAAACAACCGATCTCCCATGTATAAAACAGCTTCAAAGGTCTAATTGCAGATGAGTATGGGTTACTGTTTTAAATAGAGTCCAACAGCTGCTCACCACCAGTTGCGTAGGCCTGAAGGAATTCGATGGCTGCTTTCATACGTTTCTGTTTGTACGTAAGGTTTGCTGTAAGTATGTAAGCGAGAAAAAGTTTAGCAAAGGCTTGAAATTATGCTTAATGTTCGTTAAATGTAGCTAAGTGCTCCCACTATGAAACACTAGATTGTATTCATTACTAATTTGCATTACATTTTAAGCAAAACTAGGTTTTCACAAATGTAAATGTTTATGACATCTCTCGTCAGCTACATGTCGTGCATCATAATTCTGCAGTTACGTTCAATCTTACATGTAGATAGTATAGTGTCTGCAAAATGTGTTACCAATAGAGTTGGTAGTTAAGTAGTAATAAAAATGCACCACTAATGCTGAAGTTTTACTACATGTACAGTGGAAATTTAGTATGCGATAAACTTTTTTCCTTTCATCATTTTGTGTAGGGGGTGTCTGCGGAGGAAAGTCTCGAGGAGGTTTGAAATTATGTTTCTGTTTGCTGGAATTGGCTAAGTGCTCTCATTCTCAGATATTGGCTGAATAAAGTCCAGGCATTTGCGCGTCATCAGTTATGTTGCATCGCGTGAAAAGCACAGTTTCCACTCTAATACTTGTTGTATTACGTGCAGCTTTAACATAAAATTATACATCTTAATAATTGGATTATGACAGCAATTTTATATTTCTGAATTGGGTCAATAAAAATGCAATATATTGGAAATGATATTTTATTTCCCTTAGAAGCCATTAACTAGGTAACCTGCAAATGTATTAGTGTATTGTATAGTATTGTATTGTATGTTAACGGGGGCCCTAGACACGACGGAGAGGCTCTGTTCCCAACGCAGCCTCAATAGTCTACAACCCCACGACGACGAACGCAGTCCACTTCCCCCCTCCACCGCCCCACACCGAACCACTCTTTCTGGGTTATTGTGCGGTTCGGCCCCCGATGGACCTCCCCCCTCCCTCCACCCATGGAACCTCTCACACCAGACGAGTGTAACCCCTATGTTTGCGTGGTATACTATTGGTGGTGTACGCTTACGTGGAGAACTTGTTTGCGCGGCAATCGCCGACATAAGTGTAGCTGAGGCGGAAGAGGAACCAGCCCGCATTCGCCGAGGCAGATGGAAAACCGCCTAAAAACCATCCACAGACTGGCTGGCTCACCGGACCTCGACACAAGTCCTCCGGACGGATTCGTGCAGGGAACCAGGCGCTCCTTCCCAATCTGGAAAGTCGGGCGTTAGACCGCACAGTTAACTGGGCGGGCATGCGTTAGTTTACTATTTCCACTCATTCCGGAATAGTTGTTCAGTAATGTAGATCCCTATACTGATTCAGAGTTAGCTGATTGTTGCAGCGGGCTGGGCTCGGCAGTTTCGCGCGCCTACCTCAACCAGTAGCACAACGTGATTTTGTAAACTTCTCTGTGGTAATGCCTCAGTGTTGTCACAGCTATATAGACGGCTATTGTTTAAGCCTGCAACCGTTGGACTTTTAAACTGGATGCTGGAAACAGCGCTGCGAGCTGTCAGCGACCTCCTTATGCCATCTCGACTACAGTAGGTACTTTGGGCAGTCCGTGTTGATACACAATAAGGCAAACTCACCCACGGTGTGCTCATAGGCCGCCCAAACACAATAGCTCCCCTGTCATGCTGTCAGGTGTCCACTTCGACCGCTATTATTGTACAGACTTCTTGCAAGCGACTAGCATATACACAGCACTTCGTTGCCTCGATTACATCCGTGGTGAGGTTCAAATGGTTCAAATGGCTCTGAGCACTGTGGGACTTAACATCTGAGGTCATCAGTTCCCTAGAACTTAGAACTACTTATATGAGCTCTTGATACTCATACAGGTGGTTCTCTTTTCTCCAAAGGTGCTCTTAATTTTTCTGTAGTCAATATGTATCTTGCCCCTTATGCTTCTAAATCCTTACATTTGTCCTCCGGCCATTCCTGCTTAGCCATTAAGCACTTCCTGTGGATCTCATTTTTGAGACGCTTGTATTCCTTTCCGCCTGCTTCATTTACTGAATTTTTATATTTTCTCCTATCATCGATTAAATTCAATATGTCTTGTGTTACCCAAGGGCTTCTACTAGCTCTCGTCTTTTTACGTACTTGATCCTCTGCTGCCTTCACTATTTCATCCCTCAAAGCTACCCATTCTTCTTCTACTGTATTTCTTTCCCTCATTCCTGTCAATCGTTCACTTATGCTCTCCCTGAAACTCTCTACAACCTCTGGTTCTTTCAGTTTATCCATGTCCCATCTCCTTAAATTCCTACCTTTCTGCAATTTCTTTAGTTTTAATCTGCAATTCATAACCATTAAATTGTGGTCCGAGTCCACATTTGCACCTAAAAATGTCTTACAGTTTCTAACCTGGTCCCTAATTCTCTGTCTTACCATTATAAAATCAATCTGAAACCTTCCAGTATCTCCAGGTCACTTCCACGTATACAACCTTCTTTCACGAATTTTAAACCAAATGTTATTACACAACTGGCCATTAAAATTGCTACACCAAGAAGAAATGCAGATGATAAACAGGTATTCATTGGACAAATATATTAACTAGAACTCACATGTAATTACATTTTCACGCAATTTGGGTGCATAGATCCTGAGAAATCAGTACCCGGAAAAACCACCTCTGCCCGTAATAACGGCCTTGATACGCCTGGGCATTGAGTCAAACAGAGCTTGGATGGCGTGTACAGGTACAGCTGCCGATGCAGCTTCAACACGATGCCACAGTTCATCAAGAGTAGTGACTGGCGTATTGTGACGAGCCGGTTGCTCGGCCACCATTGACCAGACCTTTTCAATTGGAGAGAGATCTGGAAAATGTGCTGGCCAGGGCAGCAGTCGAACATTTTCTGTATCCAGAAAGGCCGGTAAAGGACCTGCAACATGCGGTCGTGCATTATCCTGCTGAAATGTAGTGTTTCGCAGGGATCGAATGAAGGGTAGAGCGACAGGTCGTAACACATCTGACATGTAACGGCCACTGTTCAAAGCGCCGTCAATGCGAACCAGAGGTGACTGAGACGTGTAACCAATGGCACCCCATACCAACACGCCGTGCGATACGCCAGTATGGCGATGACGAATACACGCTTCCAATGTGAGTTCACCGCGATGTCGCCAAACACGGATGCGACCATCATGATGCTGTAAACAGAACCTGGATTCATCCGAAAAAATGACGTTTTGCCATTCGTGCACCCAGGTTCGTCGTTGGGTACACTATAGCAGGCGCTCCTGTCTGCAGCGTCAAGGGTAACCGCAGCTATGGTCTCCGAGCTGACAGTCCCTGCTGCTGCAAACGTGGTTGAACTGTTCGTGTAGATGGTTGTTGTCTTGCAAACGTCCTCATCTGTTGACTCAGGGATCGAGACGTGGCTGCACGATCCGTTACAGCCATGCGGATGTCACCTCGACTGCTAGTGATACGAGGCCGTTGGGATCCAGCACGGCGTTCCGTATTACCTTCCTGAACCCACCGATTCCATATTCTGCTAACAGTCATTGGATCTCGACCAACGCGAGCAGAAATGTCGCGATACGATAAAGCGCAATCGCGATAGGCTACAATCCGACCTTTATCAAAGCCGGAAACGTGGTGGTGCGCATTTCTACTCCTTAGACGAGGCATCACAACAACGTTTCACCAGGCAATGCCGGTCAACCGCTGTTTGTGTATGAGAAATCGGTTGGAGACTTTCCTCATGTCAGCACGTTGTAGGTGTCGCCACCGGTGCCAACCTTGTGTGAATGCTCTGAAGAGGCTAATCATTTGCATATCACAGCATCTTCTTCCTGACGGTTAAATTTCGCGTCTGTAGCACGTCGTCTTCGTGGTGCAGCAATTGTAATGGCCAGTAGTGTATTAGTTACGCTCTGTTCAAAATTGTACCAGCCGCCTACCTCTTTCATTCCTAACCCCCAGTCCATATTCACCTACTACTTTTCCTTCTCTTCCTTTTCCTTCTATCAAATTCCAGTCCCTTATGACTTTTAAATTTTCCTCTCCCTTAGCTTTTTTAAAAATTTTCTTTTATCTCAACATACATTTCTTCGATCTCTTCGCCATCTGCGGAGCTAGTTGATATATAAGCTTGTACTACTGTCGTAGGCGTGGGCTTCGTATCTACATTTCCAATACATCGCGTAATTATTAACCCCAATCTAATTATGAAGATGTATAATCAGCATGCAGACGCTAAATTTAAGCTAATTTCTGACAAAGATGCTACCAAAAGGTAAAGTTGTGGCATTTTAATTTAATATTTATTCAGCACCTGTAAAGTATTAAGTTGGCATCATGTGCCACAGATACTGATATTTTGACAACGTGAGTGCTAAAAGGTTGCCAGCTCCTTTCCAGTACAGCGTAAGCTGCTTGCGAATCGCGTGGGCGTGGGCCTGTTCGTCCCCTGCGGCCGGCCTCGCCTGCAGAGCCGCTTTAGCGGGGTGGTGGGCGGCAGGCATTAGCATACAGATTGCAGCCGCAGCCGTGGCCGACCCCAGATAGCGGCGGCGCGAGTGTCCGCTCAGGAGCGGCAGGTACGAGTTCTGCCCTCCGGCCTGTGGAGGGCCGAGGTTGATAGTTCAAAACCTGCGATTATTTTGTCACGTTGTATAGCTTCACACTAAAAGACTTTGTTTTTCCCAGTGTGCAGATGGTCGCTTTGAAATATAATACTGGAAAAGCTGGAAAATGTTTCTCAAAAACGTGGTGTTTTGGGAGTGGAAGTAGAGGGAGGTAAATGTATGCCACATCTGCGAGTATGTTGGATCCTTCAACATTTCGTGCTTCGAATAAGCTCACTTCACAAAATATTGGTCATCCACTTATTTAAAAAAAAGAAAGAAAACCCTCGCCTTTAGCCATAAAGCGCTGCACATGGTCGTGTGGACCTGCACTGCAATCCTGCCTCGGGCATGGATGTGTGTGATGTCCTTAGCCGTAGATGAAGACGAGATGGGATATATGATACTGCATGAAGAATTTGACAGAGCACTGAAAGACCTAAGTAAAAACAAGGCCCCGGGAGTAGACAACATTCCGTTAGAACTATTGATAGCCTTGGGAAAGCCAGCCACCAAACTCGACCATCTGGTGAGCAAGATATATGAGATAGGCGAAATACTCTCAGACTTCAGGAAGAACATAGTAATTCCAATGCCAAAGAAAGCAAGTGCTGACAGGAGTGAAAATTACCGAACTATCAGTTTAATACATCACGGCTGCAAAATACTAACACGAATTCTTAACAGACGAATGGAGAAACTGTTAGAAGCCGACCTCGGGGAAGATCAGTTTGGATTCCGTAGAAATGCAGGAACACACGAGGCAATACTGACCCTGCGACTTATCTTAGAAGCTAGGTTAAGGAAAGGCAAACCTACGTTTATAGCATTTGTAGACTTATAGAAAGCTTTTGACAATGTCGACTGGAATACACTGTTTCAAATTCTGAAGGGGTCGGGGAAGCAAAATGCTTTGTACAATCTGTACAGAGACCAGATGGCAGTTGTAAGAGACGAGGGGCACGAAAGGGATGCAATGGATGAGAAGGGAGTGAGACAGGGTTGTAGAGTTATCCGCTATGTTATTCAATCTTACGTTGAAGAAGCAGTAAAGGAAACCACAGAAAAATGTGGAGTAGGAATTAAAATCCAGGGAGAAGATATAAAAACTTTGAAGTTTGCCAATGACATTGTAATTCTGTCAGCGACAGCAAAGGACTTGGAAGAACAGTTGAACGGAAGGGACAGTGTCTTGAAAGGTGGAAATAAGATGAACATTAACAAAAGCAAAACGAGGATAATGGAATGTAGTCGAACGAAAACAGGTGATGCTGAGGGAATTAGATTAGGAAAGGAGACATTTAAAGTAGTAGATGGGTTTTGCTATTTGGGGAGCAAAATAACTGATGATGGTCGAAGTAGACAGAATATAAAATGTAGACTGGCTATGGCAACGAAAGCGTTTCTGAAGAAGAGAAATTTGTTAACATCTAGTATAGATTTAAGTGTCAGGAATTCTTTTCTAAAAGTATTTAGTTGGAGTGCAGCCATGTGTGAATGTGAAACATGGACAATAAATAGTTTAGATAAGAAGAGAATAGATGCTTTTGAAATTAGGTACTACAGAAGAATACTGAAGATTACGTGGGTAGATCACGTAATCAGTGAAGAGGTATTAAACAGAATTGGGGAGAAGAGAAATTTGTGGCACAACTTGATTAGAAGAAGGGATCGGTTGGTAGGACACGTTCTGAGGCGTCAAGCGCTCACCAATTTAGTACTGCAGGGAAGCGTGTGAAGTAAAAATCGTAGAGGGAGACCAAGAGACGAATACACTATGCAGATGCAGAAGAATGTACGTTGCAGTAGTTACTCGGAGATGAAGAGGCTTGCACAGGATAGAGTAGCAGGAAAGCTGCATCTTCGGACTGAAGACCACAACAACAACAGTAGCAGCAACAACAAACAGCAACATTGAAAATGAAATTTTATTTCCCATGGAAGCTATTAACTAGGCTATCTGCAAGTGGATTAGGGTACCTTACCACTGGTTTCGGAATAGTCGTTTAGGAATATGCCAGAGAATGCATCTGCTGCATTCTCTGCCAACCACAATGAAGTGCATGAGAGAGGGTACTAACCATCTTACGACATGTTATGTTTCCTCCACGTTCCAATGCAGCTGGAGCGCAGGAAGACTGCTTAAACATATCTATGTGCTAACTGTAATTAGCTTAATATTTTGTTCACAGCCCCTACGGGATAGATGCTTAGGGGACTGAAGAATATTTCTAGATGAGAAGCTTCACCTAACAGTGGCTCATAACATTTCGTAAGTAGGTTCAAATGGTTCAAATGGCTCTGAGCACTATGGGACTTAACTTCTAAGGTCATCAGTCCCCTAGAACTTAGAACTACTTAAACCTAACTAACCTAAGGACATCACACACATCCATGCCCGAGGCAGGATTCGAACCTGCGACCGTAGCGGCCGCGCGGTTCCAGACTGTAGCGCCTTTAACCGCTTGGCCACCACGGCCGGCTTTCGTAAGTAGGCTTCTGCGACATAATATGTGTGTATCTCCAAGATCTGTCAATTCAGATTTTTCAGTATATCCGTAATCCTCTCCTGCGAGTGAAACCAGCATTCGTGTCGTCCTTCTTTTTATACTTTCAAGACCCTCTTTTATTCTTACTTTCTAAGGGTCATGCACATATTTTAAGATGGAGCTCACAAGTGATTTGTAAGCAATGCCCTCTGTAGACTGTTTTCCGAGTACCCAGTGGATGAACCGGAGACAACAACTTGCCTTAGGTGCAACCTAAAAATTGTTACGCCCACATATTCGTATGAATGGACCCATTCCAGTTTTGACTCACTGGCATTGTAGTCATAGGACGCTACATTTTTTATGAAGTGCACAGTTTTATACTTTCGTTGATTTATAACAAGTTTCCAATCTTTGCACCACTTTTAAATTTAGTAAGATCGGATGAGATATTAGTGCATGTTTCTTTCGGTACAGATAACATCACCTGCAAAAAATCTGAGGCTGCTATTAATATTGCTACCAGTTCTTTAATATACAACATGAGGAACAAGGGTAATACTACTCTCCCAGGGGCACACCCGAAGTTAATCCTATTTCCGTCGATGGCTCTCCATCCAAGATGACATGCTGTGTCGGCCCCACAAAGAAACCCTCATTCCAATCACAAATTTTGTTTGATACCCCGTACAATCCTACTTTCGTCAGTAAAAGTCAAATGCTTTTCGGATGTCAAGAAATACTGTACCCAACCCACATCCTTGATCCATGGCTCTCAGGATGTCACGCAAGAAAAGGACGAGTTGGGTGTCACAAGACCATTGTTTTCGCAATCCATGCTGTTTGTGGGACATAGAACGTCATTCTTTTCGTGATACCTCATTAAAAATTACGAATACGCCGCCATTTGACTACATATTACTGTATTTTTCTTCTGTACAATCTAGATTTCGGCTTTCATGCCATTATCGAGACAATGTTTTTAGACCATTATCAATACTGATATCAGTGTTAAGCAAATAGGTCGAACTGCGTTTCTGTCATCCTGCACAGTACAGTACAGTACGGTACAGTACACAGCAAAATGGTGGTAATGGTCTAAGAACATTCTACTCTACAGTTGCATGCAAGCCGAAATCTATACTGTACAGAAGAAATTAAAAAAAAAATACAGTCAAACGGCGGCGTATTCTTTAAAAAAATATTGTATTTCTGTGGCTCAGCAGCACAGTAAGTTTTATACCTCATTATGTTTGAACTCCGAATATTTTCTACGATTCTGTATCAGAAAAAGTAAGATTAAAGCCCCATCGATTCTACAGTACAAGGACATCAATGAGAATGGATTATATTTTTGTGGATGATTTCTGTTACCCTATTTGTAGAGAGCTGAGAGCTGCGCTTTATTCCTGTGAGTGGGAACAGTTTTCTATTCGAGGGATGTACGGTATTTTATGGTGAAAGGAGGGGCTAACTCAGGCGGTAATGTTGTATACGACATATTCCATCGAGTCCTGGAGCCTTGTTTGATTTTTGTGATTTCTGTTATTTGTAAACGCCACTGACACTAATATCAATATCATCAATATTTGCAGTGCTGCGTGAAGTAAACTGGCGTTGCACTTCTGCATCTTCCTTGATAAAAGAATATCGGAAAACAATGCGCAGCATTTCCGCTATTGATTCGCTGCCCTCAGTTTCAGTATTTATTTAATCTATGAATATCTGGACACTAACTTTGGTGCCATTTTACATATGATCAAAATTTCTTTCGGTTTTTTGAAAGATGTTTCGATAAGATTCTGCTACTTTACTTATTGAAGGTTTCACACATTGTACTCGACAATCAAGTGCGCTTCATTCAGCATCTCTCCACTTACAACACTAATCTGTTTTGTTTTACACCCAACATGTGTAGTAATTTAGTGGAGGAAACATACTGAATCATTTAAAGCTCAATTTGATTTAAGAAGAACAAACAACATAAGAATAAGACACTTACACAGCATAAAAAATAGTACGACTCCCCCATTGTGCCAAAATTAGCACTTCAGTATATGCATTAAGCAATATCATATAAAGCACGCTTCCTTGCCGTGAACTATTTCGTGGTAACACCTAACTGTGTCGTAATTCTTCAAGTCAGCACCAAATTTTCTTGTTCATGGTAAGATAGACACTATGGTAAGATTGGCATTCTCATTTTGGACGTCTGCTTGGTAGGATGTTGTGGTGAACTGTGCCGTTGTCGGCTGTTAGCTCAACGAATATCACACTTACTACTTTCTTATTCTCTTATCCGTCCTCTATATGTTGGTAACTATTAAGTATTTACCCTATACATGACTTAACACTCATGAAAATCACTGGGTCAGGTATACGTTCGAGTTCCAACAATGTCTCCAAATGAGTCAAGATTATCAGTTCAAAGATTTTAGCAGATGTCACAGAAGAAGAATACAGGGGTATTAAGAGGCTGAGGCTCTTTACCGGGTTTTTGCAAATGTGGTTACTCGTTTTAGAAATCTTTAAAAGTCTTATTGAATATTGTGATTTACTAAGCTTTGGTCTTTGGTTCAGAAAGATTTACCTGTTCAAGAAGATATCACGAACAACCATGAAATGTACACTGAAGAGCCAAAGAAACTGCTACACCTGCCTAATATCGTGTAAGGCCCCCGCGAGCACGCAGATGTGTCGCAACGCGACGTGGCATGGACTCGACTAATGTCTGAAGTAGTGGTGGAGGGAATTGACACCATGAATCCTGCATGGCTTTCATCTATCCGTAAGAGTACGAGGGGGTGGAGGTCTCTTCTGAACAGCACGTTGTAAGGCATCCCAGATATGCTCAAAAATGTTGATGTCTGGGGAGTTTGGTGGCAAGCTGAAGTGTTTAAACTCAGAAGAGTGGTCACGGAACTACTCTGTAATAATTCTGGACATGTGGTGTGTCGCATTGTCCTGCGAGAATTGCCGAGATCCGTCGGAATGTACAATGGACATGAATGCATGATGGTGATCAGACAGGATGCTTGCGTACGTGTCACCTGTCAGAGTCGTATCTACACGTATCAGGAGTCCCATTTCACTCCAACTGCACACACCCCACACCATTACAGATCCTCCACCAGCTTGAACAGTCCCCTGCTGATACGCGGGATCCTTGGAATCATGAGATTGTCTCCATACCCGTACACGTCCATCCGCTCGATACAATTTGAAAGAAGGCTCGCCCGATCAGGCAATATGACCAGTCGTCAGCAACCCGATGTCGGTGTTGATGCGCAGGCCATGTGTAAAGCTTTGTGTCGTGGAGTTGGTCCCGATCGTGCTGGATCTTTTTCCGGCCGCAGTGATGTTCTACCGGTTTCCTGATATTCACGGTACACTCGTGAAGTGGTCTTACGGGAAAATCCTCACTTCATCGCTACCTCGAAGATGCTGTGTCCCATCGCTCGTGCGCTGGCAATAACACCACGTTCAAACGCAGTTAAATCTTGATAAACTGCCATTGTAACAACAGTAACCGATCTAACAACTGCGCCAGGCACTTGTTGTCTTATATAGGCGTTGCCGACCGCAGCGCCGTACTCTGCCTATTTACGTACCTCTGTATTTCAATACGCATGCGTATACCAGTTTCTTTGGTGCTTCAGTGTATAACGGAATGAGAACAATGAAAATCAGTGCAACACTGGGACTCGAACCCGGATTTCTCGCTTTTCGCGAGTGGTCGCCTTAACTGCTTTGGGTATTCGTGCATGACTGATAGTCAGACCCGAACTCCCCGTTCCTACGTCACAACCAGTACTCGTACACACATTACGTAATTCGCGTACATGAAGGACGTTTTGAGTGAAAATTGTTACGTGGTATCGGTGGATAAATACGATATAACAGTGCCTGTATTGCTAGGAATAACGTTGCAATGGAAGAGACAGCGCAGAGACTGCAGCTGTTACAAAATGCAGCCGTGTCCGAAGGAAAACTGTATCGTTCTGTTTAACAACACAGGTATTGCAATATTGTAAGGACGATACATACCTAGTTTCGTGATCACTCTCTTGTATACCTGTCATACAGGTTGAGTTTTTGTCCTTTCTTTAGGACCATTAAGCATTGACTGTTTTCCTTATTCTGTTATAGGTGTCTTTGTTACTGTGCATTTTGTTTCATCTTTGCTTATGGTTCCCTTCTTCATTTTTCGACGTCATTCTGCCTATTTTATATAATGAGACCACAGCATGCACTTTACTGTATGATATCTTAGGGAAGATGGAAATCCTACATTTTGTTCCAGTTGATGGGAGTTGTTATTTCAGTTAGGTTTGCGTGTACTTGTTGGTCTGCGGGTTTCGTTTAGTTATCTTGTGCTTTCCCCCCGTTTGTTATTGCATTGTGTCTCCGATTCTGAGTGATCTGAAACACGTGAAATGATGACAAACGTTTGTGCGATAAAGACAAAGTCTGTGTCGCCTGGCCACCAAGAGCTGTTGCATTACGATTTGATTCAGCGATCCAGTTATATGGCTCCTTCTGTGAATAGCGATTTTACGACTATAACGTGTGGGGCCTGAAGATTTCATCAATGTAATGCCGAAACTGGTAGCACATAAGAAGTTCATAAAATAAATTTGTACAATACATACGGCTGTTGGTAAATTGTTGCATCAAGAAAGGTATTTTTCGTTGCGATGGGATCTTCTCATGAAATTTCAAACACCAGTTTTCTCCTCCGATTGCGAAAACATTCTGTTGGCACCCACCTACATAGGGAGAAATGATCACGACAAAATAAGAGAAATCAGGGCTCGCACAGAAAAAATTTTAGTGCTCGTTTTTCACGCGTGCCGTTCGAGATTGGAACGATTGAGAGACAGCTTGAAGGTGGTTCACTCAACACTCTGCCAGGCACTTGATTGTGAATAGCAGAGTAATCACATAGATGTAGACTTTAGCGTAATTATTTGAGTGTTGGAAAGAATTACCAGGGTCCCTACCAAAATTTTATTTTTCATGTCACTATTGTTTAAAATTCATTGCTAACAGTTTTAAATTTATGATTGACTGACAAAAGTATCTTGCATTCCACTGTAATTTCGTTGTGACGCGCTGAGAATGTACGAGTATTATGCAATGATGCATATTTGTAACCTGCCAAACACCAATAAATAACGCATAAAGATAAATAATGACACATCATTTCAATCACAAGAAAATTTTAGACGCGTTTATCACAGTCACCAGAAGTAAGAGTATGCCTATACAATCGCTTCTGCTTCCATTGTCGACTTCCGCTATCCTCCAGAATGTGTGCGTTTGCTTCTGCGGCAGCCTGTACTTGTTGAGCTGAAGGTACCGACTGTGACTGGTTTTATCGGTTTCACGAAAGCTCCGGCACTCCCGCTGATTAATAAGTGTGTCAATATGTCACTGCCTTCTCCGGGTCGCCCTCAGCCGAACGGTTCAGGCGATCTGATCGCATCAGCTCGCCTGTGTAATGACGAACAGAGAGTGCCTGTTGTATGTACGTACGTGTGTGTGTGTGTGATGGCAGCTGTCTCGGCTTGCCGTCAGTTAATCACTTCGGGCGAATTTGTCGACGTTGTGGCAGGCGATGCGGCAAGCGCGTGGCCCAGTAACTCGGCAGTGGGCTGATCGACGTGCTAATGTAATGGTCGCCGCTGCGCATCCGCCAGCGACGCGTACAACCATCCATCAGCCCCCAAAATGAGTGCTGATTTTCGTAATTAGCATAAGCGATCAGAGATTTCATTAAGCCGCTGCATCAGGTAGAACTCACATCAAATGTGTGATGCAATTTGTAACGTTGTTTCACGTGGGAGTGAATAATGGTACAGCTATAAATCTCTACCAAACACTCTGCGTGGCTCGCGGGGAACGGGGTGCAGTCAACTTTCCACCGACACAGAGGATCTCTAAAAATATGGTGTAATTAAACGGAAATGGTGCTGACAAGATACCTAGAGACGAAGTCTTAGTGATACAAAATTTTCTAAGCACATTAACCTTATGAAACTACCCCTCTGAATGTAAAGAAAGACTGTGCTAGTAAACTTCAACGTTATTTGATTTTCAAACAGCTGAGCAAAACTCAACGTATTCAAACAGTTCTCTCTTTACTTATTCTGATCATCACTTAAACACACAATATTTTTTTAGCGCAATGCAATCTGACTCTCAATAATCCCTACAAAAGAATGGCCCTGACTAACAATAACCTATACCATCCATGAATCACTTTCTCACAAAAATCTTCGTTACTCGAACTGCTGCAATACAGCGAACGCCAATACTGCCAGCTAAATAAAAGATTCTAAATACTGAAGGCACTAACTACTGATACGCATAGTTAGCAAATGAAAGATTTTGATAGAGAACAAACTATGTATTTACCTTAATAATGTTCAAAAGTCATCATATATCAATTCATGATATCCATCTTTACAAATTTCCTTTTTCTGGCGGACACTCGTCCAGATCGTCCGCTTATAGTAACCTCTCAAAACTCTGGCATCCTTCTCCCCACATCCACCACTACTGGCGGCTCACCTCCAACTGCGCAACATACGCGCTGTTCACGTCCAACTGCCCAACACTATAGTAGCGAATATTCCAACAGTGCCAACCAGCCACAGACTTCACACAGTACAGTCAGTGATTTTCATACAGGGCGCTAAGTGGCGTAACCAACATAAAAACCTAAACAGTCTACTTAGAATCTACAATCGGAAATCGACGGTACAGAAAGTAAGGCAAGCAACATTATGGTATGGCTGTTTTCGGGTACTGAATCACTGTGACCAAACAGATATCTGACGCAACAATGAACCGAAAATGGCCGTGAATACGTAAAAATTATGTTGCAATGACCTTTCAGGTAAGACAAAATCGTGCAAAACGACATTAAAATTGTTTTAATGGTGAAAAACCCTGATTTACTCGTATTCGGATAAATAGAAAAAGCTTTTGACACTAATGAGCCCAATGACTGATTCAGTACGCTACGCTTGTTCTAGTAACACGTCACTTAAATACTGCAAATACTAAACATGTTTAAATATACGGACAAATGTTTAGAAAATTTCCACTTACAAGTACTGGAAAGAATATACTGTAACATGGGCAAAGCAAAAGATCTGCATCTACATCTGCATACATACTCCGCTAGCCACTGTATGGTGCGAGACGGAGGATACTTTGTATCTGTGCATGACACTTCCTTTCCTCTTACACCCGCAACAGATCGAAGGAAAAACGACTATCTACAGGGTATGGAACAAAAAGGCTCTAATGAACTCGTGTCCAGGAATGCATGGTTTCCATGCTAGAGACCATTTATTCAGTCATACTTTGTTACAGAGACTGCAGTCTAATACGCGCTGTACCACGCAGCAAAAGTTACAGTATGTCTTGAAAATGATTTGCATGTGCCTTAACATATGCGTGTACGCGCCGTCGGATGTTCCGTCTCACACACTCACATCGCCCAGACTGCATCCGAACAGTGTCAAATACGCTGCTCCAGTGTCTCCACATCTGGAATGGGCTCTGCTTACACGATACTTTTTGAGATGGCCCATAACCAGAAATCGCATGGGTTGAGATCCTGTGAACGGGCAGGCCATGCGACTGGACCCTCTCGTCCGATCCAGCGACCAGGGAAGACATGATTGAGATGCGTGCGGATGTTAACGGCGAAGTGGGCTGGAGTGCCATCAAGTAGAAGCTCTCTATTAGAATACGGAACCATTATGTAGAACACTGTATCACATCCGCTACAAGGTGAGTCAACAAGAGAAGTGAATCGGACACAACATTACCAATTACTATGGCAGGAGAGGGCGTTAGGTCATGACGTATGAGGGACAGTACCACCCTCTAGGAGGAAACCATGAATACTTTTACTGTGGCTGCATGGAACAGCGCGTATGAGAACGCAGTCTCTGCAACAAAGTACAATTGAATAAATTGTCTCTAGCAAGGAAACCATTAATTTGCAGACATAAGTTCATTACACCTATTTTGTTCTGTATCCTCTCATCGATCAATCTCTAGACTTTGTACCCGGTGGAAAAAGTCGCCTTGCATATTCCTCCGTACAAGCCCTAATTGCTTTTATCGTATCTTCGTAGCCCATACCCAAACTTACGTGCGGCAGAGAATCAATTTGTAGTCAAATGCCACTTTCAAATGTCGGTTCTCAAAATTTTCCCAACAGCGTTTATGTCACCTTCTGTCCAGGGACTCCCATTCGGATCCTCGAAGCATTTCCGTAAGACGAGGACCATAAAGAAAGTAAAGAACGTTTCGCCGCACCAAGATATTATTTGATATTAGCACAGAAACTGAATACATACGTTTCGGCACATACTTTGGCTACTTTTCTATATTGTCGCCTTGGACATTAAGGTACTTGTCGTACGTTGGCATCAGTTTGTATATAGCCTCTTCATACCATGTGGCAGCTTGGCTATTCAACCAGGTCACAAAGCATCCTTCGGGTCTTCTTCACATGCGAAGCGTTTACCAGCAAGGTGCTCCTTCAGTTTTGAAAACAGAAGGACATCTGACTGTGCAAGGTCCGGACTGTAGGGAGCATGCCCGAAGATGTTGTACCGGAATTTCTCACGCAGCAAGGCTAGTGCCTGCCGGGAATTATGCAGAAGTGCATTTCCGTGCAACAGAAGAATTCCACAAGACATTGCCTCTTCGGTGGTTCTGAATTGCCCGATGAAGATGTTCAAGAGTAGAACAGTATGACCGAGCGAGGTGGCGCAGTGGTTAAACACTGGACTCGCATTCGGTAGGACGACGGTTCAATCCCGCGTCCGGCCATCCTGATTTAGGTTTTCCGTGATTTCCATAAACCGCTCCAGGCAAATGCCGAAATGGTTCCTTTCAAAGGGCACGGCCGACTTCCTTCCCCGTCCTTCCCTAATCCGATGAGACCGATGACTTCGCTGTCTGGTCTCCTTCCGGGAAAACAACCCAACCTAGAACAGTATGCATCATTGTTGACTGTTATTTTGTGAGGCACGAAATTGACGATTAGGACTCGTCCAGTGTCCCAGAATACAGATGTCATCATTTTTGAGCATTTTTTTGAGTTGACGCAGTCTGTCTGAACTTGCGTGGCTTCTGTGGCGACTGAGGATGACACCATTCAACAGACTGTCGCTTCACTGAGAGGGTGTTACGAGAAACTCATATTTGATTTCCTGTAACAATCTGGTCAGTGAACGTGTTGCCACCGCTTTCGTAACGCTCCAAGAACGCTAATGCAGCACCCATTCTCGCAGCTTTCTGGTCATCCTTGCGCATGCGTGGCACCCAACGTGCATAGATGTTGTGGAACCCTAAGAGCTGAGTGACAATTTCGTGCACAATTGAACAAAACACTTCCTGACACCGTTCACGGACTTCGCTAACCGTGAATCGTCGAGTCCTTCGAATGATGGCATCCACCTTCTTTTTCAGCGCATCTGTGATGATGGAGGGCTCCCTGATCTCTCTTCGTCATGAACATCTGGCCACCCAGTCTTAAACATTGTGCACCATTTTCGGACCATGGCTGCATTTATTACACCTTCGCCTTAAATGGTAACAAGTCTGCGGTGAATGTCACAGGGTCTAACATTTTCCGTCTGCAGAAAACACCTCTCACCTCACAGCAGGAGGGATTTCCAATCAGCACTGCCATGATCAGCTATTTCTCCACTTAGCATCTGATGAACTCGGACTTAGAACTGCATTTTGGCATCTGTCCGCATTACACTGAACACTAGAAACCAATGAGCGGCTGATTTTTGGATGGCACTCGAACTTGCATGTTGATGGAACCTACCGGTACCAAATGGCTAGAATCTGAATATTAGGCAGATATTACAAGATATTTTCAGAAAGTAAATGACGTGAGAAAGAAAGTCCGTAACGACTTTTGATCATTGATTGCATTTTTATCATGAGAAGCCGTTTAAATACAGTACTAATTTCTGGAATTGCTTGTAGTTAATGAAAGTGGTTTAAAAGATCGATGTATGAACCTTACGTGAATTAGGATGTAACAATGAGGATACAACTGCACAAAGACTTCAGACATTTATTAATTAAATTTTTATCCAAACGAATTACGTAGAGAGAGACAGAGAGGGAGATTGAACAAGTTATGACCGTTTGCGGTGAGAACGTCCTTTTGTAGCCAGAATGTTCAGAACAAATCATTGAGACAGTTGGTGTGACGTTGTCCCACGTTGGCGAACTGCATATCGTGACCCGATGGTGACGTACTTCCTCGATAACACGGAGACTAGTACGCGCGGTAGGAATCGCGAGGTGTATGCGCAGCAGCAAGCAGCGCAGGGCCAACGAGATATCAAGCCGCGCCACTGACGGCGGAGTGGGTGGCGATTTCGTGCAGACTTACCCCGTCATTATCGGTGAATTGAGGGATTTTTGGAGCAAGTTTTTAAGAGGAAAATGATGGTTTTCTAAAACGCGTTGTAAAAACCATGATACGAAACAAAAATGGATAAATGCTTGTCAACTTGCAGATACGTTTTTAATTGAAAATGCTCTTGTCTGCTTCTAATTATGAAAGAGATTTGAGAAGAATTGTTGAATATCCCTTCGAAACGCAAGTTGAAGACTGATGCTATCCCAACCCCATATCTACCATCTTCCGATGCTGATTTAGCGTGTAGTAATAAGCCTAATAATGAAATATTCGGACACAAAAACGAAGCTACCCGTAAGGAAGTAGAAAATATTTCACTGGAAAATACGAGTACATTACCAACCAATAAAGAAATTACTACTAGACAAAACGTTAACCTTGAAAACAAACACAGCTGTGAATGTGACAACGCATGATTACGCCAACAATTAGAAATTATGGAAACAGAAGACAAAGCAAATGAATGTAGATTTACAAGACAGTCTCTCTCGATGTAGCGCTGAATGACTAAAATTAAAACATGTTCAAAAATTTATTCAGAGCCCTTCTTGTAGCCTGTCAAAACGTGGTTATGAAAGGAAGGTGTGCAAACTGGTCATCAGGCGTTGTCTTTTGTCAGGAGTTTGATGTCATGTGTTTCGTACGGACACGTACTTTCTTGAGAATGATAGACACCAACAAGAAAAAAAAAAGTATCAAGTTAATGTGCTAAGAGAGAGAAGACAAAATCGGAAAAAATGAAAACAGTGGTACCAAAACTTGCCACGATAACAAGAAAACCTGTTAATACTGTTAAAGACATAAAAAATGACATTACAGGGGGTTCTTCCGTACTATAGATGTATGTGGTGTAAACCTGTATGAGTCTCTTTCCCCAGAAAAAAAGAAAAAAAAACAGTGCCTTCCGAGATGGCGAAAAAAGTGTACGTCCTGTGGATGCCTTACACTAGAAATTCATTGGCCATAGAAAAAATAGTCTAATGTAAGGCTGAATAATAATAATGATAATAATAATACATTAAAACATGGAAAATCTCAATTACAATCATATCTGCATACGAGTTAAACAAGTGTGCGCTGTGTGCCTACAGCTTCAGTGCAGTACAGCGTGACGAGAAGATTCACAGTGACGTCACAGCTCACAGCCCGCCCGCACGTGACCCCTACCGCGTATTCTAATATACGTGCTCGGTACTGTAACCGCAACAGTATTGTTGAACGCTGACTTGCCAGAACGCAGTAAATAGTGCTCCTAGCTTCATTGTCGTCGCTCCTTACGGCGAGAAACTAACACGCTCAGCGTAAATAAAATGTTCATTAGTACCACCAAAGGTTAATTTGCACTGGTAAACACTTCGTTCCATAACACATTTACTTTGTGGTCTGTGTATTTTATTGAAACGGAAAACAGTGCACACAATACGGCGGTTAGTGCGCATTCTGCAGAGGGTATACTACGAACAAATTCAGCTGTGTAAGGTGAATAACAAACAACATTCAAAACACACATATGAGCCTCAGTACATCACGAAAAGTTAATTCACAAGAAAATGTCTTCTAGTATACAGCCTATATGGATGGTATGGTGTACAAATTCAAATGCCTCTTTCAATAGAAAGCAACGCACAAAGCACGTGTGACTGTCCGACACACACAGTTCGTTGCACTGCACGAAATAATACTCAGTTCAGTTGTGAGCGGTAATAGCAACCAATATAAAGTACGATAATAATAGCCATTGCATATTCGGATGCCTAAATCACAGTTCACAGCACCTCAGATAACAGTTTATTTAAAACGCCTCAATACTGTATGTGACCCTCCATTTGTCGAGTTAGCGGGAACTCAGTAAATAGCAAACAGCATAAAAGTCACGTAAAAACGATCAAACCACTGCTCGTTTCACAACGAAAAACCATCCAGTTAAGAAAGGTACTTTGATCTCACGATCTGTTCATTACTGTAATTCAGGAAATATTTGCGTTTGCAGAATCTTCCGTCGGTCTTGGTGGAACAACATTATAATAAATGAAAAGCACCTGTTTGCTTTTGTTCTACAATATTACTTTTATTGTTAACCGGTTTTCGGCTTACAACGCCATCTTCAGATATTTACTGAGTGTTATCACCAAAGAAGCTAAAATGTTTGCAAACAAGAGAAGTAACACGTCTAGACTGAAGTAGAAACATACAGTAAGTAACATCTTTGCGCTGAAGAAGTAAAAATTGAACAGTACATAAATAACAGTAGAGTAGACAGGAAAACCTATAGCACAAAATAGGAATAGCGTGCCTACATAAGTTTCTATTAATAAACAAAACTAATAAAATAAAATAAAATTAGTACTAGACAAGGCTACATCAGGAGGTATGAAACATAGAGACTGATATACAAATCAATTAAAAGAAGAGACAATTATCAGTGTAACTACAGAATACGTAAGGAACTTAAGCAATATCAATAAGATAAAGAGAAATAAATAAATGCAGGAAAATGGAGGTGTTTGAGGGAACCTACAGTATGAGAGTGTCATGGTACTGCATTTTAACATTAACATTATAATCAAAGCAGTGGCTGAGTAACAGTTTTCATTAAATAAATGAACAAAGTAAAATATGAACAGTATTTGATGAGACAACTACAAGGGGTGTTAAACATGGACAGTAATAGAAATGCCATTTAAAAGAAAGCCTTAACTATTGAAACTACAGTCTATATGGAATACTAAGATAACTTCAACAAAACAAAACAACTTAATGAATACATGAAAAGGGGAATATGTAGGAAGAGAGAGTGTAGGACGTAATGAAAACAGAGATGATTGTATGAAGTTTAGGAGAGGGGAAGTGTTGAGCTGTGTATGGTCGTTTAGGATGAGATGTGGACTCTGAGCAAGATGTTTGTTAATTTCCAGGGCTTCCAGCAGGTTGGGTTTCTGCCCTTTGTTTGCTAAGTGAAGTACATGGGACACTGGCTGGTAGTTGTGACCCTCACTCAGTACATGCTCAGCCAATGCAGAGTCTGAATTCTGGAGGTTGCATTCAGACTCAGCATGCTCAGCAAATGCAGAGTGTGAATGCAAACTCCAGAATTCAGACTCTGCATTTGCTGAACATGCAGAGTGTGAATGGAACCTCCAGAATTCAGACTCTGCATTTGCTGAGCATGTACTGAGTAAGGGTCACAGCTACCAGCCAGTCTCAAATGGTTCAAATGGCTCTGAGCACTATGGGACTTAACATCTGAGGTCATCAGTCCCCTAGAACTAACCTAAGGACTTCACACACATCCATGCCCGAGGCAGGATTCGAATGCAACCGTAGCAGTTGCGCGGCTCCGGAATGAAGCGCCTAGAACCGCTCGGCCACTGCGGCCTGCCCAGCCAGTCTCCCATGTACTTCACTTCGCAAACAAAGGGCATAAACCCAACCTGCTGGAAGCCCTGGAAATTAACAAACATCTTGCTCACAGTCCAGATCTCATCCTAAATGGCCATACACAGCTCAACACTTCCCCTCTCCTAAACTTCATACAATCATCTCTGTTGTTCATTACTTCCTACACTCTCTCTTCCTACGTATTCCCATTTTCCTGTATTCATTAAGTTGTTTTGTTTTGTTGAAGTTGTCTTTGTATTCCATATAGACTGTAGTTTCAATAGTTAAGGCTTTCTTTTACCTGGCACTTCTATTACTGTCCATGTTTAACACCCCTTGTAGTTGTCTCATCAAATACTGTTCATATTTTACTTTGCTCATTTATTTAACGAAAACTGTTACACAGCCACTGCTTTGATTATAATGTTAATGTTAAAATGCAGTACCACCACACTCCCAAACGTAGGTTCCCTCAAACACCTCCATTGTACTCCATTTATTTATTTCTGTTTATCTTATTGATATTGCTTAAGTTCCTTACGTATTCTGTAGTTACGTTGATAATTGTCTCTTCTTTTAATTGGTTTGTGTATCACTCTCTATTTTTCATACCTCCTGATGTAGCCTTGTCTAGAACTTATTTTATTTTATTTTTTTAGTTTTGTTTATTAATAGTAACTGTCAAGTAGGCACGCTAATCCTATTTTGTGCTAAAGGTTTTCCTGTCTACTCCACTGTTATTTATGTACTGTTCAATTTTTACTTTTTCATCGCAAAGACGTTACTTACTGTATGTTTCTACTTCAATCTAGATGTGTTAGTTCTCTTCCAATGTTGTTTGCAAACATTTTAACTCTTTGGTGATAATACTCAGTAAATGTCTGAAGATGGCCTTGTATGCCCGAAAACCGGTTAACAATAACAGTAATATTGTAGAACAAAAGCAAACTGGTGCTTTTCATTTATTAATATATTTGTGTATCACGATGAATGCGTAAGCACAGTACATTACCCACTTGTCATTATGTGTTTCACACCTTACCGCACTTTCTGTTCGTAAGTAGTTCTCTAATGGTGTGATTAAAAAGAGAGTCTTCGAACATCACTCAACTATCTAAGAAATACAGACAATATTGCAGTACTACAATTGCACCTGTGACGTGACCTGATCTGTCGTCAAAAAAAGAATGTCTGGTAGAACAGATAACACGCTATATGAATACTAAGAATGTGGATGGCATATGATTGCTTACATGTGTTCCAGTTGTTGTTTTTATTCTTCCTTTGCCCGTATGAATGTTTGTGAGGAAAGACTAAATGCTTAATAGTGAACGCCGTAAACACGACTACATTCAAATATGAAAATGAACATTTCAAAGGACATCGAACAAAAGTCGTACAATCACACCTGTACATTACGTACGTTTTCATTCACAAGCAGATATTTTCTATAAGCAAAGAAAAAAAAACGGTTTGGAACTGCCGAAAGTTACGTGTAAACGGAATACATTGTATATGACGTAGACGTATCATTAAGAGGTTATGAAATGTCTCTATAGAGCGTTTATTGTTGACGAAATAGCACAACATATACCTATGGATGAGGGGCTGTGACGTATATTTTCTCAAGCTGTCTGTATGCTTCAGGAATATGTAGTGCATATATTTTATGAATTAAAGGAAGGAAGGAAGAAACATTTTAAAGTTCCGTCCAAAATGAGGTAAGTAGAGACTGACTAATACTGTACTAATTACCTTAGGATTTCATGATGTCCTGTGTGTGTAGCATTTGTAGTAATACGAAATTAACGTCTAACGCCGTCGTGTTAATATAATTGTTGTACCCCGAATTTAACTAATAATCGCTACAGCTAAAAGAGTGTAGCCTTTACAGACCTCCTATAGACTGTCGAATAAAAGTTTATAATAGTGTCACATTTTCAATCAAATAAAAGGCATTCCGGGAATACAAAACTACATTTATATTCAGATGGATGCTTGCGCAAAATGTGTCACACATAAAAATGCTTTGGATTAAAATATGAGGAAAAACAAAGTGAATATTTTGAAAGAATGGTCTCGGCAGAATGCACTGAAGTTCTCACCTGAGATTCCTTCTCAAGCTTTGAAAAAGATTCAGTGGGAAATTACGGGACTGTGAAAGTACAGAGTGTAACCAAAAAATGTAGGTATGATAGATCATTACTTTGCGCAGCTCAAAAAAAGATTTGCGCAGATTAGAAAAAGTGCTTGTATCTGGGTCATACTGATCAAGCCCTTGGCGTTGTTATTTTAATAAAATATTTCAACTCTCTAGGAATTATAAAGGCCCTAGGACTTCCAACGTATTGATTTTCCAGCCATGCACTGTCAGAAGCCAACCCTAGTGATATGTAGGCATGTATAGTTAAGTGCCTCAAAATCCACTAGCATCACTCTCACAAACGAGCAAAGCTACTGTCCTACTTGCGTATGAATGTCGATACTATGTGTTTCGTAAAGCAATATTTACGTGTATTTCAGTTGCGGGTGTAACACAATATCTATTTCATACAGATGATTATCTTATTTAGAAACAGTTTCGTGGTTGCATTTTGTTAAATGAAGAAATGTAAGTAGCTGTTCTTACATTGCGAACTCATGACATGACAGCGGTTCATTTCAACTACTTGTAAGACGTCACCCACACAGATACAGCGAAATAATAATTTGAAAGTAAAATAAGAAGGGTGACCGAAATCTTTTCTGCTCTGAGTGGAGTGTCACAGCGATCCTCGTTACTGCGAATAAAAGCTCAGAGTTGGAACATTTGCTTGAAGATGCCAAGAGAAAGAGAGAGACTCTTCCAGAGGGCGGATCATTTCGTCTCCATTACTCAGCTGACAATCTGATACGACGCCATTGCTTTCAGAGAGCGAGTAAGCCTTCGGTAGCGCATAAAGAGGCTCGTATTTCTTGAGGGCTTCGGGAATTGCCCCGAACTAACTGCGGCGCTCATAAAGGAGAGACATCTCGTGGCAACGCAGAGAATCTTCTACAGGCTGCCTCAAGAAGACACCTACATCTAGCAGATCTTTCAAATCAACGTCCATGCTCTTCAAATACTTTAAACTGCAGTGTATTTTTCATTGTGACTTCACACTGGTTCTGTAAATCAAGGTAAAATCACAAAAGTAGCATTAACTCAAAAGAATTATATGACAAACGTGAAAACACTTAACCCAACTGAGGAATGGATGACAAGTCATAAATAAAATAGTAAAATAAATTGCAATATAAAGCTGTTAATATATACAAATAACGATATTAAACGAGTCAGGTTGGTATAGTTTGCCAACAGAGCATGAATAGCAAGTGCAGCTTTGTGTAATATTGTTGATGATTGTGCGGCTGGTCCCGGCGGAGGTTCGAGTGTGTATTTGTCCTTAGGATAATTTAGGTTAAGTAGTGTGTAAGCTTAGGGGCTGATAACCTTAGCAGTTAAGTCACATAAGATTTCACACACATTTGAACACTTTTTTTTATGATTGTGTGTAATCAGCTCACACGAAACAAACGTCATTCTTTATAAGAAACCTCTTTCGCCAATACAGTGGTATGACAAAGAGGACTGCAAACAGCAACACGCTACCCGAGTGCATTCCAAGTGCTATTCATACGGATGTTTCAAGAGATACTAGTCTGTAGTTACATCCATATTTTTACGAATCACTATAAAGTGTGTGGCAGAGAATATTATTAATTCTGCCAAATAGTGAAATGCGGCTTATTCGGAAAGTCCTGTACTAATCTGCATAGACATTATCACAGTGAACATAGTGTCTTGCTATGAACTGTATACGGCACACACACGGAAAATCACTTCGAATTTGAACCATCTTCAGGTAGTCTTGTCCTCAAAGTAATCTGTGATACATCTTCGCGGTGACTGCGGCAAGGTCAGAGCGTATTGAAGACAGGGCCACGCTCCTACTCCTTTGACTGCATAATAACGGCAGATATTAGCGCATGTCGTAGCCCTTGGTTGTGTTTATCTTCTCGATTGCAAAACTCAGTCTGTAAGCAGAGGAATGATAATGTAACCACACATCTGGAGCCGATAAATACACTACTGGCCATTAAAGTTGCTACACCACGAAGATGGCGTGTTACAGACGCGAAATTTAACCGACAGGAAGAAGATGCTGTGATATGCAAATGATTAGCTTTTCAGAGCATTCACACAAGGTTGGCGCCGGTGGCGACATCTACAATGTGCTGACATGAGGAAAGTTTCCAACCGATTTCTGATACACAAACAGCAGTTGACCGGCGTTGCCTGGTGAAACGTTGTTGTGCTGCCTCGAGTAACGAAGAGAAATGCGTACCATCATGTTTCCAACTTTGAAAAGGTCGGATTGTAGCCTATCGCGATTGTTTATCGTATCGCGATATTGCTGCTCTCGTTGGTCGAGATCCAATGACTGTTAGCTGAATATGGAATCGGTGGGTTCAGGAGGGTAATACGGAACGCCGTGCTCGATCCCAACGGCCTCGTTATCACTAGCAGTCGAGATGACAGGCATCTTATCCGCATGGTTGTAACGGATCGTACAGCCACGTCTCGATCTTTGAGTCAACAGATGGGGATGTTTGCAAGACAACAACCATCTGCACGAACAGTTCGACGACGTTCGCAGCAACATGGACTATCAGCTCGGAGACCATGGCTGCGGTTACCCTTTACGCTGCATCACGGATAGGAGCGCCTGCTATGGTGTACTCAACGACGAACCTGGGCGCACGAATGGCAAAACGTCATTTTTTCGGGTGAATCCAGGTTCTGTTTACAGCATCGTGATGGTCGCATCCGTGTTTGGTGACATATCGGTGAACGCACATTGGAAGCGTGTATTCGTCATCGCCATACTGGCGTATCACACGGCGTAATGGTATGGGGTGCCATTGGTTACACGTCTCGGTCACCTCTTGTTCGCATTGACGGCACTTTGAAAAGTGGACGTTACATTTCAAATGTGTTATGACCCGTGGCTCTACCCTTCATTCGATCCCTGCAAAACCCTACATTTCAGCAGGATAATGCACGACCGCATGTTGCAGGTCCTGTACGGACCTTTCTGGATACAGAAAATGTTCGACTGCTGCCCTGGCCAGCACATTCTCCAGATCTATCACCAACTGAAAACGTCTGGTCAATGGTGGCCGAGCAACTGGCTCGTCACAATACGCCAGTCACTAGTCTTGATGAACTGTGACATCGTGTTGAAGCTGCATCGGCAGCTGTACCTGTACACGCCATCCAATCTCTGTTTGACTCAATGCTCAGGCGTATCAAGGTCGGTATCACGGCCAGAGATGGTTTTTCTGGGTACTGATTACTCAGGATCTATGCAACCAAACTGCGTGAAAATGTAATCACATGTCAGTTCTAGTATAATATATTTGTCCAGTGGATACCCGTTTATCATCTGCATGTCTTCTTGGTGTAGCAGTTTTAATGGCCAGTAGTGTATTATTTCGCCTCTGGGCTGTTAATGCCCCTTCTCTCCATTTTGTCTGACAGAACATGTCTCAATATTCTTCGACAAAGTTTTTTAGTTTTATGCTCTTATTCGACAGTCTATCATATGAAATGCAGATGACCAGAGCTGTGAAAGGAAGATGAGGTGCATGAGGTGCAGTAGGATGATGAAGACAAGGTCAGGTGAAAATGAAATCTCATTCGTTAGACTGAAAAACACAGAGGAGGCTCAGATTGGCGACCAACGGGTAATTAGGAGACAAATTGTGGCCAGTTCGAGTTTCTGGAAGCGGGATGGTGCCACAGTGTGAAACTGCGTTGCTAGCTGTCCATGGAAAAGAAATGGGAAAAAGTTTTGTGGGGCGTTCTGCTGAATATGTGAAGGATGTAGCACATCTTATGGTGGACCTGCGTTACCAAATCAGTGAAAGCAGACATTGGAGTGCCCATCGAGGACTTCGCAATCATCATCTTTCATCAGACGCTCTGTATTCCTCGTCTTGAGGATCTGGACTTCATATCGTGTTGAGTTTTGTTAGCAACCTGTCCTCAGAAGAGATCCACAATGTAGCTTTCAAAATGTATATCTAGATCATTATCTTGTGGAATGTCACTTGTACTCTCAGCGCCTGAATTGTTTTGCTGATATTGTGACGTACTACGTCCTACTGTTTCATTTGATGCCCGCTGGGTTACCCGAGAGAGCTAATGCGCTGCTTCCTGGACTCGAGTAGGCGCGCTGGCCCCCGATCGAATCCGCCTGGAGGATTACCGACGAGGGACAGGTGTGCCAGCCAGCCTGGATGTCATTTTTAGGCGGTTTTCCACATCCCACCAGGTGAATACTGGGCTAGTCGCCCAGTCCTGCCTCATTTACCGACTCGCAGACGTTTTGTAACACTTATACCGACTAGGAGTAGGTTTATTTTATGCAACTGTGTATCTGCAATTTATGAAGTGTGTATTCTGTGTTGTTTAAACTCCTTGGTGTATGGCAAGAAAATTAGTTTCCTAATGTATATATGAAAAAAGCAAAATAAATTGTTGAAATTTTAAATTATTATAATGTGAATATGTTTATAAAAAATAGTATGTTAAAACCTGGTTCATGCTTAGGGCACTTGTATTTGTAACATGTATACGCTGTTGGGAAGTCCCTCCACAACGAAAGTGGCATGGCGCGATACAAAAGGTAGGTTTGGCGGTCGAACTGAGCGGTTCATTTGTGTGAACTACATGCACTATGTGGCTAGCCTTAGCACAGTACAACTCGACGGTGCTAAGATAGGCATTTGGAAGCTACATTATAAGGGATTTGCCTCGAATGTGGATCTGGCTATTATTTGGTATTCGCGGCATAACATAATGGCACTAATATGTTGAAAATCCAACACCAAGAAGAGAATTTATCGAGCATACCCACATCAAGATCCGCGAGTACAGTTAGCCGTAATTGCGCCTGCCACCAATTTTCGCCACTGCTTCACAAACTTCATAATTCAGTTAAGTAATGTATATGGGTATGGACCACTTGATTTGTGTGTTGTTTCAATAATAATCACATAAAACATAAATTTGTGTCCAGAACCATATTTTCAACCATGATCACGAACCTACGCAGAGTCCTCACCTAAGTGCTGCTAAAACCGAGTATCCTGATTTAAATGAACAATTTTTGCTTTCATGTGTTTAAAAGTGATTTTTTGCCAAAAGTAAAATGAGTAGTAAAAGTTAAAGTAAGAGTAACATTTGGATGCTTTGATAATGAACTACTCCAAGTGGTTATAAAATATAGTTTTGTAGGATTACAGTGCAAGATTATGTAAATATTATTGCAAAGAATACCTGCTTCACAGGTAATTAAATTTCAAGTACATATAAATCTTTAGTAAACGGATATACGGTAGTATTGTTGGAAGAAAAATTATGCAAAATTTTAAAGAAGGTGTATTTTTGGTACCCATCATGAAAGGTTCCTTTTTTGAAGTTAATTGAGTGTTGTATTTTATTGTCTTGCAAAGTAATTTAAGTGAATGATTACCTTGTAGAGTTAGTCTTTACTATTGCAATAATCAAAGATTTTTGGCTAGTGAAACCACATTATATTCTCCACCTACTAAGAAAAAATTGAACTATTACTGCTACTAAGGAAAACTGCTATATGTAGAGGAGCTTAAAGAGTGTATCTGTAATGTTAATAATCTTAATTTGTGTTTTTCATGTCAGTCAAGTTAAAAGCCCCTCATGCCCAAATTTATTTCTGCACTTCATGCAGTATTTGATTAAGTAATGCTCTTGAGTGTGGCTGTCATTAATATGAACTTGCTCCCTGTAATTTTTTTTTTTTTACTTTATTGTCATTTTAATGCCTATACAATAAGCAGGCTGGCAGCAGCACACTACGCTGCTCTTCAGCCAAATGAGACATAAGCACAAAAAACAGGAGGAAAACAGAAAAGTCACAAAATGGTGGGCGATAAAATAGGAGACACAGAGAGACAAACACGGAGCCGTTCACACTTGACGATAAACCACACTGCAAACTGTTGAGACGACGCACAGACACTGAAGAAGACGATGGCACTGGTGAACAACGGAGCGTGACGGGAAACACTGAACACGAAACACGACGGCACACACAAGACACTGATGGCGGCGATCTCCGGCGCGCGAAAGTCCACGTAGCGTGTGCGAGTCCGGGGACCTGCCAAGAGTGGAACAGGGGGGAGGTGGGGGGAGAGGGGAGAATAGGATGCCAACGGCGGGGGAGACGGGGGAAAGAGGGAGAGGGACAGGGGAGGGGGGGCCCGGGGGAGAAGGGGAGAGAAAAGGAGGAGGGAGGGAAAAAGGGAGAGAAGGGAGGGAGGGTGCCCGGAGGAGCAAGCACGGGAGGAGGGCGGGAGGATCAAAGTTGGTAGGAGGGGTAGATGGAGGGGAGGAGGGCATCATCAGGGAGGGGGAGCTGGCGGAAGCCACCTTGGGAGAGGGTAAGGAGGGTGGAGAGATGGAGACCGGGTGGGACATGAGAGTACAGGCGCGGCAGCGGGCGGGGGTGGGAGAGGATCGGGGAGACGAGCGGGTGGGGAGGATCGAGTTTACGGGAGGTGTAGAGGATTCGTATCCTTTCGAGGAAGAGGAGGAGGTGAGGGAAGGGGATAAGATCATACAGGATCCGCGTGGGGGAGGGGAGACGGATGCGATAGGCAAGGCGGAGAGCATGGCGTTCAAGGATTTGGAGGGATTTATAAAAGGAAGGGGGGGCGGAGATCCAGGCGGGATGGGCGTAACAGAGGATAGGGCGGATGAGGGACTTATAAGTGTGTAGGATGGTGGAGGGGTCCAGACCCCACGTACGGCCGGAAAGGAGCTTGAGGAGACGGAGTCGGGAACGTGCCTTGGCTTGGATTGTCTGGAGATGGGGAGTCCAGGAAAGGCGACGGTCGAGGGTGACGCCAAGGTACTTAAGGGTGGGGGTGAGAGCGATGGGACGGCCATAAACGGTGAGATAGAAATCAAGGAGGCGGAAGGAAGGGGTGGTTTTGCCTACAATGATCGCCTGGGTTTTGGAAGGATTGACCGTGAGCAACCACTGGTTGCACCAAGCGGTGAACCGGTCAAGATGGGATTGGAGAAGGTGTTGGGAGCGTTGCAGGGTGGGGGCAAGGGCAAGGAAGGCGGTGTCATCGGCAAACTGGAGAAGGTGGACGGGGGGTGGCGGCGGCGGCATGTCCGCCGTGTACAACAAGTACAGAAGGGGGGAGAGGACGGAGCCTTGGGGCACACCGGCGGAGGGGAAAAAGGTGTAGGAATCGGAGTTATGGATGGTGACATAGGAAGGACGGCGGGAGAGAAAGGAACCGATCAGACGAACGTAGTTAATGGGAAGGGCGAAGGTTTGGAGCTTGAAGAGGAGACCGGAGTGCCATACGCGGTCATAGGCGCGTTCGAGGTCAAGAGAGAGGAAGATGGCGGAGCGACGGGAATTGAGCTGTTCGGAAAGGAGATGAGTGAGGTGAAGGAGAAGATCATCGGAAGAGAAGGACGGCCGAAAGCCACACTGGGTAACGGGGAGGAGGCGGTGCTGGCGGAGATGCTGGTGGATGCGGCGGGTGAGGATAGATTCCAGGACCTTGCTGAAGACCGAGGTAAGGCTGATGGGACGGTAGGAGGAGACGGCGGACGGCGGTTTGCCAGGTTTGAGGAACATGAGGATACGAGAGGTTTTCCACAGGTCGGGGTAGTAACCAGTGGACAGGACTACATTGTAGAGCCTGGCCAGGGTGGAGAGGAAAGAGACAGGAGCTTCACGAAGGTGACGGTAGGTGACACGATCGTGACCAGGAGCGGTGTTGCGTTTGGTGCGGAGTGTAGTAATGAGATCCTGTGTAGTGATGGGGGCGTTAAGTTCCGTGTGTGGAATGTTGTCCAAGTACTGGAAACCAGGAGCGAGGGGAGGGACAGAGGTGTCAGTTCGATCGCGGATATCTGGGAAGAGGGAGTAATCGAACCGGGGATCATCAGGGATGGAAAACACATCGGACAGGTAGGAGGCAAAGTGGTTGGCCTTACTAAGGGCGTCAGGGAAGGGGTGGTCATCGTGGAGAAGAGGATAGTAGGGAGAGGGCTTAGTTCCGGTAAGGCGACGGAAGGCGGTCCAGAACTTGGACGAGTTGATGGGGAGGGTAGCATTTAAACGGGTGCATGTCTGTCGCCAGTCCCGGCGTTTCTTAGCCGCTAGCAAATTTCGAATGTGTCGCTGTAGTTGCCGGTGGCGTCGTAGGGTGTCCGGGTCACGCGTGCGGAGGAAGGCACGGTAGAGACGACGGGATTCACGGAGGAGGAGGACGGCCTGTGGTGGTAAGGTAGGACGGTGGGGGTGGATGGCAACAGTAGGGACGTGGGCCTCCACGGCCTCAGACAAGGTCTGCTGGAGAAAGGAGGCGGCATGGGAGACATCATCGGGATGGCGGTAGGCGAGAGGGTGGCTGTCGACCTGAGTGGAGAGGGTATCCCGGTAGGCATCCCAGTTGGCACGGGAATAGTCATGGATGTACTTGGGGGGAGGGTCATGACGAGGGTCGGGGCGGGGGCGACGACCGTCTGAAACGGTGAGGAGGACAGGGAGATGGTCACTACCAATAGGCTCCAGGACATCCACCGTAATGCGACCAAGGAGGTTGGGGGAGGAAAGAATAACATCGGGAGTGGAATTGGATTCGGGGCGGGTGTGCTGGGGGATGGGGACGAGGTCGCCTTGAAGGGAGGAGAGGAACCGATGCCACCGCCGCAACTGGGCAGCGGAGCGACTATGGATGTTGAGGTCGGCGGCGATCACATAGGAGGAGAAGGTACGGTCGATGTGGGAGAGGAAGTCGAAAGGAAGAGGGGCGTTGGGGCGGACATAGATGGTGGCACAGGTAACGGTAAGGCCGGGGAAGAAGAGACTAAGGATCAGGTGTTCGGTGGGGTCGGGAAGGAGAGGTTGGAGCCGAACGGGGATCTGGCGGTGGTGGCCAATGGCAACTCCGCCACGCGCAACTGGGAGGGGATTATCGGAGTGGTGGAGGAGATAGGGGGAGGTGTGGATGGAGTGGTGGGGTTGGAGGAAGGTTTCATTGAGGAGGAAGGCATCCACACGGTGGGTAGCAAGGGTGTGCAGGAAGAGGTTCTTGTTGGCGGGAAGGGAGCGGATATTGTTGAAAAGGATACGATGCTGTCGCGCCATGATAAGGATTTAGACGAGGGTGTCAAGGCGGGAGAAGGTGAAATGGGCCTGGTTATTGGAATAGGTGGCGTACATTTTAAGGTGGAATATGGAACGGGCGGCGAGGGAGATCTGTTGGAGGGTGTGGGGGCGCTGAAAGGGATGGACGTTTTGGAGGACAATGGTGAGGAACCTGATGATGTCCTCAGCAGTGGGGGGGGGACGAAGGGAATTGCCAGGAGGGGTGGGGGCGTCCAGGGGACGGACAGGGACGGTGAGTTCAGGGGTGGTGCTCCCTGTAATTTACTGGTGTGCGTGTTATTGGTAACTGCTGCTACACACAATACAGAGTACACTATGTCAATTCGTATCCTGTTTGCTATTCAAAGGGAAATCTCAACAAAAGTAACTTCAATAACTAATAATCAAAATTCTCAAATATACAGGGTGGTCCATTGATTGTGACCGGGCGAAATATCTCACGAAATAAGCGTCAAACGAAAAAACTACAGAAAACGAAACTCGTCTAGCTTGAAGGTGGAAACAAGATGGCTCTATGGTTGGCCCGCTAGATGGCGCTGCCATAGGCCAAACGGATATCAGCTGCGTTTTTTAAAATAGGAACCCCCATTTTTTATCACCTATTCGTGTAGTGCGTAAAGAAATATGAATGTTCTAGTTGGACCACTTTTCGATTTGTGATAGATGGCGCTGTAATAGCCACAAACATATGGCTCACAATTTTAGGCGAACAGTTGGTAACAGGTGGGTTTTTTAAATTAAAATACAGACCGTAGGTAAGTTTGAACATTTTATTTTGGTTGTTCTAATGTGATACATGTACCTTTGTGAACTTATCAATTCTGAGAACGCATGCTGTTACAGCCTTATTACCTGTAAATACCACATTAATGCAATAAATGCTGAAAATGATGTCCGTCAACCTCAATGCATTTGGCAACATGTGTAACGACATTCCTCTCAACAGCGAGTAGTTCGTCTTCCGCAATGTTCGCACATGCATTGACAATGCGCTGACGCATATTGTCAGGCGTTGTCGGTGGATCACGATGGCAAATATCCTTCAACTTTCCCCACCGAAAGAAATCCGGGGACGTCAGATCCGGTGAACGTGCGGGCCATGGATGGTGCTTCGACGACTAATCCACCTCTCATGAAATATACTATTCAATACCGCTTCAACCGCACGCGAGCTATGTGTCAGACATCCACCATGTTGGAAATACATCGCCATTCTGTCATGCAGTGAAACATCTTGTAGTAAGATCGGTAGAACATTACGTAGGAAATCAGCATACATTGCACCATTTAGACTGACATCGATGAAATGGGGGCCAATTATCCTTCCTCCCATAGTGCCGCACCATACATTAACCGGCCAAGGTCGCTGATGTTCCACTTCTCGCAGCCATCGTAGATTTCCCATTGCCCAATAGTGCATGTTATGCCGGTTTACGTTACCGCTGTTGGTGAATGACGCTTCGTCGCTAAATAGAACGCGTGCAAAAAATCTGTCATCGTCCCATAATTTCTCTTGTCCCCAGTGGTAGAACTGTACACGACGATCAAAGTCGTCGCTATGCAATTCCTGGTGCAGAGAAATATGGTACGGGTGCAATCGATGTTGATGTAGCATTTTCAACAACGACGTTTTTGAGATTCCCGATTCTCGCGCAATTTGTCTGCTACTGATGTGCGGATTAGCCGCGACAGCAGCTAAAATACTTACTTGGGCATCATCATTTGTTGCAGGTCGTGGTTGACGTTTCATATGTGGCTCTACACTTCCTGTTTCCTTAAATAATGTAACTATCCGGCGAACGGTCCGGACACTGGGATGATGTCGTCCAGGATACCGAGCAGCATACATAGCACACGCCCGTTGAGCATTTTGTTCACACTAGCCATACATCAACACGATATCGACCTTTTCTGCATTTTAGCAAGGGTAATGTATCACGAAGCAAATACCGTCCGAATTGGCAGAATGTTACTTGATACCACGTACTTATACCTTTGTGACTACTACAGCGCCATCTATCACAAAGCGAAAAAAGTGGCCCAACTAAAACATTCGCATTTCTTTACGTACTACACGAATATGTAATAAAAATGGGGGTTCCTAGTTAACAAAAAACGCAGTTGATACACGTTTGACCTATGGCAGCACCATCTAGCGGGCCAACCATAGCGACATCTGGTTTCCCCCTTCAAGCTAGACGAGTTTCGTTCTTTGTAGTTTTTTCGTTTGATGCTTATTTCGTGAAATATTTGGACCGGTGACTATCAATTGAGCTCCCTGTATATATCAAAATTAAAGTGCCTAATTGGGCTGGCGACCGTTCATTGTTTTTCCATTCGTTTATGATTTTACCACATTCGTTAACTCCCAAGGTTAAAGCCCGTTTGGTTTTTCTGTTAATTTCACCAAAATCAAAATTATAGTCCGATACCCATGTTTATTAGATATGCGCAATCAGACATCAAAATCCTCTCAGAGGGTAACATTAGCGTGTTTCACGGCACGTTAGTGTTATATGTGACTTTTCCCGTAACAGGACTAAAGGTTCGGTTACTAGGAAAGAGCGTTATAATTTGAAAAACGTTCCCACTATTTCATGTCTTACGCGAGATGCAGACAGCTGGGGTACGCCAATTCCATCCCGGGGAGGGGGGGGGGGGGGGGGGGGCGACAGGAAGGGAATCCGGGCACCCTCTGACACTAACATCGTAAACTCCATAGTAACAGGGCCGACCCCGCGATGAATACGGGACAAAGGCCCAAAGAAATTAATGACTCTTTCATTTGATACAGTTCATTTGATCGTTGCATTTATTAATACAGTAAAAATAAAGAGTTCTATGACATAACAGGGTAGTAGACTCCAATGATATGTTCCGTGGTCTAGCGGCGAAGGATTGCTTACTTGGCACTAGCGTATTGGCTTTATGACCAAGTGATTAGAATGTACATCAAACTTTTTATGAGCACCATGTCTTGCAGCCAACAAATATGTCTATAACATTCTATTAACTATGATCTGGGGGTAACTTTGCCGGGTGTACCTTATTATTTTGAGACAAAGGTGGGCATTTACAGGAGTTCGGTAATACATTTCATTACCAGACATTGCACTCAGTACGTTGGCTCCGAGCTGCCTCATTGAATACAAAAAGTTGACGAATGTATTAATTATTTCTATCTGCGAATAAATAAAATTTTGTTGCAGCTATTACATTATTGAAGAAATTATGTGTTAATTTTGTGTGTGACAGTGAAACAGAGTGAAACGTGATGCTGTCACACAGTCTACACCTGTCAGTTGCCACAGGCAGTTAATGATATTCTTGAAGTAGTTTGGAACGTAATTAGGGACATTAGTGCGAAGTCTGGTTATCAAAAATAAGATAAAAGCAAAAACGGCTCCTCATACCACTGATGGGAACTAAATGAAGTAAGATTAGCGCTTAGCTATGAATCTATTATACATAAACCGATATCGTGGGTTGAACAAATGCAGCGAAAGAAACCGATTCCAAACGCTCTGCTGCAGTACTTGCTTTGATAGATTCAGGGAAACCATGGAAAATCTGAAGGTGGATAGGAACGAGTAGGATTCAGTGGCTTCTGTCAATTTGGTTAAATCCGTGTTAGAGTGCTGAAATAACCGATGCTTCGGCTTTTTCTCAGCAGTCTCCCTCGGGACATAGACTTAATTTATTTTAGTATTATAGTATTTTAACACAAAGTATTTGATCAGGCGAAAATCCATAACTGAGGAACATATTAATAGAACAAAATATCCACTCCAGTTTCCAGTAATTTCTTATTTATGACACTACTGGTTTCGAAGCCTAACGCTTAATTTCTAGGTGCCCCTAAATAATTAGTAGTTTAAGTGTTCTTTGCGAAGATAAAGTACTGGTACAACGGACGGGAAGTCCGCTCCTCCCGGACGCACATACCATTCCTTAACAACTTCACGATCTATCCATACATAACAAGTCAGTTAGTGGTGATTAAGGTTTGTTCTAATCACGGGAAGCAAAATGATCATTTCCAGAACACAGCAGAATACGAAGGTGAGTTAGTGACTACAGTCCATAAATTTCCACCATACGTGTCCTTATCTCGACACAGCTGATCAAATTTCAATGTTTTAGTTGTCAAGCAAAGACGTTCGTGGCAAATCGGAAGCAGTAACGAGTCAGGTTGCCGTTCAGCGATGTAAGCGACAGCCGGACTAAATCCGCGCGCCGGACACACGACCGTCGGTGTGGAACACCGGACAACTCTTGTACCATTTTCACGTAATTTCCCGCACTAGTCCAGGGGCGTACCGAGCTTCTACCTCATTTCTACCCCAGAACTACACTGCAGAAACATCTGAGACGAAAAAACAGGTCAGACGAGATTTACATGTACAGATGATCCTAAGACATTTTGAGTCTCACCTTTATCTACGATAATGATGTAGACCGAAGTAATGAATTAAAATTTGTGCCAGCACTGGTATTCGAACCTGCGTCTTCTGCTTACTAGGCGGATGCACCGCACAGACTACCAGAGTATGTCTCCCTCCCTGATGGAAATTACAACTCAGGCCGCAGCCCATTGCTATTCGCCTTCTGAACTCGCATCAGTACTTCCGAAGCTCTCCGACATTGGAATAGCACCTTAGCAATGAGCGAATTGCGCTTAATCCTGCCTGTATCTCAACATAGGTGAAATATTACTCATGTGCAGTTGACGTCAGTGAGACATATTGAGTCTCACCTCTGTCTACATTAATGATGTAGGCCGAAGCAATGAATTAAGCTTTGTACCAGCGCCGAGATTCGAACTCGGGGCTCCTGTTACCTTCTCTTTTTTCTCTCCTCATTTTTTTCTTCATTGTTCTTGGCATTTGTTCTTGGCATTTCGTCTGGACAGACATTACATGACGCCCGTTGAAGTTCTTCAATGAATATTTCACTCAGTTTTTCTATTTTTTTTTTTATTACACAGGGCAACCAGCCCTCTGACCAAACACACTAAGCTACCATGTCAGCTGTACTACACAGATGCACTAGCTGTTACGGCACACTGGCACCGTGGCCACTACAGCTGCACTAGCTACTCTAGTAGGTCTCCCTCCGTGATACAAATTCCAACTCACACCTCAGTCCATTACAATTCCCATGGGCTATAATTTGTATCAGGGAGGGATACTTAATGGGGTAGTCCGAACAGCTCTGCTAGCTGCCGTGCCAGTGTGGCATAACAACTAGCGCATCTGGCTAGTAACAACCTGAATCCTGGTACTGGTACGAATTTTAATCCATCACTTCAGCTTACATCATTATAATAAAGATTTGGGTGATTCACTGCTAGAAGCCAAACAGCCCGCACGCCTAATCGAGGATCTGGGAAGGGGCGCTGGCCCCCGGATTGAACCTGGCTGACGGGTTAACAATCCTGCCAGCCTGGATGTGATTTTAGACGGTTTCTCACACCTGACTAGGTAAATACCGGGTTGGTACCCTTGTTCCACTTCAGATTAATGATTTACGTACATATTGAAAACGTTCTCAGAACCCTTCCAGAGGTATAGTGAAGTGTGGGGAGGGTTGGTGATAAGAAGGGGATCCTTCAATCCTTCTACCATTAACATTTCCAAACCCAAATTAACATGCCCACCTCTTGAACGTACTGGAGAAGGCCTGGAGAAAGATGATGAAATACAACGGGATGTGGAACCCCATATTCCCCTGAATCCTACAATAAATAATAAAGTGGCAACCGGAAGAGCATCCGATCTCAGAAATAAATTAATTGAAAAAAAGCTCTTTCCCAGCATTTGTGGGCGGTAGATGGTGATTTGCCACAAGAGAAGAGAGAGGAATTCATTAAATGCAGAAAATGATTGCAAGAGATCTGGGGAAGAGACGTTAAAAGGCACTGTTCCGAAATGTATTAGCCCTGCAGTGGAAGGTGAGCCACGTCCGTGCACTCGGTTACAGTAACACACGAAGCGCCGCGGTATCCTAGCATGTGAGGATAAAGCAGCCGCCAACTGAATATCTTGGGTGAGTCGCAACGTAGCTTTGTGAGAGGTAAGTGTCGCAAAGGCGTCTTTTGAAGGCGTCGACAGTAATTATGCGCGGAACAATACGGGGCGCGGTGATCCCGGCGCCGCCTTTGTCTGCACGCGGTCACGCCGGCACTTGCAGCCTGATGCGGCACTAGCTTCCCCTCCCACCCACCCCCCAACCCCTCCCCCCCCCCCCCCACTAGAAACCCACTACGCTCCTCGTCATGAGTTCACGTACCGTACAGACTCAGCACATAACGAGTTTTCATTTCATGCTGCCAAATATCTCGAGTGTTACGCTCGTTATAAAACATCATTATAATTTAGAGTAGACCGAAGAAAGACGCAGGTAATGAGGCGTAGCAGAAATCAGATTATCGATAAAGTCGGAACTGGGGACCACGAAGCAGGAATCCTGCTTCCTTAGGAGGAAAATAACACATGAATGAAGCAAGAAGGACACATAAAGAAGATGGCACTGGCAAAAAGGATATCTGGATGGCCTGACGCTGATTCGAACCTTGTTCTCCCGAATACGAGTCCTTGTGCTGTACCACCGCGAAACCTCGCTCGATAAACAGTGGCTTGATCGTCAGGAAACGCCACAGAAGTACACTCAGGTTACAAAAGTCATGGGATGCCTATTAATACCGTGTCGGACTTCCTTTCGCTCGGCATTGTGCAGAACTCGACGTGTTATATATTCAACAATGCGTTGGAGGTCCCCTACAGAAATACTGAGCCATGCTGCCTCGATAGCCGTCCATAATTTCCAGAGTGTTGCCGGTGCAGGAGTTTTTCCACGAACTGACCTCTCGATTATGTCCAATAAATGTTCGATGGGATTCATGACGGGCGATGTGCGTGGCTCGAATTGTCCAGAATGTTCTTCAGACCAGTCGCGAACAACTGTCGCCCGGTGACATGGCGATTGTCATCCACAACAGTTGTCCAAGAATGGCTGAAAGTGGTCTCCAAGCAGCCGAACATAACTATTCCCATTGAATTTTCTTATTATGAGAGTACTGAAGGGCGATCTGTTTTAATTGTTAAAAACCATTCAACAGCCAAGACCGTTGTTAAAATATTTCTTTATTTAAGACAATAGGTTTCAACAGATTTTGTGTCATCTTCAGCTCTTAAAATTTTGTTGTAAACATATTCATTTTATGCTGAACCTCATGCACAAAACGTCAGGTGCATAAAAACCAGCACGTTATAAAGTTCTGCGATGACAGACCTTTATAATAAGCTGGTTTTTATCCATTTGACGTCTTGTGGGCCAGGTTCAGCGTAAAATGAACATGTTTTACAACAGAAAGTTTTAGACCTGTAGATGACAGCAAAATCTGTTGTCTTAAATAAAAAATGTTTTATGCGATTTTGGCTGTTGAATAGTTTCTAATAACCATTTCCAGCTAATGATCGGTTCAGTTGGATCAGGGGATCCAGTACATTCCATGTAAATACACTCCACATCATTGTGGAACCGCCACCAGCTTGCAAAGTGCCTTGTTGACAACTTAGGTCGATGACTTCATGGCATCTGCGCTACACTGGAACCTTACCATCAGCTCTTACCAACTAAAACGGGGACTCAATAGGGATAGGACACGGTTTTCCAGTCGTCTGAGGTCCAACCGCTATGGTCACAAGCACAGGAGAGTTCGCTGCAGGCGATGTCATGCTGTTAGCAAAGGCAGTCGGGTCGATTGCACGCTGCCATAGCCCACTGGCGCCAGATTTCACCGCGATGTTCTAACGGAAACGTTAATCGGTTATTTCTCGCGTATTGCTTATCTGTTAGCACTGACAACGCAAATGCCGCTGTTCCCGGTTGTTAAGTGAAGGCCTCGGCTACTGCTTTGTCTGTGGTGAGAGGTAATGCCTGAAATTTGGTATTCTCGGCATACTTTTGACACTGTGGAACTCGAAATATTGAATTCCCTAATGTTTCTGAAATGGAATGTCCAATGCGTACAGCTCCAACCACCATTCCGCGTTCGAAGTCTGTTAATCCCGTCTTTCGGCCGTAATCACTTGACATGAATCACCTGAGTGCAGCCGGCCGCAGTGGTCTAGCGGTTCTAGGCGCTCAGTCCGGAGCCGCGCGACTGCTACGGTCGCAGGTTCGAATCCTGCCTCGGGCATGGATGTGTGTGATGTCCTTAGGTTAGTTAGGTTTAAGTAGTTCTAAGTTCTAGGGGACTGATGACCATAGATGTTAAGTCCCATAGTGCTCAGAGCCATTTGAACCATTTTTGAACCTGAGTGCAAATGACAGCTCGAGCAAGTATCGTCTCACGGCAAATTGCCCTGAACAGATGGTACTGGTTTACCTGTGTGTATTGCCTGCCATTTAGTGTAGCATTGTTTAGTTATTGCTTCTCAAGTTGGAATGTCTGTGTGATGCCATGAAATAGATTTGACTCGCATGTCAGATTCTTGTGGCCTTATTGGCTGTCAAGGAGAGCCACGATAGATGATAGCTCCGCCTGTTCACTGCTCTTTTATATCTTTATATGCGATGCTACCGCCATTTGTATATCTGCATATTGATATGCCACGACTTTTCTCACCTCATCGTAATGGCTCATGACAACTAGAAGGTGCAATTTTTTTTTTCTGTTCAGACACGAGCTACACAGAGAACACAATTTGTAACTCACTGCCACAAATATGTCAGCACTAAGAAAAGTCTGCCAAAACCATAAAAATTAGACCAAACGTGACTGGAAGGCAGTAAAATGACCCGATGTGTCATCTGTCAACATGTTCTCAATGATTAACAAGATTAATGCCAAGCAAATGTTAGGAGAAGTGGAAGCGTTTCCTGCAATTTGTTACAAGTACTGTTATTCTTAAAAAAAATTACACGTATAGGTATTAAGTACTTATTTAAAATTCCCAAATACACTGCTTGGTTGTATCTCAGCTTTCCTCTGGCCGCTACACACGAGAACTAGACTGTGGGCTGGTTAATCCGCTCCTTCCATTTCATCTTCATATCTATATATGGTAACAACATGCTGATATACAGCACAATTGTGACAGTTGGTAAGTATCCCATTAAATGCCGTAAGCATCCAAGTGAGTGAGTCTCTCTTTGTGTTGCGGAAATAATGGTTAGACGGCATCCACACTTTTGTCTGGACATTTTCTGAACGTTCGTTCAATTAAAGCAATGTGTTTCAACAAATTTTAGATCTCGCAATATACTTTCAGACAAGATTTCCTTAAAAAACTGAAATACCATGTTTGCAAGCCAGCAAACATAAGTACCTCTGAAAGGGCACGGTTGACTTCGTTCCCCATTCTTCCCTAGTCCGAGAATCTAATGAACATATCGTAGGTGGTATATTGATCCTTTATCTCCTTTCCTTTTCTGATGCAATTCACATTACAGTTGACACACACCTCTCGCTGCATCAAGTACGGCAGTGGTCATTCACGTAACACGCGCCTTTAACTTGTGAATGCATGTTAAGTAAGCTTTCATGTCAAAAACGTAATGACAGATACTAGTGGTTATCACTCAAGAACTGCCTCTCCTAATCTGCGTGTGACTACTAATTTTGGTGGTCACAGTGTAAGCAAGTTAGCGTACTTTGCATTTTCACATTTGTTAATGTTAAATGGAACAGTCGTTTGCGACAATTCCACACCTAAATGTGATGTAATTTTTATGCTAAACGTGAAATAACAATAACAAGTGGCGTACATTCAAGTGATTCTTTTCAGAAGCACACATTTTCAACTGTCTCCGTTGACTTGTATCAACGTCTGTATGCAGCTAGGGGTATTCATTTCATTGTAATTTATAAATAACATAACAGTCGCTGATTGCGCCAACTTTCCGAATGGAAGTTAACATGCATTTCAGCAGTGATAGTTACACTTCGAATTCGTACTACACCACACCGTCGCTGTTCCATCAAATGCATAATATTATCTTTCGCACGTCTTTGTACGGAAAGTTGCTGCTTTGTCTGGATTCAACCATTTCTCTTTTTTTCTCTTATGATAGTACGAGACGTACTCCGAAAGTAAGGTCTGATCGGTCGCGAAATGGAAACCACAGTAAAGATCAGGAGTGCTTTATTTGCAATAGTTAGCAACGCCTTGCAACAACGTCTCTACATAGTCCCCTCTCCGTCTGAGACATTTGTCGTAGCGATGTGCCAACTTTCCAGTACCCTCGTCATAGAAGGGAGCGGCCTGCACTTTTCGCCGATTCTCTACGGTCATCTGCAGTTCGTTGTCTTGTGCCAAAACGTTGACTTTATAGCCAGCGGTTCATGTCATCAGAGATGAAAATCAGAGGGAGCAAAGTCCGTTTTCCCATCGAAAATCCTGTAGGGGCGTCCTAATTTCCCCTTGCAGATTGCGGCCGTGAAGTATCATGAAGAAGGAAATGCATGACTTATGTTGTGTGGGCTGCATCAAATCAGGCGAAATCTCTCATGAACACTCACACTTCGCGGGAGAAACTGTTTTCTAGGCATCTTTATGTGCTCACTGCGCGCGCAGAAATGAAAAGACAGACGTGATGCGATCAACGGGTATACTAGAGACACTGTCCAACATACATACGCAAAGCTTTATCGGATTCTCACTGTGGTTTCCATTGCGCGACCGATCGCACCTTACTTTCGGAATACGCCTCGCAATGGCAAGGAAAGCCTTTCTGAAGAAGACAAATTTGTTAACATCGAGTATTGATTTAAGTGTCAGGAAGACGTTTGTGAAAGTGTTTGTATGGAGCGTAGCCATGTATGGAAGTGAAACATGGACGATAAATAGTTTAGACAAGAAGAGAATAGAAGCTTTCGAAATGTGGTGCTACAGAAGAATGCTGAAGATTAGATGGGTAGATCACATAACTAATGAGGAAGTGTTGAATAGAATTGAGGAGAAGAGGAGTTTGTGGCACAACTTGACTAGAAGAAGGGATCGGTTGGTAGGACATGTTCTGAGGCATCAAGGAATCAGCAATTTGGTAGTGGAGGGCAGCGTGGAGAGTAAAAATCGTAGAGGGAGACCAAAAGATGAATACACTAAGCAGATTCAGAAGGACGTAGGCTGCAGTAGGTACTGGGAGATGGAGAAGCTTGCACAGGATAGAGTAGCATGGAGAGCTGCATCAAACCAGTCTCAGGACTGAAGACCACAACGCCGGCCGCGGTGGTCTAGCGGTTCTGGCGCTGCAGTCCGGAACTGCGGGACTGCTACGGTCGCAGGTTCGACTCCTGCCTCGGGCGTGGGTGTGTGTGATGTCCTTAGGTTAGTTAGGTTTAAGTAGTTCTAAGTTCTAGGGGACTTATGACCTAAGATGTTGAGTCCCATAGTGCTCAGAGCCATTTGAAGACCACAACGACAACAACAACAACAACATGTAGATCCCATCTCTTATCACCAGTAACGATACAGAATAGGAATGGTAGGTGTTCTGCACGAGCCAACTGATGAAGAACAGGCAGAGATGCAAATGTGGCCACATGCTGATTTTTGTGGTTTTGGCTCAGAGCATGCAGTACCCATACACTAAATTTTTAAACTTTCCCCATTGCATGCCAATGTGGCACGATGATGGAGTGACAACAGCTCATCAAATTTTCAAGTTCTCGAGTATACTGACGTGGATTATTGTGGATTAATGCGTTTAAACGATGTTCGTCAAACACCGAAGTCTTCCTAAACGCGGAGAATCACTAATGTTAAAACGATCCTTCTTAAAACCATAAAACCTATTTCTTGCTCTGCTTTGTCCAGTGGAATTATCACCATACACGACGCAAATGTTTCTGGCTGCCTCCACTGCTGTCACCCTGTATTATGTCGGAAGTGATGACAATATGTAAACTCAAATAAAAAAATGACAATCTAAAAAATACACCCATAGCAACCGTAATATCTGATGTGTTGGCAGAAGAGCCAACACCGTATAGCTAGAGGAGGCCGAAATGCACGCGTTAAGCTCACGCAGACTGGCGTGAGGTCTGGAACAGTTAAAGGAGTTGAGTCTAATAAAGTAAGTACGAAGCTCTTGGAATACTTAACTTTAATCCACAATTGGAAAACATCGGTCTGACGGTACAGGCATCCATAGATAAATATTAAATGATACTGGCGCCTTGCTAGGTCGTAGCAAATGACGTAGCTGAAGGCTATGCTAACTATCGTCTCGGCAAATGAGAGCGTATTTGTCAGTGTAGCATCGCTAGCAAAGTCGGCTGTACAACTGGGGCGAGTGCTAGGAAGTGTCTCTAGACCTTCCGTGTGGCGGCGCTCGGTGTGCAATCACTGATAGTGGCGACACGCGGGTCCGACGTATACTAGCGGACCGCGGCCGATTTAAAGGCTACCACCTAGCAAGTGTGGTGTCTGGCGGTGACACCACAATATCAACATGCAAAACAAAAACGCTACGAATTTATACACCAACCTAATACATACAATAATGAGCCCTGTTGTTTAGGGCACACGAACGTTGTTAGAAGCCGATACCACGAACGGATGTAAGCTCTAGTATTCATTCAACAGTCGAAGTGCCGAAAATTAATTAAATTGTGATAACAAGGCAGTCTGTCCAGTGTGTCAGAGACCTGAATACTCGACTTCGTACAAGTCGAGAGAGCTTCTATCCGGGTACGAGAGCCTGCAAAGTTAGAGCCGAGTGCTGGCAGCTCGCGCAGATAGGGGCCGCAGCCAGCCCCGTACTGATGGGCGCGCTGCGTCAGCTCGTTTGCAGCGCGTATCTGGGCCGGGCGTGTCCTGCTCCCTGTGGAGCGAAATCTGCCTCAGCGCAACGCCTCGCGGCCCGCCCCCGCACGACGACAAACTCGTTCCGCTATACGCGTGCGCCGCACTGGCTATCACCACCTCGGCGCTAGGCGCGACAGCTTATTTCGTGCCTCTGCAGGCGGAGGTCCCCTGTAGCTGCCGGCGCTCTAGAACGCTCAGATACGCTGGTGGAAAAGTTGCTGACAGAGAGCTCAAGTCACTGCGGGCGATGGCAGCCTCCTGCAACTGTAGCTGGATAATGTTGATCAAAAAGGTAACTTCGGTAATCGTTAATCCGTTACTAGAAAAGTTACTTCATTTAACGTTAAGGAGCTACTTTACAGGAGATTTATCGAAAGTCAAAGTAATTCGTTAATCGTTAACTCGTAATGGTAAACTTTATGTTTTAGGTACAATGAAATAAGCAAGTAAATCAAACGTACACTATGTGACCAAAAATATCAGGACACCCCCGAAAACATACGTTTTTCATATTAGGTGCATTGTGCTGCCACCTACACCCAGGTACTCCATATCAGCGACCTATATCAGTAGTCATTAGACATCGCGAGAGAGCAGAACGGGGCGCTCCGTGGAACTCACGGACTTCCAACGTTGTCAGTTGATTGGGTGTCATTTGTGTCATATGTTTGTACGCCACATTTACACACTGCTAAACATCCCTAGTTCCATTGTTATCGATGTGATAGTGTAGTGGAAACATAAAGAGACACGTGCAACACAAAAGCGTACAGGCCGACCTCGTCTGTTGACTGACAGAGACCACCGACACTTGAAGAGGCTCGTAATGTGTAATAGGCAGACATCTATTTAGACCATCACACAGGAATTGCAAATTGCATCAGGATCCAATGCAGATACCATTAACAGTTAGGCGGGAGGTGTGAAAAGATGGATTTCATGGTCGAACGGCTGTTCATAAGCCACACATCACGCCGGTAAATACCAAACGACGCCTCGCTTGTTGTAAGGAGCATAAACATTGGTCGATTGAACAGTGGAAAAAAGGTTGTGTGGAGCGACGAATCACGTTACACAACGTGGCGATCCGATGGCAGGGTGTGGGTATGGCGAATGCCCGGTGAACATCATTTGCCAGCGTGTGTAGGGCCAAAAGTAAAATTCGGAGGCGGTGGTGTTATGGTGTGGTGCTCTTTTTCATGGAGGGGGCTTGAACCGCTAGTTGTTTTGCGTGGCACTATCACAGCACAGGCCTACATTGATGTTTTAAGCACCTTCTTGCTTCTCACTGTTGAAGAGCAATGCGACGATAGCGATTGCATCCTTCAACATGATCGAGCTCCTGTTCATAATGCACGGCCTGTGGCGGAGTGGTTACACGACAATAACATCCCTGTCATGGACTGGCCTGCACAGAGTCCTGACCTGAATCCTATAGAACACGTCTGGGATGTTTTGAAACGCCGACTTCGTGCCACATCTCACCGACCGACACCGATACCTCACGTCAGTATAGCACTCCGTGAAGAATGGGCTGCCATTCCCCAAGAAACCTTCCAGCACCTGATTGAGCCGGCCGAGGTGACCGAGCGGTTCTAGGCGCTACAGTCTGGAACCGCGCGACCGCTACGGTTGCAGGTTCGAATCCTGCCTCTGGCATGGATGTGTGTGATGTCCTTAGGTTATTTAGGTTCAAGTAGTTCTAAGTTCTAGGGGACTGATGACCTCAGCAATTAAGTCCCATAGTGCTCAGAGCCATTTGAACCATTTTTGAACAGATTGAACGTATGCCCGCGAGAGTGGAAGGTGTCATAAAAGCAAAGGGTAGGCCAACACCATATGGAATTCCAACATTACCAATGGAGGGCGCCACGAATTTGTAAGTCATTTTCAGCCAGGTATCCGGATGCTTTTGATCGCATAGTGTATTACCGTTGCTTTAGGTATCAAAAATAAATAAAAACACGTTAATCGCTTGTTCTGTTAGTTTTATAGTTATTTAGTTACCGACGTTAAACCACAGGAGGATCAAATTACAGGAAAATCAGACAGCATCTGACATAAGGTGCATATTTCCCTTCATGAACAAGAAAGTGAAGTTATCCGATAGCGAGGCTCCTTTATGAGACAAAATGTCTTTGCCTACAGAAAGAAGTCGTTCAACTGCAGCACACAAGGGCATATGGGTGTTATATTTAATAAATAAATTTCCAAAAGCTGTTTCCCAGTAAATACTGAACCGTTGAATGAGTGTTTTGATTTTGTGTCCAGCATCATTTTGGCTACGCTCTTGGCTTTACTTTTTACAGACACATTGCTACTAGGCTTCTCTTTAGAATGACAGACGCAAAAATAATTTCATCTTCGTTGTTGGTTCTTCCGCCACCGCCGCTTAAAGTATCTCTGAACTTTCGGTGGCTTCCTGCCTCAAAGACTCGTCTACAACTTTTTCCATTTGTTTTCATACTACTTCCATTCGACTGTTATCATACATTTCTAGCCAGATCAGCCAGAACTTTGAACGAAAAGCTGCAGCAGTCTAGCATTATTCGTCGTCTAACAGAGATCTAAAGTTTTTATCTACGCCACTTAATAAGACAATGCCTAATGCTATGCGATTCACAAAACTCCTAGCCTTTATATTCTTCAATTTAAATATAATTCCCGCAACTGTCGTTGTTTCAAATTGTTAAGGCTCGAGGTGTGAGCACTAGTTGTTGATTTCATACGCAGGCACAGTTTACAATAGAAGGATACAAAATTAACGAAATCACTTTAATGCGGCCGCTGATTTTCGTCAATCATAAAGCTAGAATCTGAAACATGACTTCGTTTCTACAGTCAATCGACTAACAAAATGTAGTACATAACGTGAACTCAGTAAACAAACGACAATAAACAGCCAATACCTAGCTGTTCTATTTCGCACTAGATTGTTTGTATCAATCGTGCGCACCCCCGAAGTACCCGCACATATACATGACGTGAGCTAGAATATGATTTCCGTGGGAGGTGCAGCGTCATTTTGCCATTAATAGGATTGTGACATAATTTGCCATTTGTCTTATTAACGTTTCTTTTTCTGTATTATAACTGTGACACTCCGTTATAAAATCTGCTCATACGTAGGAAACCTATTTTTGTCTTTGAATCGAGCAAGGATTTCTGAACAAGTAGACCGTAGGTTTGCGTCTGATCCATAAGCCGCTCTTGGTAAACACTTAAGGCCTAAATCGGGAAACCAGAGAGTACAGTAAAACCTCACTTATTCGAACCAATTGCGGGGAGTCCCAGATCGAATTATTGAAAATCCTACGTATACATATGTTTTCTAATAGTCGTCTAAAAATGTAATTATGGATATAGCATTCAGTGTGTTTAGTAGTTAAATAAAAACTATGTCAGAGAAGAAATGTTCATTTAATCAGTCCAGCATCAATTGACAGATCAGCGAGATGAGAAGTAGTATTGAATAAATTCAATAACTCTTTCACAAGCTCAGCCTTCAATTTTAACTTTTCAGTTTGAGAATTTTCGAACTTCAGATCAGGAAGATCCTGAATTACATTTATTGTCCTAGGTTTTACACGGTTCCCAATTACGAATGATTTTAAACGATGCGAACCATCAGCATTACCAAACAAAAAAGTCAGTGATTCACTCTTTACTCACTTTACTTCTAGGTGTTGAACTGTCTTTCCAGCTAACCGGTGTATTGTCGGCGGTGGACTTTCAAAATTAGTTTCATCTGCGTTATGGACTTGTGCCAAAGAAGAATCTTCCTCTTCTAACACAGTCCTTAAATCTTTCCAACATCTGCGCTTAAAAGTAGTCCACAATTTCTTCTATTGGAGTTACTGGGTCGATTACGAAACCTCAACAGCCATTCAGTACTAACCTTGAAACTTGTTGGACGTAGTTTATCTGCCAGGATTTTCCCTGTAGCCTGCAGTTAGACTCTTCTTACACAAACTCTGACAGAGCGTTGTTGTTTGTACCAAGTGTATACAGCATCACAAGTGGTGGTCATTTTTTGTCCAGGTGTGGGTTTATATTTTCCAGCTAGTTCGTCTTGTTTCGGCTAAATTCTAAAGATTATTTTGATTTTTCTTAACGTCGTAAACAGTCGGCTTAGCAATGCCAAACACTGTTACAACATTCTAGGCAGAAGCATCCGATTGTATTTTATGAACCACTTTCCTTTTACTTCTTAATGTAATAATTCATATATATTCTTTTCATTCATATAGCTTGCTGTAGTGGGTATCAATAAACTATTAAGTCTTACGAATTCGGTCTTCACTAATCCAGAATTCGCGATAATTCAGAATAATTTTACATCTCGAAAAGGAACGCCATCTTATTGTAGCGGACGTCATTTGCTCCAAGCCGAGTTATTATAAAATACTGGAAACATCAGCTCTTCATTCTTTCAGCCATATCTAATTACAATCAGTAATGTATTTTTTTTATCGTTGGCCACAAGTATGCAAAAAAGTTAGAACCTTTTCATTTCGTTTGGAAGATCAGATGACGAGTTGGAATAAATTCCATCCCTATGATCGCCTTAAAGGTTAAGGTTATAACCTTAACCTTAACCTGACTTAGTAACAATAATATGTAGTATCAGCATGGAGGCTATCCACCATGACACAGTGCCTCACGTACTACGGCTTGTCATCACCAGTTGTCTCCAAGCCGCAGAAATCGACGAGGGAGAACTGCACGCTGGCCAGCGTGTTCAACAGATTTCAATTTCTTCTCTTGGGAAACCAAAAAAAGACAGTCTTTACAAGGACGTAACGACTACACCAGATGTTATAAAATGACGTATTTTCGCTGCCTGTACTCAAGTTTCATCGGAAATTTGAGTACAGGCAGCTAAAATACGTCGTTTCATATCATTTTCCGATGAAATTCCGGAGCACTTGTATCAGTCTTTACATTACAGACCGTAATCTCGTATTGAAGCAAGTCATCGGCATTTTGAACTCGACATTTGAAACCTAAATCTCTTTCTTATTCGCAGTTCAAAGCATTTATTTATTAACTTTTTAGCCGTCCGGTGAGGCCGAGCGGTTCTAGCCACTTCAGTCGGCAACCGAGCGACCGCTACGGTCGCAGGTTCGAATCCTGCCTCGGGCATAGATGTGTGTGATGTTTTTAGGTTAGTTAGGTTTAAGTAGTTCTAAGTTCTAGGGGACTGATGACCTCAGATGTTAAGTCCCATAGTGCTCAGAGCCATTTGAACCATTAACTTTTTTCTTGAAGTTAGTGCTGACTCATAGAGCAGACAGCTTGCGGTATTTACTAGTGTCCACCAGAAAACACGATTGACGCCCTAATTTACTATACTTTCCTTTTATTAATCACAGTGGACACTGTCCCCTTAAAAGAAATGCCAGTAGCTAAACTATATACACATTCTAGTGAGTATTAAAATCTCTGTGTGGGTTACAGCTATGGGCCCTAATCTATACTTTGAAAGTTCTCTTTAATTAATAAAAATATCACTAACGCACTCAGATTTGAACAATCAGAGCTGTGCAGAAATAACAATAAATCGCAATATAAAATCGAGCGTTTGTAATTAGAAGGCAAGCGTTTAATACTGGTAAAGTGAATTATCTGACTGCAACAATTCTGAACAATATAAACAATATAAACTGCCTGAATAACTTTGATATAAAACCCATGATAATTAGTTTTGAAAACCTGATTCCAGGTCCCAGAAAGAAAACTGATACAAAACACAGAAAAATCTAGCTGTCTCTGAATGACATAAGTTGGCCCCGATTGAATACAAAAAAGCATCAAAATTTTTAGTCCTTACCTCTAATCTGCGCAAATCTGGATGCTGGCTAACTCATTGGAGTACTGCTCTGTCCTGCGCGCCCATATGCTAAAGCTGCAAACTACTTACTATATCTACACAGAAAAACCCGTGAGGTGCAATGAGTTCTCTGTTAGATGCACATCGAAGTATTTTCGGAACACACTAGGTCCCTTTTCTGTTTTTGAAAAAACCATGATCAACTAAATAAAAGACTCCATTACACTTCCTCCTTCCCAGATCAGTTACCATAACATAATCATCTTAATTAAACGCATCGATTAATTGAGACCTAACATTAGGAACATAACGTTATAACTGCTTCCTCACTTTAACACAGCTAATTACTATCTGCTACTGCGTCTATGCGCACACCAAAGAAGATAACTTAACCCTACGATACAGCTTTACAACATCGCTGCTCGCTCACAATCGATTCAGATACCAAAATTATACAAGGCACTTATTAACTTCATTTCTGTGAAAACAATACCTCCCATTTCTGTGGTGTAATGTTTAAGGTTATACATCGTATACGGTGTGTCCCAGAAGGTACAGTCAATATTCAGGGATATGACAGGAATCATCATTCGAAGCAAAAGGCTAAGAGGTGGGATCTAAAATGCATATCTTAAAATCTATGATCATTTGTTCAGTAGAAGAGATGTTTTTCACAGCAGCGAAAATGCAAGTGCTCGTAGCCCTTAAGGTATATATTTTAGAGCCCATGTTTACTAGACTTTTTGCTTCAGATTTTCGTTCTTGTCATATCTCTGAATATCGACCAGTCCTCCAGGGGCACTCTATGTATAGATTAACAAAGAAAAAGCTAACAGCGTAGGTTTTCGCTTCTGACAAGACGTCGAGCCTCGTCTAGTAGTGCTCGCTCAATCATTTATTGCCGAAACCTCAGGCAAAAGCTAACCTACCACTTCAATGAAAGCGGTAACCGAACGGTTGTACAGGACTACAACGACGTTGCTTTGAACTATCTGTTCGTACGTGACATGAAAGCCGGTTTCTTTCAGCAGTGATCCCATTGTTCTGCTCAGTATTGGCACAGTAACCGCCGATTGACAGTCTTTTGTCTGACGTGTCTCGTGCGCAGCGACATACTGGCAAGCAGAGCCGATACGTCACTTCAAACGGCGGGCGCCGCTGTGGGCACCAAGAAAGCCTGGCGCGCTTTTAGATTGCCCGATTACGCTCTGTCCCTCTCTTCCAAAGGTTTTATTTCTCTTGTTCATCTCTCTCATTCCACAACGGGCAGAGATGAGACAGTCTTTATGGAGGTCAACAGGATTTTACATTTCCTATAGTTGTCTTAATATGAATTGAGGAGAGTAACATATGGGTGCGTTATCCAAAAATATTTGTGTTTACATCCTCATGACTTAACCTACCTAGTGTTTTACTTCCAAAAACTTGTTTCTGGTTGCAAGTTTACATGTTGACAGTTGTAATACCCGCACTATTACAATAATTTTGGTGAATTTTTATTTAATTGCGAGTAGTAAAATAGTTATGGCATCACACTTCACTTTCGTAAAATTTAGGCACAGCTTAGATATTTGTTCTTTCTAAATGACAATTTTAAATATCACACAGTCTTTCCGTCTGTGCGAACCACACTTATAGGGGTCTGCCAAATACACTCTCAGTCATGCACGTATATACAAAAATACAAATAAAAATGAACGTCGAAAATACTTTTTTAAGATACAGCACAGTATAAAAAATTTTATTTATTTCATTGAAAATTCTAGTGATGACTATGTCATGCATTATTGTTCGGAAAAGAAATAAATCTGCCTTGTGAAAACTGTTACGTAATTACCTCACGCTGTTTTTATCAAAGTAATGTTACGTCAACTAAATCGAAATTTTTCAGTAATAATTGTTTGACATTTTGCAGAACGGGCTAGTCACTTTTGTAATTTCATAGGTTAAAAGAAGCAATGAGACATTTTAATCATTCTTGCTTGAGGAGCATCTGTTTACTCGTATGACAATGTTACCTTCTTTGAATTTGAAATTTGTGGTAAGGTCTAATGGGACCAAACTGCTGAGGTCATCGGTCCCTAAGCTTGCGCACTACATGATCTAACTTAAACTAAAGACAACACACATGCCCATGCCGAGGGAGGAGTCGAACCTTAGACGGGTGGAGCCGCGAGGATCGTGACAAGGTCCCATAGACCGTGCGGCTACCCCGCTCGGCGTCACCATCTTTTCGCGGACATTTATCAGACCATCATTACTGATTAGTGATACACTTTATGTTATTGCCTTTTAATCAACATTCGCCGACCGCTGTGGCCGAACGGTTCGAGGCGCTTCAGTCGGCAACCGCACTGCTGCTACGGTCGCAGGTTCGAATCCTGCCTCGGGCATGGATCTGTGCGATGTCCTTAGGTTAGTTAGGTTTACGTAGTTCTAAGTCTAGGGGACTGATGACCTCAGATGTTAAGTCCCATAGTGCTTAGAGCCATTTGAACCACTTTGAATCAACATTCACTGCTCTTTAGCACTGTATATGGCTTAACTGCAACAGTAGCAGCAGGTTTAAGATGTTGTTGTTGTTGTGGTCTTCAGTTCTGAGACTGGTTTGATGCAGCTCTCCATGCTACTCTATCCTGTGCAAGCTTCTTCATCTCCCAGTACCTACTGCAACCTACATCCTTCTGAATCTGCTTAGTGTATTCATCTCTTGGTCTCCCCCTACGATTTTTACCCTCCACGCTGCCCTCCAATACTAAATTGGTGATCCCTTGCTGCCTCAGAACATGTCCTACCAACCGATCCCTTCTTCTGGTCAAGTTGTGCCACAAACTTCTCTTCTCCCCAATCCTATTCAATACTTCCTCATTAGTTATGTGATCTACCCATCTAATCTTCAGCATTCTTCTGTAGCACCACATTTCGAAAGCTTCTATTCTCTTCTTGTCCAAACTATTTACCGTCCATGTTTCACTTCCATACATGGCTACACTCCATACAAATACTTTCAGAAATGACTTCCTGACACTTAAATCTATACTCGATGTTAACAAATTTCTCTTCTTCAGAAACGCTTTCCTTGCCATTGCCACTCTACATTTTATATCCTCTCTACTTCGACCATCGTCAGTTATTTTGCTCCCCAAATAGCAAAACTCCTTTACTACTTTAAGTGTCTCATTTCCTAATCTAATACCCTCAACATCACCCGACTTAATTCGACTACATTCCATTATCCTCGTTTTGATTTTGTTGATGCTCATCTTATATCCTCCCTTCAAGACACTGTCCATTCCGTTCAACTGCTCTTCCAAGTCCTTTGCTGTCTCTGACAGAATTACAATGTCATCGGCGAACCTCAACGTTTTTATTTCTTCTCCATGGATTTTAATACCTACTCCTAATTTTTCTTTTGTTTCCTTTACTGCTTGCTCAATATACAGATTGAATAACATCGGGGAGAGGCTACAACCCTGTCTTACTCCCTTCCTAACCACTGCTTCCCTTTCATGTCCCTCGACTGTTATAACTGCCATCTGGTTTCTGTACAAATTGTAAATAGCCTTTCGCTCCCTGTATTTTCCCCTGCCACCTTTAGAATTTGAAAGAGAATATTCCAGTCAACATTGTCCAAAGCTTTCTCTAAGTCTACAAATGCTAGAAACGTAGGTTTGCCTTTCCTTAATCTTTCTTCTCAGATAAGTCGTAAGGTCAGTATTGCCTCATGTGTTCCAGTATTTCTACGGAATCCAAACTGATCTTCCCCGAGGTCGGCTTCTACTAGTTTTTCCATTCGTCTGTAAAGAATTCGTGTTAGTATTTTGCAGCTGTGGCTTATTAAACTGATTGTTCGGTAATTTTCACATCTGTCAACACCTGCTTTCTTTGGGATTGGAATTATAATATTCTTCTTGAAGTCTGAGGGTATTTCGCCTGTTTCACACATCTTGCTCACCAGATGGTAGAGTTTTGTCAGGACTGGCTCTCCCAAGGCCGTCAGTAGTTCCAATGGAATGTTGTCTACTCCGGGGGCCGTGTCCTTGTTTCGACTCAGGTTTTTCAGTGCTCTGTCAAACTCTTCACGCAGTATCGTATCTCCCATTTCATCTTCATCTACATCCTCTTCCATTTCCATAATATTGTCGTCAAGTACATCGCCCTTGTATAGACCCTCTATATACTCCTTCCACCTTTCTGCTTTCCCTTCTTTAAGATATCAAACCAATAAATCAACATAAACTGAAAAGGTCCTGGAAAGCCATGTCAGGTCGAAGTTGAATTAATGTAGTCTGACACAAAATTGCTTTTCAACGCAAGCCTCATTCAATAATTTAAAAAATCAACGTACTGTGACACACCAATCATAAATTTTACTATAATTAGTATAACTCCCACATTGTGGTAAGTACAAACATTGTGTTCGAAGCACTGAATAAAGAACGAGCTTCCTGAAGAAAGAGCAGAAATGTCATGCTACATGCAGTTTTCCAATAGACGTCGATGTAGATCAGTCAGTATCCCATACTCGGCGTAAATTACGTCAGCCATATCACCTTGCACAACATCTTGATAGTTTTGCTGAGCAGTATAGGCTCGTATTTCAAATGTGTACATCCTTCACATGAGCCAATAACGAACACAATCACAGTTAAATCCTTAAGTTCCCACGTATTACGTTCTGCTATAGACCGCACACGTTAATGTTTTCGTGTATTTGAACGCTTTTATACCGTAATCTCAGTTCACACTCTTCGTAACTTACGTTCATCTTGCAGGCGAGTCCAAATATCAAAAGTTCCCTTCTACTTTGTTCTACAATTTGCTTATTAACCCTAAAATGGTATCGACAATAAATTGATCTTCAAGGGAAATCTCTCGCACAGAATTACCAATGTCTGAGTCAACATCCTTACATAATATACCCAAATTATTACAATTTTTTTGAAACATGTATACGCATGTAAAATAAATCTAAAAAAATTGAAATATTACGGAAGTTATTACTGTGCCTACCAACAGATAGCACGAAAGTATTAACACAGTCTACATTAACGCTCTCAGTGGCAATAAAGCTATTCGTCGTTTAACGTCACATGTTTTTAATTTTTTTCTACTTAATTTACGAAATAGTTACTATATTTTTGCGTCCCAAGCGTCTGTAATTTTTTCAAGAGACATGAATAATCGTAAGATAAATGTAAACATAACCAAAACTCATGACTGAAATGACATAAGCAACAAATTCGTCGTTTCTGTTGCTCATTGTTCTTATGACTGGTACTTTATTTGATGCACAACAATTTTTCACAAAATCTAAAAATATTCTCATTTCTATAATATTTGTTTCATATAATTACTTCTTCTTCAGAAGACGACTGTGTTGAAATATTCTGACATTTGCGGTTCTGATACCGTAACAATTGTAGAATCGGTTGCTTTTGAGATGGGCAACAGTTTTAATGCTTTTGTCTTTTTATTATCATGCCTAAGTGGTAGTTTTCTCTTCAGCTAAATTTTTGGTAGCTTATTTTGTACTATAGATAAATCAAGTACTGCATTTCATATCAGTTTCGTATTTAAAGCATTCATAAACTGGATTGTTTCGAAGCGTAATGAGAAAAATATGACGTTATAATGCAGATTTACGACTTCCTTCTACACTACATAATTTCTGCTGTTAACAATTGCTTATTCTTAACCAGAAACTTAGTCGTCAGTAAGTGGTTGAGATTACAAAATATCGTAGCTAAACTCCTATAATATACTGTTATTTACCTCTTGTCTTCCGTAAGACCGCTGCAGAGTGGCAAATTGGATGTACTCCTTTTCTTATTGCTACAGTATATTGCGCTACATGCGCTACATTTGTACAAACCATGTTACAAATAAATATAAACGATACTATCCACATTCATCGATATCGTATTCAACAGAAGAACTTAGTCTCTGCTCGGCATGCTACTGTCGCAGTGTATAACAGAAGTAAGCAGGAGTGTCGGAACTGTACGTGTGTAGACTATAGCACTATGCTAGTAGACAACACGAAGCACCCAAGGTGCTCCAGCCACTAACACATTGCTTACAGCCAAGGCGATACTTCGGTTTACAGATTCAAAAAATTATGACAAAAATTATAGCGAGAAAAAAATCTTATAGGCCTTTCGGTCCACCTCTGTAGCTGAGTGTTCAGCGTAGGTGGCTGCCATGCAAAGGACCTGGTTCGATTCCTGGTATTGTCAACTGGGGAGCTACCTGAATGGGAAGTATCTGCTCCACTGCCTGGAAAGCCTTCGAAACGGCGGGGAGAGCGGTGTAGTGACCAAATAGTCCTCCATACCGCATCAACAAGGTATAGGGTGACGTAGCCGTCGAAATCCCTTTGGCCTTCAAGGCCTGAGCGAGGAGTTCGTTAGGCACAGTTGTGCAGTGTGCTGCATCGTTTAATAGTGCAGGTCGGAAATGTTGGTCCCTGAAACTGTAAACTTTGTAGCAGTATCACTTTCAACACATAAGGCATTTTGTCATCGTCAGTAGCTACTGAAACTTTTAAAATTTACTTAACCCTCTATGTCACTGATGATGGCCGTAAATCAGAAACCGGTTATCATTCCCGCTCGGATAAATTCAAATATGACCAAGACTGCGAATTCTGAAGTTTCTTTGGCTATACAACTCACCTTTGTATTCAAAAGGTAAAAGTGACTTCATTTCATACGCATCAAGTCCTTCGTAAGAGAATTATCAGAAATCATTTCAATTTGTTTTTAAAAATGGATATTTCTTGCTTTAATACATGAGATTCACATCCGTAGTCTATCGGAATCGTCTTTGGCTATTAATTAGAACATCACAGATACTGGGTTCAATCCAAACAAGTACTTCAATTTTGGACAAAAGTTAACATATTACGAGTCGGAGCGTAGAATATCAGAAGTATGAACGTAGGAGGGAAGCTATAACATCTGAAAAGGGTAATTCAAAGGCTCCATCCAGATATAGTGAAAGAAATGGATGGACGATAAGGGTTTCTGGGTAGAGGAATATAGGGTAATACCAACAGCAGCAGAATATGGTATAACAAGAGTAGAATTCGTTATGAATGGGAAGGTAAGGCAGAGTGAGCTACTGTGAACAGTTCAGTGATTAGGGTTTTCTCACCACAGTCGTCAGTACACTAACGCCAACAACAATAGTTCAGGTATACAGGGTGGCCAGAAACAGTCTGAAAAGATTGTAGGGGTATTATAGGGTAGGTTGTTCTGGAAAATAATTGTTAAGAAAACAAATCGATACGTTGTGTCGTTCCTAGTTAATTAGCATTGAAGTTAGCTAATCAGACCGTTGCGGGCGCAGATTCAACCGTCCGACCAGAGTGACACAGAATAACAGAAATGCTTGAAATGAGTATTAGCAGCCATGGACGGGTGGCAGCACTGCGGGTTCGTGACAGTTAGCGAGTAAACAGTCCACCATTTCAGTAATCATGGATCAGTGGAACGGGCAAGAGCATGCGTTAGCCATAAAAATGTTTTGTAAAAACAATTATAGTTTGGTAGCGGCGCAGAGAGAGTTTCGACGTTTTTATAATTTACTACGTCATGACGTCGTTCTGTCGAAGCACGCGATAAAAAGTTGCATTAATAACTCTGAAGGGACTGGATCTTCCTTCAAGAAGAAACCAACAGGACGACAAAGAAGTATGCGTTCTCCAGCGAACATTGATGATGTGCGCGAGTCTGTCTTGCGGAGCCCACGGCGTTCAATTCGTAAGCAAGCAGCAGTGGTTGGAGCGTCCCGGGAGAGTGGTCGCACAATTCTTCATTTTGATTTAAAACTTCATCTGTACAAACTACAGGTTGTGCAACGATTGAAGGACAATGATTACCGATTACGATCAGGATTCTGTCAACAAATGATAACAAAATTAAATAATGATGATGACTTTCCAAACAAGTTGTGGATGTCAGATGAGGCACATCTCACAGGTTTTGATAATAAACAGAACTGCCGTTACTGGGCAAACACAAATCATAATGACGTTCGTGAGCGCCCCTTACACGCTAGGAAAGTGACAGTATGGTGTAGTGTTTCATCACATGAGATTATCCGACCGTATTTTTTCGTAAATGAACAGGGAAACACACTAACTGCCAAAGCCGATCGTTACGTGGAGATGTTACGGACTTTCGTTACACCTGCATTGAACAACTTTCCAAACGTTCAAGAAGCCTGGTTTCAACAGGATGGAGCGACATCACACTGTGCACGGCAATCAGTGGCATATGTGCGAGAATTATTTGGCAACCGTGTGATCTCACGAATCTCTAACATTCCCTGACCCCCTAGATCGCCAGATTTATCCATTTGTGTTTTTTTCTTGTTGGGCTACCTCCAAAGCATAGTCCACACGACGCGACCAAGAACCCTGGATGAGTTAAAACAGAGAATTTGGGATGCAATTCACGATATCCCAGCTGAGACGTTGCAGCGGTCAACGAGGAATCTCAACAGCAGATTTCACGAATGCGTTCGTATAGGAGGACACCATCTACAGGTCGTAATTTTAAAAAAATGATAAATGCCATCATTGTTTCGTAAATGGCAAAATTGTAAGGTCTCAATTACTACGAATGCAATTTCTTTCCTCCATCACTTCCAATTATATTGGATTGTGGAAATGGTCCCGTTTTTCTGTGTCTTTTCTGGTCCGGTTTCCTAAAACAGAACAGGAGAGCGATTCTGACGCTGGTCATGGGACGGTAGCAAGAATCGAACCCGAGCCAAAGGCTGAGCAGTCTCGTGCGCTGTCGTGTACGCTACGAGAACAACTGACACTAATTTTACCTGGCGGGCCGTTTGAATTTGCGCGCGCAACGGCCAGATTTGCTAATTTCAATACTAATTAACTCGGAAACGGTGCAACGTATCGAATTTTTTTTCTTAACAATTATTTGTCAGTGGAACGTAACCCTGCAACACCCTTACAAGCTTCCCAGACTGTTTTCGACCATCTGCATATGCCGACGTCACAAACAGAATACGACGAAGTAGAGAAATCCACGAGGATATTTAACGTGTATTTAGTATGTAAATGGAGATGGTAATAGAATAATGATGGAGAAATGAAACGCAGTAACCGGGGAAAGAACGGAAGACAGAGCTACAAGAAAATATGGGTTTGGTAGCAGGAATGAGAAAGAAGGACGACTGAATCCTGCAATAAATTTTTACTAGTAATAGCAAATACATTCAAACTTCCTGGCAAATTAAAACTGTGTGCCGGACCGAGACTCGAACTCGGGACCTTTGCCTTTCGCAGGCAAGTGCTCTACCAACTGAGCTACCCAAGCACGACTCACGCCCCGTCCTCACAGCTTTACTTCCACCAGTACCTCGTCTCCTACCTTCCAAACTTTATAGAAGCTCCCCTGCGAACCTTGCAGAACTAGCACTCCTGAAACAAAGGATATTGCGGAGACATGGCTTAGCCACAGCTTGGGGAATGTTTCCAGAATGAGATTTTCACTCTGCAGCGGAGTGTGCGCTGATATGAAACTTCCTGGCACGTTATCAGCAAATACACTGTTCAAAAACGGTAAGAGGAGGAAACATGCTTGGAAAAGATCTGGAGGCACAGGAAGAGTCCAACTAGGTTACATCAAGGTTATAAAGAGATTCGGAAATCAGATAGTGCGCTGTAAAGCACATCCCGGAGCAGATATAGACTCGGCTCACAATTTAGCAACAATTAAAGTTCAAGAGAATCGTTCAAAAGAATCATTGTGGAAAGAAGTTGGATAGGTACTGAAATACTCAGGAATGATGAGATGCATTTTGAATTTCCTTAAGGCTGTAGATCCTGCTATAAGGAATGCCAAAGTATGCAGTTCAGTTAAAGAGAAATGCGTATCTGCAACAGGAGCAATCATAGGAGTTGGACAGACAAATATAGGTACAAGGACGATAACCGAAAAAATGCTTCAATTAATTGATTCGAAGAAATACGTGTAAGCCGAGAGCGGCAACATGGGAATCCCACTGTTAACCTACAGGTAGAGATGTTAATATGTGTGTGAAATCTTATGGGACTTAACTGCTAAGGTCATCAGTCCCTAAGCTTACACACTACTTAACCTAAATTCTCCTATGGACAAACACGCACACCCATGCCCGAGGGAGGACTCGAACCTCCGCCGGGACCAGCCGCACAGTCCATGACTGCAGCGCCTGAGACCGCTCGGCTAATCCCGCGCGGCTACAGGTAGAGAACCCACTGGCCACTTTAATGCTGTTACATCGGTCTGTCGTAAAAACCTTATGTAGAACACCTTTTTTGTAACTGTATCGTCTCGTTTGCCCATGATGCCTCGTTTATTCTGTCCTCCTTTAAAAACCAAATCCCACTGACAGAAAACCGAGCGAGATGGCGCACTGGACTCGCATTCGAGAGGACGACGGTTCAATCCCGCGTCCGGCCATCCTGATTGAGGTTTTCCGTGATTTCCCTAAAACGCTCCAGGCAAATGCCGGGATGGTTCCTTTGAAAGGGCACGGCCGACTTCCTTGCCTGTCCTTCCCTCATCCGACGAGACCGATGACCTCGCTGTCTGGTTTCTTCCCCCAAACAATCCAATCCAATCCACTGACAGAAGAATTCTTGTTAGAGTGTCCTTGCAAGCACTGAAGTCCATTTATGTGCGGTAATATCTGTGAAGTTTCCTCACAGTTGGCATTTCTTTGTATTGTTCGTACCATTGCAGAAATTGCTGCTTAATAGCAATACATCCTTGTCGTCGATGTGCTATTTGTTGTGTGCACTTAGCACCTTCTCGATCGGGACAGGTGGTTGAATTTCACTCCACTCGGTATTCTTTGGTTGTTTGCACAGTATCTGATAACTCACTTGCTTGCACGTTCCATCACCTTTTCTATCAGCACAGTCACTGCTTTCCCCTTCTCAGTAACAGTATATTTTATGAAGTTAACAGTAAGATGTCACAGCTGATCTCAAAGGCATTTTCGCAGTTACTTTTCGCGTTCGTACTGCGAGTTGACAACTATAGTTTTACAGCTAACATAGGCTACCATAGACTATTGTAAGTACGTGTAGGCTACAGTAGTTTTTCTAGTGACTCGTCAGAGGCATTACGGGTGTTGCACACCTATCAAGCGTTACTCCATTTCTATTGCTTTGTTTGTGTCTGCTATCGGTGTCTTATTTGATTCTCCTAGAAACCGAAAGCAGTGAACCATCTAGAAACTCACTGTGGATATATAACTGACCACATTACCTACAGAACGTCTTTGTTTAACATCGTTAGTTAGAAATAAACTGTCAAAATAGAAATTGTCATTGTTTAATTCAGGTTTTATTCGAAAATTGTTGGTTTCTAATGTGGAACAGAGGGATGTTGTAGTAAAAATAATAAAATACAGGTTTCTCATATAGCGCTAGAAAACGTAATTTCCTCAAAAAAAACGTAATATTAAAATAAAATACAAAACAAAAACATATCAAACGTCGCTTCAGTACTTCGTTACTTTATTGAGCTTGTATAAAACACATTTCTGTTCTTGCTAAACACCTTAGCATTTGTCAATTATAACAGGACACTCTTGCGTTTTATCATTATGGACAATGGGTTCTGTTGAGTACAAAATACCAACAATAATTATATATTTGTGCATTTAAACTGTACTTGCATCAAAAGTAATTATTTTGTTTACACAAAACGCAGAAGTTTTGAGGGCAACTTTTTTTTACTTATAAAACACAATTTATATTTTGTAAGGACATAAAATACACATTGGACTAACAATACACGATGTGTTGTTCTAATTATGTGGGGAACAAAAGAGAACTCGAGTCCCAGTCCTGCTCTCATACATTCATTTATATTTATTTTCCTATCAGTGCTACCACTACTACCCATTATCCCACAATTTACTACGTCCAGTACGTAATGCACCAAACATAGCTGTATCTAGTCACGCGACCAAGTTGGCTTGCACTGTGCCCCCATCTGCAGTTATCTTCGTGGACTAATGACATAACATACTTGGTATTATGATGTACAACTGACTGTTTTGTTGTCCACAAATGTTGGTTTGTTGGCGTACGAGAAGAGAACCATTGTAGTCTAGTTGCGCGAGTGTAGATTCGGCCGACTCAACGGCGATGCTATCGCGCCAGCGGCACAGATTCCCAGGGTCCACGTGCGGGGTGAACGCCCCTTCTAATCGACTGCCAGGGTCCGCCACCCCCACTCACATCTGACCCACAGCCGCTATCTCCCAAGTTCGCGCACCAAAGCAGCAAAGTCAGGAGTTACACTCCCAGATTAAAATGTAATACCGCAGACCGTGTAACAGGTGCAGCCTTTTTGCTCTTGGTCTAAAAACACTCTTCTATGACAGTAAATAAACTTATCTATATTGCACTCTTTATTCCTTTTCTTGAAAAGAAAGGACTGTTAGGGTCCAACATCCGGCCGACAAAGAGGTCACTAGACATGGCTCTTTCTTACGAGCGTAACAGCGATACACCCACAACACCTCACCCGCTCACCCATACTTGCCTAGTTTTTGCGTAAATTGATATTTCTTTGAAGCTTTTTGTGTTCCTACTGACCACAGCGCACTGCTTGCAATCTTTGCTTGTCCTACATAACCAAACGAAGTCCTTTAGTGAACATTCTGGAAAATGTAGGAGAAAAACCAGAGGAAAAGCAGCGACTAAAACTAAAGACTTTGACACTAGAATTTCGTTATTATTTTATTCCCTGCAGATGTAATATGACATGTGCGCTCAGGTACTGAAAAGCTTACTACTTTCTTTTTGTTCTATACAGTAATTTTTCTCACTTCTTTGCGCCATTCTTTTGTACGTTACTGATACTGTAACTTCGCCATTAGTCATTCTAACGTTTATCGTTTCTATATTTTGTGTTCATATTTCCGTGTCACGAAAACTTTATTTTTGTGCCATTTGCACACTTCAAATAAGAGTTTATTTTACATATGCTTTCCTGATGTTACCGCGCTCTTGATAATAGTACCTCTACACTTACAATTTTCAGTAGGATAGTGTGACCAAAGGTATCCCATAATTAATGGTTTTGTGCATGTGTGTGTGTGTGTGTGTGTGTGTGTGTGTGTGTGTGTGTGTGTGAGCGCGCGCGCGCGCGCGCGTTTGTATTTTTCTTCACAACAGAGCATCCCGAAAGTTCTGAAGGAAGTTTTTGTTCACTAAGTCAATGTATTCACGAGGTATAATTTTTTTTCTTCCATTTGCACGTTCAAATTTCAGCTTCCTTAGGCAATTTCATCTTACTCCCAAGAAAATTATATTTGTGTGTAATTTCATAACAACTAATTAATATGTTCCTTTCTCGAGAATGTATTCAACATGCATTTATTATTGCGAACTCAATCAGTTCTGTAACATTCTCTTTCGACCCGAAGTTATTTCGTGACCTGACGATTTTACTCAGTGGAAAGCTACATGCTGAGCTCTATCTCATAGGAAGTCCTCTGACTGATCCGACATGGTAAGCTCGTATCTTGTTCCTGTGGCAACAGCGCCGAAGTGTATGGAACGCCTGTACGACGTCAACGAACGCGGTCTCAGCTGCGTGCTGGTAACTACTGCTTCGTTCAGAGGAGAGTTTTGGTCTCCTTAAATATAATATTCGAGCGTAATACGTGTTTTATAGCTCTGAATCAGACTGGCATCAGCGGTACTGCTTTATAGTAATGCCCTCTGTCCGATGCCCGATCTCGAAAACGGTAATAATCTGTGTCTTTTTAAAAAAGCTTAGAAAGCTTTATTCCGTCAAAGATGTACAATACACTAATTATGCGAGGGGGGATAGCTTTTTCTCATAATCTGGATGAGATCCTGCAAGTGTCGCATCTGTTTCGGCCGTCTCTTCTCTCATGGAAAATTGTAGTTGATTATGAAACATTCTGAGAGAATTAAGACTGTGTGCCGAACTAGGACTCGAACATGGGACTCTTGCCAGTCGCCGGCAGGTACTCTACCGACTGAGCGATACGAGCTCCCGGCTTTACTCATACCACTGCCTCTGCTCCTAGGAACGGGAAGCTTCGATGGCTCTATCGGTAGACGACATTTCCGCGAAAGTCAAAAGTCCAGGTTCGAATCATGGTCCGTCTGAGAGTTTTAATTCTGTCAGGAAGTTTTTAATCGATACATAATCGGCTGCAGAGTTAAAATTCCTTCTGAATACAATCCAATGAACTTGGCTAAGCTATTTTTCCGCCACATTCTTTCTTCCAAGAGTTCTCGTACAGTTAGATAAGCAAAAGACCTTCTGTGGACTTTTGGAGGTAGGAGAAAAATGTACTGGAGGAAATGAAGCTGTGTGTGTGGTTGGGTGGAGGGGGGGGGGGGCGTGATTCATGCTTGGGTAGTCTATTCGGCGGTGCACTTGTCCGCGGAAGGTAAGGGGCCCAAGTTCGAGTTATCGTTCAGTACACGGTTTTAATCTGCCAGAAAGTTTCGAATCGGCGAATATCCCACTGCAAGTGAAAGTTCAACCTGGGTAGCTGATCTCCATTTTTCTGATCACTTAGGCCAATATCTGTAACTTCGGCATTTGTTAACCTATTGAAATGATAAACCGTAGTACGATCTTTCTCAGTGAAACTATTTTCAGAAGACGGAATTTAATATCATACTACACTACTGGCCATTAAAATTGCTACACCACGAAGATAACATGCTACAGACGCGAAATTTAACCGACAGGAAGAAGATGCTGTGATATGCAAATGGTTAGAGCATTCACACAAGGTTGGCGCCAGTGGCGACACCTATAACGTGCTGACATGAGGAAAGTTTCCAACGATTTCTCATACACAAATAGCAGTTGACCTGCGTTGCCTGGTGAGACATTGTTGTGATGCCTCGTGTAAGGAGGAGAAATGCGTATCATCACGTTTCCGATTTTGATAAAGGTCGGATTGTAGCCTATTGCGATTGCGGTTTATCGTATCGCGACATTGCTGCTCGCGTTGGTCGAGATCCAATGACTGACCAGAATATGGAATCGGTGGGTTCAGGAGAATAATACGGATTGCCGTGCTCGATCCCAACGGCCTCGTATCACTAGCAATCGAGATGACAGGCATCTTATCCGCATGGTTGTAATGGATGTAATGGATCGTGCAGCCACGTCTCGATCCCTGAGCCAACAGATGGAGACGTTTGCAAGACAACAACCATCTGAACGTACAGTTCGACGTCGTTTGCAGCAGCATGGACTATCAGCTCGGAGACCATGGCTGCAGTTACCCTTGATGATGCATCACAGACAGGAGCGCCTGCGATAGTGCACTCAACGACGAACTTAGGTGCACGAATGGCAAAGCGTCATTTTTTCAGATGAATCCAGGTTATGTTTAAAGCATCATGATGGTCGCATCCGTGTTTGGCGACATCACGATAAACGCACATTGGAAGCGTGTATGCGTCATCGCCATACTGGCGTATCACCCGGCGCGATGGTATGGGGTGCCATTGATTACACGTCTCGGTCACCTCTGGTTCGCATTGACGGCACTTTGAACAGTGGACGTTACATTTCAGATGTGTTACGACCCGTGGCTCTACCCTTCATTCGTTCCATGTGAAACCCTACATTTCAGCAGGACAATGCACGACCGCATGTTGCAAGTCCTGTACGGACCTTTCTGGATACAGAAAATGTTCGACTGCTGCCCTGGCCAGCACATTTTCCAGATCTCTGACCAACTGAAAACTTCTGGTCAATGGTGGCCGAGCAACTGGCTCGTCACAATACGCCAGTCACTACTCTTGATGAACTGTGGTATCGTCATGAACCTGCATGAGCAGCTGTACCTGTACACGCCTTCCAAGCTCTGTTTGGCTCAATGCCCAGGCGTGTCAAGGCCGTTATTACGGCCAGAGGTGGTTGTTCTGGGTACTGATTTCTCAGGATCTATGCACCCATATTCCGTGAAAATGTAATCACATTTCAGTTCTAGTATATAATATATTTGTCCAATGAATACTCGTTTATCATCTGCATTTCTTCTTGGTGTAGCAATTTTAATGGCCAGTAGTGTATTTCTCATCTTCATACATAAGATTCTTCCTTGTGTATCAGTATACATTACTTACATTGCTCTCTTCATGCACATTTTTGCTTCGTTCTGGTTTTGCTTGCCAAGGAAACTTCAATTCGTTTCAGTCTGTGATGAACATGTCGCTGTTTTTGTGGTAACTTTCTGATGGAGTTAAAGTTCCACAGCCGGACTGTCCCATGCCTCGCAACACTGCTCAGCAAACACACACACACACACACACACACACACACACACACACACACACACACAGCTCTAGAGCATATGATGCAATACTCTTGAATTTTGGACACTGACATTCTTCATTTTCAGATATGTGTCTTTGATGTTGATTGTTCAAGTAATTTTCAGTCTGGTTCTTTTTGCAGTTGCTGTGCAGAAATACTTTATCTTTATTCTCATTCCTTTTACCTCCTAGAGTAATTTCTGGCGTATTTCGGCTTCTGACACAACTCACAGGTTCTTAGTTCTTTTCTTACTACTACGGTAATTCCTTTACAAAAATAATATATCACCAGGAGAGATAACACGTTATTCACAGAAGTCAGTTCTCTAGCTCGTTGCTCACGATAATTTTCGAATGAGAAGCACGATCTGTCGCAGTACGTAGTGTAATTAACCTGACCCGACAACCATGCACGGAAATGTAAGCGTCTCCGTTTAAGAGAAAGTTAAACAGAAGCTAACGGAAATACAATAACATAAGAGAAGTTACGTTTTGACGGGTGCTATTACAAATGTTGTAACTAAGCATATCTCGCCAGGTGTGTATATATACAGAAATCACTGATCGCCATATAATATCGGAAAACAAAGCAATTTCGAAGGGCACAACAGATTTAACGAGACTGTATAAGTATTTAATTATTCAACAAATTAACCTCCCATTCACAGGATAATTATAGGTGACTCTGGACTAAAACTAACCTCTTACGTGGGACTAATCACATGCCTTTGCATGCTGTTTTGAATATGCATCGGATTTTTCTAAATACGATAATTGAGCAAAAAACACAAAAAATGCAGCTATCACTTTCTGAATGTCTTTGTGGCATGATAATACGTGGTATTTCCTGTAAGACTGGCAAACAAAATGGCAGTTTCTTGATTTAACAATGGAGGACATCCTTAATGAAGCAAAAATTACGTGCTAGAGAAAAGCTGATATTGTGAATATCTTTATGATAGTAAGGCGTTACCGTGTGAATTCATCATAGGGGATCAGACTGTTCTTGTTGGGGACAAGATTGTTCAATCACAAAATACCATCAAACAGAACCGTCCACAAATTTGAGAAAAAATTGTGGTTTACTGCATAGCAGCTACTGGGCAAATCATTCATTACTGGTTAAAAATTATCACCAACATAATGCGAATATCCTGGAACATTAATGCCCAGACCATCTAGCTATGGATTTTATCTGTTTCTATGGGAAAGAAACAAATGAATGGACTTCGGTTTCTAGGGAATCGACGATATATGCTTTGCAGTGACTGGAGGCTCTGTCTGGTAAAGGGTTTCAGATGTGTTCTTAATAACTGCATGATCTTCATCACACGTACAGGGTGTCACGGAAATGTTGCGACCAACTTCGAGTGGTTGTAGAGAGCGTCTCGAAGAATATATCGAATTTAGGAACCTGGGTCTGGAAACGTCATCCAACGACGCTACATTGTGTCCAAGTTATAGGCGCTGGTGCCTGCCATTAGGCCACCCGTTCAGCAGCAAACGTGACTTTGTACGCTGATGGACTGCAGGCGGAACATATCGCAGTGTTGTTCGTAATTCAGTGGTCGCGACTGATGACTATGATCGCCAGTGGAGAAGATGGAGGTAACTGCTGCGTAGGCAGGCTTTGTCTCCTGTGAATGCGATGCTCTGTTACCTTGGTGGATGACGGTTTCGGACAAGGGTTTCCATCTGCAGTACATTCTTCTCCTATTTTAGAGGGTTCCAGGAGACAAATAAACGGAAGAAGAGCCAAAGAAATGGGTTCACCTGCCTAATATCCGAGAGCAGCTGAAGTGCCACAGCACGACGTGGCAAGGACTCTACAAATGTCTGAAGTAGTGCTGAAGGGAGTTCACTCCATGAATCCTGCAGAGCTGCCCATAAATCCGTAAGCGTACGAGGTTGTGGAGATTTCTTCTGTACAGCACGTTGCAAGGCAGCCCAGACATGCTCAATAATGTTCGTGTCTGTGGCGTTTGGTGGGCAGCGGAAGTGTTTAAACTCACAACAGTGTTCCTGGAACCACTCTGTAGCAATTCTGGACGTGTGGGGTGTCCTATTATCCTGGGGGAATTGCCCAAGTCCGTTGGAATGCACAATGGGCATGAATTGTTGCAGGTGATCAGACAGGATGCTTACATGCGTGTCACCTGTCAGAGTCGTATCTAGAAGTATCAGAGGTCCCATGTCACTCCAACTCCACATACTCAACACCATTACAGTCTCCACCAATTTTAACAGTACCCTGCTGACGTGCAGGATCCATGGGTTCATGAGGTTGCCTCCATACCCGTACACGTCCACTCGCTCGATACAATTTGAAACGATACTCTTCCGACCAGGCAACATGTTTCCAGTCATCAACAGTCCAATGTCGGTGTTGCAGGGCCCAGGCGAGGCATAAATCTTTGTGTCGTGCGGTCACACGAGGGTACAAGCGTCGACCTTCGACACCGAAAGGCCACATCGATGATGTTTCGTTGAATGTTTCTTACGCTGACACTTTTTGATGGCCCAGCATTGAGATCTTCAGCAATTTCCGGAAGGGTTGCAGTTCTGACACGTTGAACGATTCTCTTCAGTCGTAGTTGGTCCCGTTCTTGCAGGATCTTTTTCCGGCCGCAGCGATGTCGGAGATTTGATGTTTTACCGGATTCCTGATATTCACAGTAAAATAGTATAGTGGTCGTACGGGATAGTCCGCACTTCATCGCTACCTCGGAGGTGCTGTGTCCCATAGCTCATGCGCCGACTATAACACCACGTTCAACCTCACTTAAATCTTGATAACCTGCCATTGTAGCAACAATTACCGATCTAACAACTTTTTGTCTTACACAGGCGTTGCCGACCACAGCGCCGTATTCTGCCTGTTTGCATATCTCTGTATTTGAATACGCATGCTTATACCAGTTTCTTTGGCGCTTCAGTGTAAGAAGAAGAGTGACCAACACTTGGAATGAAACTACTCTTGCGGGAGGAACAACGGCGCTAAACGCGAGAGGGCGTGAACGGACGAGTGACGGCAGGCAGGGAGAAGCATGAGTCATTGTTTCTATGAGACTAATAGTAGGAGAACGTGGAGCCAGGTAACAACCAACACGGCAGGGCAATTTTTCTCAGAGAACGAATGGCGTAGGTGGAGTAGAGGCGTGTCGCTGGTTGCAGGACGGGGCTGGAAAGGGCAACAGGTGTGTGCCTCGTAACTCTCACCGTGTCCACCGGCGCGCTCTAAATTGGACGCAGCAGAAATACTGCCTTCCTCTACCTGACGCAGGTGCCTTACACGTGATTCAGTATCTTGCCTCATACAGTATTACGCGCAACCTCAAGTATCTGTCGTGGCAGACAGTACGTCTCATTTTTTGATTGTTAGTATTCCGAACAATGCCGGTTTGTAAATTAATGATTCTCTAAATTTAAATTGCTAGTACGTAAAAGACGGAATATGTCTGCGAAATATGGCAGCCCATTCTTCGTCTATTCGTAATACGCTATCTGATCAAGAATATATAAACACCTACTAAAGACATTAACATCGGCTGCGTCCATCCTTTCCCTTTGTGACGGCTTGAATTCTGCTGGAGACACTTTCAATGAGGTGTCCGGATGACTGTGAAGAAATGGCAGCCCATTCTTCGTCTAGAGCTGAAACTGGAGGAGGTAGAGATGTTGAACATTAGGGTCTGGAGCGAAGTCGACTTTCTGACCCTTTCTGACCTAACCCAGAACTATCCCATCGGTTGCACCTCGGGACACTGGGTAAGCAGGAATGTTACTGTCTACAAACAATTGACTTACAGATATTGCTTTATGGCAGGATGCATCGTCATTCTGACGCAAACAAGCATCGTCTTCGAACTGTTCCTGTGTCGTATGCAGTACGCAAAGCTGTAAAAAGTATTCATACGCTTCTGTAATTATCGTTTGCTTAAACACAGTGCAGGTACCACACGTTAACCACGAAGAATACAAGATACAAGATGACTTGGACAGGATTTGGGATTGGTGTAAAGAATATAGATAAATGTTAATTAATGCAGATGAATAGGAAAAATAATCTCGTAATGTTTGAATATTCCATTAGTAGTGTAGCGCTTGACAAAGTCACGTCGATTAAATATTTGGGCGTAACATTGCAGAGCGATATGAAGGGGGGGGGGGGCAAGCATGTAATGGCAGTTGTGGGGAAGGCGGATAGTCGTCTGCGGTTGATTGGTAAAATTTTGGGAAGATGTGGTTCATCTGTAAAGGAGACCGCTTATAAAACACTAACACGACCTATTCTTGAGTACTGCTCGAGCGTTTGGGATCCCTATCAGGTCAGATAGAGGTAGGACATAGAAGCAATTCAGAGGCGGGCTGCTAGATTTGTTACTGGTAGGTTTGATCATCACGCGAGAGTTACGGAAATGCTTCAGGAACTCGGGAAAGGAGGCTTTATTTTCGTGAATCGCTACTGAGGAAATATGGAGAACCAGCATTTGAGGCTGACTGCAGTACAACTGTACTGCCGCCAACTTATATTTCGCGCAAAGACCACAAAGAAAGAGAGATTAGGGCTCGTACAGAGGCATATGTGCAGTCATTTTTCCCTCGTTCTGTTTGGGAGTGGAACAGGGAGAGAAGCTGCTAGTTGTGGTAGGAGGTATCCTCCGCCATGCACCGTATGGTGGATTGCGGCGTATGTATCTAGATGTAGAAGAATACCCCTACATCGTAATACCACCTCCTCTGTACTTCGTTGTTGGCACTACAAATGATGGCAAGTCATGTTCTCGAGGCATTCACCAAACCCAAACTATTCCACTGGATTTCCACAGGGTAATGCACTGTCGAGTTGCGTCACCCTTTACACCAGAGGTGTCACTTGGCACTGACTACCAAAAGTGTGTGTGTTTTAGGAGCTGCTCAATCAACAGTCATTCTTTCTAACTCATAAGTGTGCCAGTTGGACTGTTGGTGGTGCTATGGAGCTCACGAATCACTCCTGCTGATTTCACGCGAATTTTTACAACCGCAATATTTGACGGTCCTTGAGAGGCAGTAAACAAGATTTGCCTGGTCTTGGTTTAGTTGTGCTTGTTCCTTCTCATTTCCACTTCACAATTACATCACCAACAGTCGAGTTGGGCAGCTATAGAAGGATTAAAATGTCCGTGATGGATTTGTTACTCGAATGACATCCAATGACTAGTCCACGTTCGCTGTCTTTGAGCTGTCCTGACCGACCCATTCTGCTGCTCTGCTGAAACATCATTCCTTTTACACCGGCAGGTTTACCTCATGTGACATCCACTGTGAAATTCCGCATTACATTGAGGTTCTCCCCCTTTCTTAGATCTGATAGTCTACGTAATCTCAGCTAGTAACGTAACGCGCAGAGTTTACAAGTTACGACACGGTCGCAAATTAAAACAATGATCCAGGAAGTCCAGCATGAATTTATTTTATTTCCGTCAATGATCACAAAACTTTTGGTCATTAGACTACCGGTTTCGGTGAGCGATGACCATCCTCAGACCTGTTTTATAACTAATACGATAAAGCCATTGTGACGATGCCACTATGGCTTTATTATATTAGGATTTATTGCAAAAAAGATCTGAAGATGGCCATTGCTGACTGAAACCAGTAGTCTAAGGACAGAAAGTTTTGTGATCACTGGGGAAAATAAAAGAAATTCATTCTTCATAGAGTGAGCCGTCGTCACTACTAGCGCATCTACAAAGACACGATTTAAAGTTAATCACACAGCTAAGAATACCTGTTGTTTATTTTTAACAGTAATCCAACGGAATATGGGCGATATTTAATGACTGTTAGCGAGGATATTACGCAACTATACAAAATAGAACATGACAAGGTTCCCCCCCAAAATATGTTTGAATTAATTATGTATGGTTTCAAAAATAAATACAATAAATAATACTCATAAATTACTGAACACGCCGCTGAATAGCAACGCTGTCAGATTACACAACACAGTTATATCACATAGCCCCTAAAGCAGCAAATGTAATAAACCACTAACAGAGGAGTGTCAACACATCCATACATATCAATCGTAAAACGTAATCATAGTTTAAACGGAATGTAAATCGCGCTCTGGACAAGTAGGTGCCGAGTAACAGAGGTATGGACAGAAAAGACCCACCGTGGTTTCACAACAAAGGAAGCAAATGCTAGCACTCTCGTTTCAACAGAGAACGAGCAAATGACAACAGGCAGTAAGAACATTGCTCCACGAAACGTGTAGCTACCACGACCATACCTTAGCAAAAGTTGCTACCGAGAACCCGAGAAAATTCTGGTTCTGCGTAAAATCGCGAAGCGTGTCTAAGACTTCTATTCAGGCACTCGTCGGCAAGTCTGGGGTGGCAATAGAAGACAGCAAAACGAAAGGTGAAGTCTTCAATCCAGCGTTTAAGAAAACTTCCACGTAGTAGAATCGTACAACATACTGTCATTTGGCCATCACAGGAGGAGGACATGGAAATAGGCATCCCTAGACTAGAGAAGCAACTGAATGAGTTAAAAACAAATAAGTCACTATATCCGAATGGAATCCCAATGCGGTTTTACAAAGAATAGTCCACGGCACTGACACCTTACTTACCTTCCATTTTTCGCGAATCTCTCGCAAGAACAAATCCACAAGGGACTGGAGAAAAGCGCAGTTGAATCACGGGGTGAAAGAACAGACTCGCGAAATTACAGACCAATATCCATGCAATTGGTTTGCTACTGAGTGCTTGAACACCTTCTCTGTTCGAATACAGTAAATTTGCTTGAGACGAGATAACTGCTGTCCATAAATCAGCACAGTTTTAAAATGCATAGCTCGTGGGAAACTCAGCCTGCACTTTTATTACTTGATATCCTACGAACTACGAACGAAGGGCACACGCAGATTTCCGAAAAGCATTTCACATGGTGCCGCATTTCAGACTGTTAACGAGGACACGAGAATGAGGAATAGGTTCGCTGATACGTTAGTGGCTCGAAGATCTCTTAAGTAATAGAACCCAGTATGTTGTCCTCGACGGCGGGTGTTCATCAGGGACAAGGGCATCGTCATGAGTGCTCCAGGGTAATGTGACAGGACGGCTATTGTTCTCTATATACATAAATGATCGATGGGATGAGCAGCAAAGTGCCTGTGTTAGCTGATGACGCAGTGGTGTACGGGAAGGAGTCGTCGTTGAGTGACTGTAGGAGGATACTTAGGCAAAAGGTCTAGTTGGTACGATGAATGGCAGCTAGCTTTAAATGTAGAAAAATGTAAGTTAATGCAGAATGAGTAGAATCCCACAATGTTCGAATATAGCATTAGCAGTGTGCTCCTTGACAGTGTCGCATCTATTAAATATCGAGGCGTAACGCTGCAAAGCGATATGAAATTGATAAAGCATGTAAGGATTGTAGTAGAGAAGTCGAATGGTCAGCTTCGGTTTATTGGAAGAATTTTAGGAAAGTGTGTTTCACTTATGAAGGATACCGCTGTAGAACACTAGTGCAACCCGTTCTTGAGCACTACTCTAGTGTTTGGGTTCCTCCCAAGGTCTGATTAAATGAAGACATCGAAGCAGTTTAGAGGCGGGCTGCTATATTTGTTACCACTAGGTGTGATCAACGCTAGAGTACTACGTAGATGCTTTAGGAACTCAGATGGGAATCCCTCGAGGGTATTAAATTTAGGGAACCGGCAAATGCAGACGATTGCAGAACGATTCAGCTGCCACCGACGTATATTTCGCGTAAGTACGAGTGGAGAGAAGTTATGGTACGTACGGAGGCATATAGATAGCCGTTTATCCCTCGCTGTATTTGCAAGTGGAACAGGAAAGGAAATGACTTATAGTGGTACAGGGTACCCTCCGGCACGCACCACACGGTAACTTTCAAAGTTACTGATAGCACATAATGACAACTCAAATGCAACTGCGCAACTAGAGGCCACTAGTTTTGCGGGAGGTAATTTAAGCTTCTGAGTGACACAATATATGAAACAAGTATATTGCTGGAAAGTATGTGAAAACTATCAGAGTTAAGTCCTAAGAACTGTTAACGGCAATAATGCTTACTCAGTTGCCGAACAGCGACGAACTGAATTTCATGACCAGGACAAAGTAATCAGATCGAGCACATGGTTTTCATTGAACGCCAAATATACTACCCATAACGATCGATTCTAATAAGTCATCCACGTTCACAAATAAGTTCCCTCTTACATGACGTTACAGAAACGGTTTCGGTGTGTTACCAATAAAGACGTGGCGAAGCAGCTGCAGTAGGCACCTCTTACCCCATAATTATGAGTAGGACAGAGTCGTTACTAATCAAACGGCTTGCACGTTCTTCTGTATCAGGCTGGACATCGTTAGGACACCTATGAACATTACCAGACACTCGTCGCAGTATTTAGCCCTGCAAACTTGCGCACGTCTGTTCTTAAAGACAGTGCATCTCGATAACCTGTGCGTCGTCCAGTGCAACCTTCGGTGACAACAATCAAATTTCGACGACAAAGACAATGTCTGTTCGACCGTTCGGTTCAGTCGCAAACTCGAAAGCGTTTGCAAACACATGGTGAATGTTTCACTCACAATTCTGCATTTTAACTTTAGAAAATAAACACGTAGTTGTTACGACTTAGCATCCAGTTATTATTAATGGAATCAAATATTAAAAGCATCCATGAGACATCTCTAAAGGCTAGGTAAACATTACGTGTAGCTGAATCGACTTTACTAGTTTAAAAAAAATGCATTAACAGATCCGTGATGTCGCATGTTCTTCCCGATATTAAAGAATCTGTAACTGTACGTTCTTCGATTTTTGTTATTTACTCATAACTTTGTAAAATCAATGTTTACAGTTCACTTGTCTGTCCTGCACAGCTCTGATGTTCTTTCTTTGTCTCGCCCTTTCACCTCAGTTCCAGTTATGTGGGATTTGGCTGTTGGGTTCTGTGAATGGAATGTCTTCAGCAGAGAAAAAAATATCTCCGAGAAAGACAACTGTACTCCGATTTAATAAAATGGACACCGAGAATATTCTGGAATTAGTAATTTGTGTAATAAGAATTCAATTAATTTATTGATATGGGCATAATAAGCCGACTAAAACATTCTTCATTATGCATATAACTGTGAAAAAGCTGCCAAGATATATGAGATATAGGGTATTAGTCCCACTATCAGGCCTAGGAAATATATAGGGTGTCAGTCCATGAGCTATCAACGTTGACAGCTTCATGGATGATTAACTTCTTCTTCTTCTGCCTTTTACAGATTAGGCCTTTCGAACTGTTCTAGCCTCAGTTCCGTCTTTTAACTAGCCGTTCTACGTCCCTCTTCCCTCTGGATTTGTATTGTAAGGCCGTCTTTGGAATCTTTGTTTCCTCCATTTCTTCAAGGTGTTCCTTTCCGTCTTGTTTATGTTCTCCAATTTGGGTTTTACTGCAAAAATATTCAGTTAATTTGTAATGTTCTCATTAGGAATCCTGTCCAATGGACTGCGTCCTTTGACTGCTTGTAAAAATTCCAGCAGCTCTACATGGCTGAAACCTTTCCTCACTGCCACACGGTAGAAGAATTACAGCCATCACCTTACAGAATTTCATTTTTTTGTCTTTCCCTTCAATTTGTAATGTTCTATTGTAGTGCCATATATACTCCTATACGTCTGTAGTTTCCTGTCTACATCCTTATCTTCGTTAAAAGTAATGTAGCTCCCTAGGTAACTGAAGTGCTGACGTTCAAAATCTGATCGTCGATTACAGTTTTGCTTCGTACTTGATGTTTCCCATTGAATGCCATTCTCTTAGATTTATTTACTGCAATCTTAAAATTATTGTACTTTCCGATTACTTTAAGAGATGGATTTATTTTCGTAATTCGTCCTCGTAATTCGTCATAAATACAATATTCATCAGCATATAGTAGTATTTTAACATATTTATTCTTGTCTACGTGGACTCTTTCTCTCTTTCCATTTCGGGATGAGATCGTCTATATAAATATTAAAAACAGTAGGCGATTAATTACGTCCTTCTCTCAGACTTTCGTTTATTAAAACCTTTCCCCTGTGTAATTAGATATCTCAAATATAAGTTCAATTATATAGACTTGTGGTCCAAATTATTAAGTGATTTGGGTATCCATGTTTTTTGACATAATTCCCATGGGCCCTCTCTGTCCACCATGAAACCCATATATGTTGGCAGATTAAATTCTCTTCTTTCCTTACTATTTGTCGCACAGGAAATATATTATTGCTACATGACCTTCCCCTTATGAAGCCACTTTGTTCTTCTAGAAGTAGCACTTCTGTAATAAACTTTAACCTGTTATTTGATGCATCTGAGTATACGCGTATTTTGAAGGCAATGTTTAACATGCTGACACCTCTATAAGCTGAAGTTTTGTTGCGATCCCCTTTCGTGATTACACTTTTGCTATAAGCAAGTTTTCTATAATTCTAGTGTTTAGCTAGCAGATATTGATTCGATGTAAATTTCTTAAGTTAAGCAATAATTCACCATGTGTAATCAACACTGTATGACTTTTTGTTTTTTAATTACGTCTTCCATTTCTTGTAAGATAATTAAATCCATGTTAATATAATCAGTTATACACTGCCGGAGAAAACTGAACTCACATTTAGAGGTTTCCAGTTCACTCAATATTTATTGTTATAACAGTCATATGGAGTAAATGAAATGATTACATTTACAAATCAATGGTACAACCGTTTCTTAGGTACCATCTGTCGACGCATGCTGAAACACGCACATTAGTACGGGGTGCAGCCTCCACAGGCCTCCACCGACTCTGGCATACAGTCGATCGTACAGATGGCGAATACTGTCTTGGCATACGTTGTGCCACGCCTGCTCGACCTGTTCTCTTAGTTCTGTAAGAATTGTTGTTTGATGAGTTGCACGAGTCACTTCTCGTCCCATGTTTTACCAATTGTTCCTGTTGTATTAATTTATTTGCGCTGTATTTTTCTCAGATCTATTTAAGTGTCTGAATATTTTGAAAGCGATGTCTCGGCTGTCATATACATCACATTCTACCTCTGCTACAAATCGATCCCAACTATCTCCATGAGTATGAGAAGCTGTTGCCTTACATTAAGGAGTTGGCTCGCCAAGGCTAGAGGAAGGAAACCTCGATTAAAAATTACCCAGTCGTCCAGCTTGTGGCTTGTGCAACTGTGTTGGTAGTCCCTCGTGTAAAAATCCTCATTAATAATCAGCGTCATTATTGAAACATAACCATGAAAAACATGACAAAACCCTTACAGCCGGTGACTGACCATTTTATTTCATTTTTCGTTTTTCGGTAGTAATTCTTCTGACAGATTTGGTGGCGACACCAATGACGCATGTAGGCTGAGGATAACACGGCGTCCGGTTGAAACCGTTGGGCCTTCATGACCTGTTCGGGCGGACTTAAGTTTTCTTGCAGTTTTCTCTGCATAAAATATTATATCAGTTCTGTGTACAAATCCACATTTATTGCTGAATAAAGTATGCATAAGATTTAACTCTTCTCTGAAGAGCAACGGCGTTGGAAAGAAAATCTGAATAGTACTCGCTTTGTATGACAATGCTAAGTTAGGCTACATCAGCTGAAGATGGGCGGTGGTGTTCGTCGTTTTTAAAAAATGTGTGTGAAATCTTATGGGACTTAACTGCTAAGGTCATCAGTCCCTAAGCTTACACACTACTTAACCTAAATTATCGTAAGGACGAACACACACACCCATGCCCGAGGGAGAACTCGAACCTCCGCCGGGACCAGCCGCACAGTCCACGACTGCAGCGCCGTAGAGCGCTCGGCTAATCCCGCGCGGCTTCGTCGTTTTAACTGGCAGAAACGTTGACCCCAGAAGTAAGTCCGGTTGCTCTCACGTTGCACACCAGTTGACTCCCCACTCTGCTCTGCTGTCGTCGGCTGCTGCAGCCCCCTAAATACCCGGTAGCAGCAGGATACTGATCTAGCTTTAACTCCTCCTACGTGACAGACGCTACGAAATAGCGCAGCAAAGGTTGAACCCTCCGTTAAGTCAGCCATTCAGCCTCCTGCGCAAGCACGAGTCACTTCTCGTCCCATTATATCCCACATTTACTTGATTGACTCTGTTGTGCCGCGTGGAGCATTATTAGCTGGGAGACACTATCTTAGGTAAAACGGCCATCAAGTGGAAGTCTTTCTGTTGGACGCCACTTGGCAACTTCTGCGTCGATCACACACAAAAGAAGAGGCAGGACGACCACATGTCCCATCTTCCTGCCCCTTCTTCTAGCCAATGTTTCCCGCACATTCCTCATTTCTTATCTTATCCGTCAACATATTTTTCAGCATGCTACTGTATCACCACATCTAAAACGCTTGGAGACTGTTCTTTTCTTCATTTTCCACATTCAACGAATCCCTTCCGTATAACACTTTGTTCCATACGTTTTTCCTCAACCTGAGTAGACTTCTTTTAGTGAGGATAGTCCTCCTTGCTTAGCTAGTGCGCTTCTTCTATCCTCCTTGTTTCGTAAATCATGCGTTATTTTGCTTCCAAGGTAGCAGAATTCATTCGCTTTATAAACTACGTAAATCGTATCATTTTTCCTTTGACAGTTCACATTTACTTACAGAATAATTTACACTAATAAACGGAATACAATATTAACCATGTCAAAGAATGAGCAACAGGACTATTTTTTTCTTTAAAATATCGATTTAGGCCTCTGACCAAAGGGCCCAAGCCGCAAGCAAGAAATCAGTAACAAATACAAATTACAAGACAATAATGTAAGACATTTCTTAATTAAACCAATCTCGCCTTGGAATAATTAAAAGAATTACTCTCAAAAATTGTTCAAATGGCTCTAAGCACTATGGGAGCACATCTGAGGTCATCAGTCCCCTAGACTTAGAACTACTTAAACCTAACTAACCTAACGACATCACACACATTCATGCCCGAGGCAGGATTCGAACCGGCGACCGTAGCAGCAGCGCGGTTCCGGACTGAAGCGCCTAGAGCCGCTCGGCCATGGTGACCGGCAGAACTACTCTGCCAAAACGTTAAGAACAAGTCACTGCTTACGGCTCTTAAAATGGTTTTTAAAAATAAATTTAAATTAATTTGAATAGTAATCAGACTACCCTTTGAAAGAAACATCTGTAGCTGCTATTACTAAATAACAAGTCCAAATATTAACTTTTCAGAACAGACCAACAATGAAAGGTAAATGCCAATAGCTACGATCCAGCAAGATTTTCTTTAACGTGCGTGGAATGAATAAAAAAGGAAGTTGTGGCAAAATAATTAGAAAAACGCCTCAAACATTGACCAAGTAAGCTCAAAATTTCCAAATATTAGCACAATAAGTACAGGTGTGAAATAGCCTGATTTACAAAATCTGAAGGTTAGTCATAAATCGGATAATATTACCCAATTCAGAAGAGACATAAAATATTCGGCGGAAGATATTAACATACTGGTACTGGCAGAAGTAAAGCTGTGGGTACCGGGCGTGAGTCGTGCTTCGGTAGCTCAGTTGGTAGAGCACTTGCCCGCGAAAGGCAAAGGTCCCGAGTTCGAGTCTCGGTCGGGCACACAGTTTTAATCTGCCAGGAAGTTTCATTAACATAATAGCTTGTAAATAATAGCGTAGGCTAAACAAACTTAAGAAATATGCTGCTAGTGCGGTCGGCTCCACTAAGGTGATGTCGGCCAGCTAGAAACACTCCCGAAAAGCACAGTGCCGCTGCGAAACAGCAACAGGTCCCCACGGCCAAGCGCCGCTCCCAAATAGCGAACCCACAGCTCGTAAAACTAAGAGCTGTTAGCAAACCCCACTCAGGTGAAACACGAGCTAAAAGATACAAGTTAAGAAAATGTTATTCGCCTGCACCTTATTAACTTAATGGCATAAAACCGTCAAAATCGCCATAATAACCAAACAGTAACGTCACTCAAAACTGAACAGAGCAAACACCGTTTAATAAAATAAAACAGTAAAAACATGGCATAATCAACGTCTCCCCCAAAACAGCTTAACTGAATAGGGTGAAATGATTAACCTCAGAAAGTTACTTGAAATAGAGATACAGTGAATAAGTTATCCAGGCCACACAGCCAGACTTGTTTGTATGAAACTGAAATTTGTATGAGAAACAGGAGCTTACCTCTAGGAGCTAGTAGTTAATTGCTAGCATTTACAAGTAACGCTCTCTACTTAGATTTCAGAATGGTCTAAAACACAATTTGAACAGCAACCATTAGTTAGACAATTTCCCTTAAAATGATTATAAGATGACTCACAAAATCCAAGAAAATATCTAAAGGAGTTATAAACAACCATTTAATAAACCAGATTTACCACAGATCTTATGAACAATTTAATTTGAATACGCTTACCTATACAAGTTTCTTTGCCGCTTCAGTGTATACTGAATTGGAGAACGTATGCCGTTGTGTTACAGTTAAAACCAGTGTCTTGTGTACAGCAGATTGCTTTTACTGAAGTGACTTTCTTATCGTGTATGCGTTGTAGAAGTTCATGTTGAGCAGCTCTGGTTTATTTATGATTTAACATTATTACGAAGAAATGGTAGTTTATTTACTCACTGGCCAGAAGAGTACTCTTTGACTGGTCAGAAGAGTCGAGGAAAAAGTGTTAACAAACAGTACGGAAAAATTAACTGAAGTCAGACTGCAGAGAGACAAGTAACGGCTTGTTAATTATTATCAGAATCGGAATAATTACAGCTATTACAGTTAAAGCTCCATTTTTGTGTGGTTCCTCCGTAAGACGGAAACGGTATCTTGAAGCACTCAGGTTTCCTCAGTATGGTTAGCTGATTAAACAGCTGCTCCCGAAGAACATAACCGGGATTGGCAGCTCTCTGTAATGCCCGCGACGCTGTCAGCAGCATGCAGCATTTCCGACCGGGAGCGGCTGATGAACTGCTGTACATTACGTCCTCTGAGCCGCTACCACAGAGCACTCCGTGTGCCTAGTGTTCATCTCTAAGGCTCCAGTCGAATTACACTGTGTCGCTATGTGCTCTACTGGGTTTTCTCTATTTTTCCACTGTTGAAGGTCGATTCATAGTGGACAGTAACGGTATGGAACGAAAGTCAGACTCACTGACAGTCTATGGTGTATTCACACTACATGGAGCGTCAGCCTCACTTCGCTTGACCTAGTACCAAACAGTGAAAGCGAGGCTATGATATACCACACACGTTACAAAAAACCGCAACGTAGTAACAGAATTAAGGAGCTAGCAATAATACAGTTTATTAATGAACAAAGGAAACTTCAAAATGGATCTTCTTGCCATGGATTGCATAGTAAATTTTCCACACTGCTGGGGAGTGAAAAAACAGGAACTCTCATTAAACGTTGCAAAACATGGACATTTATTTGCCCAAGAAAATATAAACACATGAAACAATATTTAGAAGGAAACACACACTGCCTTTTTACCCGTCTTTCTAAATAACAACTTTCGTCGACGAGAACTGTACTTTTCTCCTTCAGTAAAGCTGACGGTTCTTTTATGAAAATTGATTCCTCTGTTTCTATTCTTACGTATGCCCGGTGTACGCTTTTCTTCGTCCAGGTACTGAAAATCTTAAATAATGTTCTGTTGTCAGATATTTGCCTTTGTGGGAAGACATTTAGAGGATAAAGTATTCGAATCCTCACAGAATTTTCTGAAAGTGTAGCGAAAACAAAGCTAACGATAGAATAGACATTGAGGAGAGACCGAAGTTCAAAATCCATTGCTGTGACATTAATGAGCATGACGAGCAGACGTCAGTTTCCGATGTTAATACATGGTCCACTGTCCCGCCACCTATTCCAATGTCGAAGTATTCTTCCCGAGAATCGTTCATGGAGTCGTCCCGTTTTTTATCGTTGACATCCTGTGTGAATGCCGCCATTTGAAATACATTGTGCAGTGTTTTGAGGTTCCCTTCCGTGGTATCCAGGGTGAATTGCCCTTTCGTTGGATTGTCCGTTGTAGGTTCGCCAGCCACTGTAGTGTGCCGTTACAAAATTGTGGCTGTACTAAATATTCTTCATGCCGCACTGTTAATCTGCCAAACGAGTTCTCCCAGAAACACGTTGCGATCGGAATTTATACGTTTTGCTGGCATGTTGTCGCATATTCAAAAAATGCAACGCCTGAAAGGCAAAAGAACCGCATCCAGAACGATTATGTTTTCTAGAAAGGAGACGCTATAGGAAGGGCGTTGGTTGGGGCGTTGGCCGTAAATGTTGCGTTGACTCACGAGATATCACGTGAGCTCGCGTGACGAACTCGAGGCGCGGCAGTGGATTGGAGGTGACCATGTATGGTCATACACGTGGCATGCAGGGCGGTGTCTGGAATCGCCAACGTTGAAGGGGCGGCGTAGTTCGTGGGAGAGTTCAGTACCGACAGTGTTCTGGGAGGGACGTCTGTGTAGGTGAGGCCTGGGGGCTGGACTTGGAGTATTCCCCCTGGCTCTGCTCGCGCTCGCGCTCCCTCCATAGGATTTTGCAATCAACAGTAGTGCATTCATTATCCAATTCTTGCTCAGATGAGCAATTAAAACATTGCAGCTATTCAAGTCTTGCCTTTGTTCGATCATTTTCTGACTGAGTTCCATAACTCTCTCAAAATTCTAGTTAGCCATCTCCACGTTAGCTAACAGGACGGACTTTCTCCAGTCTCCGGTGTCACTGAACGTCTAGGGGGATCCTGTTCAGTCTGTTTAACATGTATTTGATTGCAGCCTGTGATTCTGCAAGTAGTTTGAGATCGCATTTAAGATCGTGTCACTTGTTGTGGGTTTTCTGTATATGTCAAACGTGTGTTTGTTATTGTCTTTTCTTATGATTAAGTAAGTTTTCTTGTTCTTCGTCTGTTGTGAACTTTAAGTTTTTGGGTACGGTATTTACGTCTTTGTGTAGTTGCTGTACTCTGTTTTTAGGTTCATCTACCATGCATATTATGTCATCCACGTATATGTACCAGTAGATGGCCACACGAATGAAGAATATTCCTCCAGCTTTAACAAAATTTAATTAATCTAGATGACGGATCTGATATACTATCTACCCATTTTAGGAGTTTATGGATAGTACATGTCAGGAACTTTCTTCCAAATACGTATGGTCCAAAATACTTCATTGGCCAACAGATGGTCGACATTTCCATCTCAATCGCACTATACTCTCTCACGGCTTACGTGACAGCTAAGTTGCTTCCAATTCTTCCCTGACTTAAAACCGCTCCAATACTTGAATGGCTAGCGTCCGTTGTAATTATGAAGTCCTTTCCAAAGTCCGGGTACTTAGTATGAGCGGGCTAATCAGCTTTACTTTCAAATGCTGAAAAGCATTTTCTTGCTCGATACCCCAGGCGTAAGGCATTTATTTCTTTAATAATTCATGTAGCGTGTTCACGATTCTGCTGAAGTTGCTCATAAAACGTATAGTATCCTACAAGGACTAAGTACCGCTTTAACTGCATCGTTGTTTTGGGTTGCGAATACTCCTTTACAATCTTGACCTTTTGTGGATCTGACCTCAAACACTGAGCCTATAAAATATGGCCCAAATAGTCCAATTCCTTCCGCAAAAACGCGCACTTGTCCACTAGTAGCTTTAAATTGTCGAGTCCAAGGTTTTTTAAACACTTTGCGTCACCTGTACATTATGTTCCTGTAAGGAGGCAACAAATATTACCACGTCATCCAAATAGATGAACAATTTCTTACCTTGTAGCGTTGTCGAGACCGTGTCATTAACTTCCGAAATGTACTAGGAGCTGTTTTAAGACCCATGGGCATGGTAATGCGCATACGATGTAATGAAAACCGTCTTTTCACAATCCTGTTTGTCTAATAAGATTTAATTGGGCCATTCACTAAGTCGAGGGTCGCGAAGTATTTTTTCCGCTCCTAGACCGTCAAGTATTTTTTCTTTTGTTGTTAATGGATACACAGACTTCAGATGATCTCATTAAGTCGCCTATAGTCCACAACTATTCGCCACTTTTGCTTTCCACTGGCATCTATCTTTTTCGGAATTAAAATCAAGGGAAAATTCCAACGACTTTTATTTGGTACTGTAATGTCATCCTCTAACATTATTTCAATATCCTGCTGGAGGTATTCTGTAGGGTCGCAAACATACCACCCTACCGTCTGCTTCCGGCAGCAGTTTAATTTCGTGCCTGATACTCTCTGTGTAAGATAATACGTCTCCAGACAAACTGAATACATTGCTGTACATGGTGCATAACTACACTCCTGGAAATGGAAAAAAGAACACATTGACACCGGTGTGTCAGACCCACCACACTTGCTCCGGACACTGCGAGAGGGCTGTACAAGCAATGATCACACGCACGGCACAGCGGACACACCAGGAACCGCGGTGTTGGCCGTCGAATGGCGCTAGCCGCGCAGCATTTGTGCACCGCCGCCGTCAGTGTCAGCCAGTTTGCCGTGGCATACGGAGCTCCATCGCAGTCTTTAACACTGGTAGCATGCCGCGACAGCGTGGACGTGAACCGTATGTGCAGTTGACGGACTTTGAGCGAGGGCGTATAGTGGGCATGCGGGAGGCCGGGTGGACGTACCGCCGAATTGCTCAACACGTGGGGCGTGAGGTCTCCACAGTACATCGATGTTGTCGCCAGTGGTCGGCGGAAGGTGCACGTGCCCGTCGACCTGGGACCGGACCGCAGCGACGCACGGATGCACGCCAAGACCGTAGGATCCTACGCAGTGCCGTAGGGGACCGCACCGCCACTTCCCAGCAAATTAGGGACACTGTTGCTCCTGGGGTATCGGCGAGGACCATTCGCAACCGTCTCCATGAAGCTGGGCTACGGTCCCGCACACCGTTAGGCCGTCTTCCGCTCACGCCCCAACATCGTGCAGCCCGCCTCCAGTGGTGTCGCGACAGGCGTGAATGGAGGGACGAATGGAGACGTGTCGTCTTCAGCGATGAGAGTCGGTTCTGACTTGGTGCCAATGATGGTCATATGCGTGTTTGGCGCCGTGCAGGTGAGCGCCACAATCAGGACTGCATACGACCGAGGCACACAGGGCCAACACCCGGCATCATGGTGTGGGGAGCGATCTCCTACACTGGCCGTACACCACTGGTGATCGTCGAGGGGACACTGAATAGTGCACGGTAAATCCAAACCGTCATCGAACCCATCGTTCTACCATTCCTAGACCGGCAAGGGAACTTGCTGTTCCAACAGGACAATGCACGTCCGCATGTATCCCGTGCCACCCAACGTGCTCTAGAAGGTGTAAGTCAACTACCCTGGCCAGCAAGATCTCCGGATCTGTCCCCCATTGAGCATGTTTGGGACTGGATGAAGCGTCGTCTCACGCGGTCTGCACGTCCAGCACGAACGCTGGTCCAACTGAAGCGCCAGGTGGAAATGGCATGGCAAGCCGTTCCACAGGACTACATCCAGCATCTCTACGATCGTCTCCATGGGCGAATAGCAGCCTGCATTGCTGCGAAAGGTGGATATACACTGTACTAGTGCCGACATTGTGCATGCTCTGTTGCCTGTGTCTATGTGCCTGTGGTTCCGTCAGTGTGATCATGTGATGTATCTGACCCCAGGAATGTGTCAATAAAGTTTCCCCTTCCTGGGACAATGAATTCACAGTGTTCTTATTTCAATTTCCAGGAGTGTATAATTGCTGCTTTCTCTTCCGCATTTAAATGACTCGTGCGAATGTTCTCCTTTAGTGCACTTATTCTTGATTTCAGCTGTGGCCTGGTTGTTCGGACAGTGTTCACACTGAATGATTGCCGCAACAATGTCCGCTCCGGAACTGCTACTGCTACCTCCCGTGGCAGTCTACTGAAACACTCTCATCTCTAGTGTTCAGCACACTTGTTAGGCGTTGCTTCTGACTCTACTTTTGGTAATGCCTCAGGCAAATGCATGCCCTTGGTGATTTCCTGTTTCGGACTGATAGCCTGTCTCACTTTACTCGCCTCTATTTTTATTCGACTCACCCGTTCCTCCCGTGGTCCTACTGTTGATGCTGAAACAAATTATTTGTGCTCTTTTTGCTTTTCTCTGTCATTGCCTGTTGCCTGCCTCTTCGCGTTCTGACAGTTAACGAGCTTCTGCCAGTTTTCTATCTCGCCTTTCCACATGTTAATGCTTTGTGCTTAAGCGTCTCCCGCTAGAGCCATCTATTTTCTTTGAATGTACTACGCGGAGCTCACCGTCTGATTCTGTCTTCCTTTCCTTGCACCCCTTTTGCTCAGCGTCGGAGGTTTGAAACGGACTTCTCTTTTTTGTACCTGCACAATCGTATTAGCAAGTTTCCGACATCTACACTATGTGATCAAAAGTATCCTGACACCCCAAAAACATACATTTTTCATATTAGGTGCATTATGATGCCACCAACTGCCAGGTACTCCATATCAGCGACTTCAGTAGTCATTAGACATCGTGAGGGAGCAGAATGGGGCGCTCCGCGGAACTCATGGACTTCGAACGTGGTCAGGTGATTGGATGTGAGTTGTGTGATACGTCTGTGCGCGAGATTTCCACACTCCTAAACATCCCTAGGTCCACTGTTTCCGATGTGATAGTGAAGTGGAAACGTGAAGTGGCACGTATAGCACAAACGTCAACAGGCCGACCTCCTCTGTTGACTGACAGAGACCGCCGACAGCTGAAGAGGGCAGTAATGTGTAATAGGCAGACATCTATGCAGATCATCACACAGGAACTCCTAACTGCATCAGGATCCACTGCAAGTACTATGACAGTTAAGTGGGAGACGAGAAAACTTGTATTTCATGGTCGTGCGGCTGGTCATAAGCCACACATCACGCCGGTAAACGCCAAACGACGGCTCGCTTGGTGTAAGGAGCGTGAACATTGGACGATTGAACACTGGAAAAACGTTCTGTAGAGTGACGAATCACGGTACGCAATGTGGCGATCAGGTGAAAGGGTGTTGGTGTGGCGAATGCCCGGTGAACGTCATCTGCCAGCGTGTGTTGTGCCAACAGCAAAATTCGGAGGCGGTGGTGTTATGGTGTGGTCATGTTTTTCACGGAGAGGGCTTGCACCTCTTGTTGTTTTGCGTGGCACTATCACAGCACAGGCCTACATTAATGTTTTAAGCACCTTCTTGCTTCGCAATGTTGAAGAGCAATATTCGCAATGGCGATTGCATCTTTCAACATGATCAAGCACCTGTTCATAATGTACGGTCTGTGGCAGAGTGGTTACACGACAATAACATCCCTGTAATAGGCTGCCTGCACAGAGTCCTGACCTGAATCCTATAGAACACATTTGGGAAGTTTTGGAACGCCGACTTCGTGCCAGGCCTCCCCGACCGACATCGATAACTCTCCTCAGTGCAGCACTCCGCAAAGAATGGGCTGCCGTTCCCCAAGAAACCTTCCAGCACCTGATTGAACGTATGCCTGTGAGAGTGGAAGCTGTAATCAAGGCTAACGGTGGGCCAACACCATATTGAATTCCAGCATTACCGATGGATAGCGCCACGAACTTGTAAGTCACTTTGACCGAGGTGTCCGGATACTTTTGATCACATAGTGCATACCAATCTGCATCGAGTAGAGCTCACACTCTAGGTCTGTCTTCATTCTTATCCCTTCCCCGGAGATTCACATGTTTCCGGTGGCATAACTGATTACAACTCCATGTTGTTTGATGAAGTCTCAGCCCACTAGCACGTGAAATCTAGAAATACGGAATCAACTTGAGATCCCCTGTCGATAGCAGCCATTACTTCGTGCGAATAAAGAGCTAGCTGCGATGCACAAGAATGATGTTTTCTGGAACCGTGCTGATTACGTATCAATAGATCGTTCCCTTCGAGGTGATTCATTATGTTTGAATACAGTGTGACTCAGAGCCTGCGTCAGAAACATTATCCCCATCTCGTGACAAGCCTGCTAGTCTTTAAACTGGCCATTGGAATGCCGACCCCCTTGCGCCACCGTCCGTCGTCGCAGCCGCCGCCGCCGCCCCTGCCGGCGTCAGCCTCTGCAGTCCCACGCTGCCGCCACTAGAGATGGGGGATCCGCTCTTGAACTAATGCATAGAGTTGCATCTTTCAAAGGAGTGAACAATCAGTGATTCAGAAAAAAAGAACGGTAGCTCCAAACGTTTCCCACGGCAGAGAGAGAGAGAGAGAGAGAGAGAGAGAGAGACGGAGCATATCAGCAGCGCCTCTGCTGGTCAGAGCACAGTGGACGCCACACAACACAGCCAGCGCCGGCCTCTGCCCTGCTTCTACCTTGGCTGCCTGCATTGTGCAGTGCCCCATTGGATTTTGTGTTTCACATATGCCGTGCCGTCTCTGTGCGTCGTCTGCCGCCTGCAGTGTCTGGCGCAGCGTAACTTCGCATCGCACTCTGTCGGCGATCGTTTCAGTCGCACGTCCTGCCCTCTGGGCAGGTGATGCGAGCAACAGGACAGAGAGCCACCTAGCGGATAACATAGGAACTACTTGCAACAACCTGCTCGCAAGGGAACGGACGATTTGTCTCAGAGCGGGTGAGTTCACCGCTCCCCCCCACCCTCGAAACTCGCCCGCTCAACGCTCGCCCCACCGTCTCGACTCTAGCCAGAGCGTTGAGAAAAGCGACTCAAGTGTCACTCTGGTCTCTGCGGTCTCAGCTCACGCAGTAATACAGCTCGCGACTCGACCTGCTCGACTCAGCGCCTCTGCAGCGGAGTTCGTCTCTACTGGATATTGTTCTTCGTAGTAATACCGCTATGTATATTACATTATTATGTTATGTATACATCAATTGTTTTTATTTTATTTTTCCTTGTTTAAACTGATTAGATTAGGTTCCTGACGACTCCTCTTACTATAGGATTTTTATTATGGACACTCGAATTTACGCTTTAATTACAAGCGAACCAATAAACGTATCGCAAAATGTGATACACCAATATTTTCCTTGTTTTATTCTGCGTAAGGCTATATGCAGCACTTTCGTTTTACAGTCAAATTTATATTTTTTTTCTTATTCTGGCACGGATTTTGCAAGTTTAGGCGTCTTCGGAAGGAAACGTTCACTTTAAAAATATATGGCTTGTGATGTATTTGTATGAGGTTAATGAAATTTTAATACATTATAGCCAAATATATTGTTAATGCAAATCTCAAGTTACAACATTTTCTGATCACCCAAAAAACTACGATAGTGCAAAATAAATCAATAATCCAAAACTTTGTCATATCGTGGAAATTTCAATAAACAATACAAAATTCTTACTCATTATCTGTGTTACTTCAAAATAGGATCGAATAAGATCAAAATACAGGCATAGTACTGGAATAAACCAAGTTTAAAGGGCAAAGTGCCTTCCATTTATTTTCTATTGTAAATGAGTGGTGAGTCATGAAAAAGAGCTAATTCATTTCAGGGAGTGAACAGTTCTGATCCAATCTCTGAAAAGAACAGTTTTGCCCATCTCTAGCCACCACGACCTGGTGCGTCTGCCTGCCCTGTGGCCGCTGCAGGCTGTCCGCACGCCGTGTGTTAGCCGCGCCGATGCCTACCCTCGTCGGTGCTGCTGCACCGCGTCTGCGTGGTCTGCGACCCCGTGCTGTTACCTGCGGCCGATGCTACTCAAAAATGGCACTGAGCACTATGGGACTTAACCGCTGAGGTCATCAGTCCCCTAGAAAGTAGAACTACTTAAACTTAGCTAGCCTAAGGACATCACGCACATCCATGCCCGAGGCAGGATTCGAACCTGCGACCGTAGCAGTCTCCCGGATGCTACTGCTGGCTGCCTCTTGCACCGTCATACGCGACCTCGCGGCGCTGTCCGCAACTGTCGCTGCCGATGCGCCGCCTCTGCAAGTCGTCAGCGACTCCACGCTGCCCGCCGTCGCCGCAGACTGTCCTCGCGCCGTAGTCCGCTGCTACAGAGGCTGCACCGCCCCCGCCGCCTCCCGAGATGACCACTCCGTCCCCAGTAACCGTCTCTCTGTTGCCCTGGCTCCGGCCTCTTTTTCTGTCTTTTACAGGCGCCGTCCGTTCCTTGGCGCTAGATAGGAACCTTCTTCTTCTTCTTCTTCTTCTTCTTCTCGGGAGCTACCCATTATACAACAAACAGCATTAAAAATGAACACAAAGAAACAACTGTAGATAAACTAAACAGAAAAGTAAAGACACAAATAATGAAAAAAACTAACCAAACCACACCAACACATACAATCTGCACGACTATAAGAAAACTGCATACAGTGACATACCACAACAAATTCACACATAAAATAGGTAACACAGTCAAAAAACAAGGCATATACATTGCTTACAAAACAAAAATTCAGTACAAAGCACATCCCAAAACTGAAATCAAAACCAGACAGATAGCAACAATCTGGTAACTGTCAGCTTAGTTGCAGAGATTCTGAAAAGACATGCACTGGAATGGCTGGCAAGACATCCGACACAAGATACAAACAACACGTACGAGACATGCACTGGAATGACTCTCAAGACATTCGACACAAGATATAAACAAGACGTATGAGCATTTAAATACCGTAAAAAAAATTCAATATTTGCAGGTCATCTAAAGAAAGAACATCGTAGACCATGCAATATTCAAAAAGGTATGAACATCAGGAGAATCAGTAACTACAGCCGTCTCCTCCCTTTCCAAAAAAATTTCCACTCAAAGCATTAACACAAAATAAATAGTTACTTAATGATCATATAAATGTTGGAAACCAGACTCTACATAAAATAGTTGATGAAATTTCATGAAAAGAAAAGAGCCTCTTCCATCCTTCACCCTCTCCCAGTCTCCCTCCACCCTCTCCCAATTTGCCGGCTGCTGTGGCCGAGTGGTTCTGGGCGCATCAGTCTGGAACCGCGCTGCTGCTACGGTCACAGCTTCGAATCCTGCCTGGGGCATGGATCTGTGTGATGTCCTTACGTTAGTTAGGTTTAAGTAGTTCTAAGTCTATGGGACTGATGACATCAGATGTTAAGTCCCATAGTGCTTAGAGCCATTTGAACCATTTTAAACCTCTCCCAATTTCATTTCACTTCTTGCTCCTCACCTTCTCCTCCAGCTCACATTCCACTACTATACACATATGAAAAAACACGCTATTTTTTTTAGTTCAACGACAGAACAAAAATACCTCAAGAACTAGAGGAATGTGACTATCAGATCCTGCACAGGGGGAGCAAACGAGATGAAGTCGCCGACGCACTCTCGCTAGAGGTCAGGGCAGCGGTGCGCGACTGGAAGGTGACAGTAGGCTAGGTCAAGACACGGCGCGTCAGGAACCCACCGGCAGGTGGCGACGGTGGGGCTGTTGGCGCACGCGAGCAGGAGGCAGGCGCAGCTGACCGGGACACAGGACACAAAATAAGCTGATCCGCGAACGTAAAAGACGTTAGTCAGGAATGCGAAAACTGAATCAAGGATATAGAAAAATATACGCGGAAACGAAAGACAGCTGAGTGGGGAAAGATGGAAGAGATAACTGCGACTGAAAAATCCGTAATATTACAACATTTTCACGATTCTTCCACTGAAGGACACCAGGGCCAAGGAAGAACCTATGAGCGAATAAAAAGGTACCGAGTATGGAACGGCGTGAGTAAAGATATAGAAGAATATATTTGGAAATGCGAAAGTTGTCAAAAGAACAAGCTTAACAGAAAACATGTAAAGATGCCTTTAGAGATCATTGAAGACGACTGAGCACATTTTCTAAAAGTGTGACATTGACGTAGCACTTCCATTAAACCAGACGGACAGAGGCGTCAAGTATATCCTTGCGTTTCAGGATGCGCTGACGAAGTTCATGGTAGCTGAACCCATTGAAAGGCAAGATTCCGAACAGTAACGAGAGTGGTAGTTGACGACATAATAATGTGGTATGGAATACCGTCAGTATTGCTAAGTGACATGGGAAGTAATTTTGATGAGTGAGACTATGCAAAGGGTGTGTAAACTACTGCGTATCGAACGGACGGAGCACTAGAGAGGTCACATCTAACATTAACGGAGATGTTGCGACACTATGTAAATACAGCACAGACAAATTGAGACAGTTGCGTTTCATTCGCGGAGGCTGTGTGTAATACAACACCGCATGGTGCGACAGGTTAATCGTGAATCGTTCTTTGGAAGAACGTGTAACTTTCCAGGGGTACTACAGAAAAACCCAGCTGGAGTGAGGTATAATTGTGATGATTATGTGGCAGAGCTAATGGGGCGCATGCAAGAAATGCACCGATATGCAAGAACTCAGAATGCCCAGTCTAAGATAAAAAATAAGGAGTATAACAATAGGATCCAGAATACAAACGAATTTCTATGTGGGGATGAGGTTCTGTTTGTTTGATGAGAGCGTACGACGATGCAGGTCACCTAAGTTAGATACACAATGGCAACATCCGCATACGGTGGTACGAACAAAGGAGCCTGAAGCTGTTATATGTACGAAACGAAATAAATTTGTCACATTTCATGCAAACAGACTAAAGTAATTTTCCTTATTCCAACAATATCATACTGCTTCGTCGGTGTTAGCCTGCTGCTCATTTGGGCTGAGCACACCAGACAAGAACCATACAGACAAGTAATGAAGTTCCAGTGGTCACCTGAACTGTATTATGACAATATGAGTTGAGTAACAATTTACAGTGTAACATGGAAAATTGTGTTATTTTAATTTAAGGGAACTGAGAGAGATATTTGAGCGCACTGAGGTTCTGGCGACCCAAGCAATCGATAATGTAATGACAGAATGGCGTTATTGAATATTTGTGCATCAGAGCGCAACATTGCAGAATAACCGTTAAAATGGCACGTAGTAAAAACAGATTGGGCAGTTGGCGCGGCATGAGCCCCGCATAAAGGTATGAAAAACCTCAAACTTCGTGGGCGAGGTTAGTAAGGTACTGTTGGGAACCCTAGACGAAGATGACGCCATATACTTCAAGGCGAAGATAGATGTCTTAGAAGGTGAACAGAAACAGCTATTCAGACTTCTGAACGAGCAAGTGACAATAGTTAAAGCAACCTCGGCTAATTTTAATCAAACAGTAAGCTCCATGAGAAAAATGAAGAAATTAGCACGCGTGGACTGGATAAATTAAGCCGGCACATAGTAGAATTTGAGAAGGTTACAGCGAACCGTAATTCTGATCACTGTTAACAAACAGCTGATGCAACTGACGGGCGTTTTCAGTGAGTTAGAACTGGAATACGATATGTTAATATCAGCGATATCATCGCCCAGAAACGTATTCCGGTGCCGCACCTGATCAGTGCAGTTCATATCGTAAACTATCTAGAACTTATAAAAGATGTCATCAAAGACAAGCGGTTTCCTGTCGGCATGATATCTGATAGCAATTAGTCAGAATCGTTGATCTGGATGTTTTCATTGCTGGAAACGTCTTAAGTTACAGTTAAATGCCCCCCTAGTAGAGAGAGACGTGTATAATTTCTACAAAATACTGCCGTTACCGTCAGAAGTGGAAGGAACGAGACATCCATTTACGTATGTTGCTCCACAGAAAAAGTTACTGCTAATTGATGACGCGAAACGTCAAAATGCGAAGTTAAGTAACGAGCAGTTAAAGTGTAAGAAGGCGAATATGAGTCTCAGAATATGCAAGCAAGTATTTGTACTTTTGTTCACGTATGATCATGAAAAGTGTGAGGCTAAGATGCTGCAACAAGTGCGAGAAGTTCCGAAGGACTGCGTGCACAAGCTAATAGTGTTAAACGAAAGTTTGTGGACACTATTAAGTAATAATGAATGGTTGTTGCCCCGGTAGACAAAGCCATTACCATCATCTGTCATAATGAAAGTCCCACAGATATCATGCTCCGAGATAAGTGTTGTGGGTATATGGCTCAGATGGTGATACAGTCTGAAAATATAATACGAACAAATGACCCCAGTAGTGATATTGCCAAACTTAAGCATGGAAATAGACTGCTGCATAGGAATAATGAGAGGAAGAGTATCAGTGAACTTAAGCTGGAACTGCGAAGACAGCCTACAATTAGGAAGTTAGATGACCTAAAAGATTCAGACATAACTTGGATGAGCTACAAAATGAGACTGAATACCAGAAGAGAAATGCCTTCAGCAACTTCTCATTAAGGCATTCCTCTTCCTGAGGTTTCATGGGCTCTGGTGTTGTAATTATAGTAATATTATGTTGTCTATGCAGACATCGTAAATGTTGCCGATACTATTTTATATTTGTATGCAAAACAGTTGGTAACGATTGTTATACAACAATGTGTGTTAAAAACTCTATCATAAATCAGTGCCCAGAGAGGGCACTGTTCTACGGGAAGCACATCTGAAGACAGTGGAGAGATATTTTTTGACAGATCTCTAGTGCCCGCTACACGTGTTACAAGTGAAGTTAGAAGAGGTGTATAGCGATATGTTAAGACAAAAGTGGACAAACGCTGAAGAATGACAACACTAGTAAAAGTGCGAGAAAACTAATGTAAAGTGTTTTCTCTTTCACGTACTGAAATTGTAATTATGTTGTGAAATGTACATCAATGTATCAAGTGTAATTCATTGTGAAGTTGACCGTAAAATAGTGTGTACACCCATCCTACCAGAAAAGACAATTGGTAGGATAACACGAAATGTCCCATACTGTGAAATAAATTGTATCATATTCCAGGTATTAGAAAATGTAAAAGTGATATTATGTGCGAAATGTTAAAATTAATTTATATGTGTTTGTGTTGTGGACCGTTGTAAAGCAATTATGTGCATGTTTTGAACATTATTATAAAAAGCAAACGAGTATGTTTCCCAATTAATGGAATAACATTTGAGAAAAACCTTGTATAACAATCTGCAGTCGTTGAGGACAATGTCTAAAGATTTTTTCACATTTGTAGGATGGGCGTGGATATATAGCAAAAACGTAGATATACGTTCAGAATATAAATAAAGAATTACATAAAATATTAATTAGTATAATCTGTTATACTGATTGTGGCGTGCAACCGTTGAAACATAAGAATAATTATGCAGTTCAGTTGTCTTACCGAGAAGACGGCTCCTTCTTTGTTCTGGAAGCCGTCCTGATCGGAAAAATATCTGGCATCGCTGCACATAATTAATTGGCACACCGCCATTATTACATATACTGGGACTCAATCTCACTAGGCGTACTCATAGATGCACACAGCAACAGAATTAATGTAAGTGTCTATGTTGTTTAATTTAGTATAATATTTTGCGAATACTGTGATAGTATTTAATCTTTTGCTTCATTTATGTTGCAAGCTATTGTTCCATTTAAACGGCAGCTTGGCAAGGATAAAGGTACCGTGTTACAGATTATATCTCAGGTCCTGTAAGAACCAAAGCTTTGGAATTATTCGAACAACGAAGTCCGATAAAGAAAATTCACTCACGGTCCAAATTACAATGAAGGGACCTTACGCAAAAAGCCATTGTCAAGCGCGCAAAGTTTGTATAAACCGATCACATATTATTATCATTAATTATTATCAAATGCTTGTTTTTTGATATACTCAAACCTGACAGGAAAAGCCACTATAAATCAAAGAGAACAGCAGCCAGAACGAATAAGCTTTCTAGAAAGTACTCAGAGTACTAGGGAAACGATACAGGAAGGGCATTGGTTTGGGCGTTGGCCAGAAATGTTACGTAGACTCACAAGGTATCATGTGAGCTCACATGTCAGGCCGCCAGGTGCGGCAGTGCGTTGGCAGTGGCCATATATGGTCATAAACGAGGCCCCGCAGGGTGGTATCCGGAAGCACCAATGTTGGAGGGGTGGCGTGCGTGGCCTGCCGCACAGTATAAAGGCAGAGGCGAAGTAGCCCATGGGACGCACTGACAAGTTCCCTCGGTAGCTACAATCAAGAGAATTCAGGATAACCCCCCCCCCTCCCCCAAATCACAAATTACATGAAAACACGTAAACCCACAACATAATCCCAGATAAACCCAGGAGAAACAAACACTCCTCCCACGAGCAACGGGACTCTAGAAAAAAGCGAGGACCATTACCCCTCCCTTCCAAAGGGCAGAAGCAAATCTCGTAAAGACAAAACTCTTCACCAAAATCAGCCTTCAAGTAAGGCTTACAGTATGAGATAGAGAGAGAGAGAGAGAGAGAGAGAGAGAGAGAGAGAGATAACCCGTAGTGAAGTTCAGTGCAGACAGCAGTCCAGGACGGAAGTCTGTGTAGGTCAGGCCGGGACCTGGAGTTATTGTTCTCGCGTTGGTTCTGCTCATGCTCATACCTAGTCACGTACCTCCCTCCATGGGATTTGGCAATCAGAAAGAGCGTACTTTGATTCAAGTCGTCATCCAATTTTTGGTCCGACGAGCAATTAAACATTGTAATTACTCAGCTCTTGCTTTTGTTCGATTATTTCTCTACTGAGTTCCAGAAGTCTTTCAAACTTCCAAACTTCCAGTTAGCCATCTCCACGGTAGCTGACTGGACGGACTTTCTCCGTACTCTAATGTCATTGAGAGTCTAGTTTGCTCACTGGACGTGACAACGTGTTTCTGACCAATAAGAAAGTTCCCGCTATTTTCTTGCAGTGTCTTTGGTGCAATCCAATCGCAAAACTATTTAGATATCGTATCTGTAAGATGTGAAAAGGGGCAATTCTCTCTAAATAATGAAAAGCGAGAGGTCATCCACTTGAGTACCAAAAGGAATGTTTAGTTGAATTTACAGCCTTTAGATTTGTGTGATTTATCGTGTAACCGAAATTTAGCGGCAAATTTAGGTTACACGATAAATCACTGCAACGGTAGAGAAATAGCTTGATGGTGGTTCGATGAACTCTTTGCCAGGCCTTAATTATGAATTTCGGAGTAATCATTTAGATGTAGATATAGATGTAGTTATTCACCCTTCTACAGTTGTGTCCCAGAACAACGGTATCAGCTTTTGTTCTTCAGCACCAAGCAACAAATATTTCTTGGCTAAAATGTGTTGTGGAAAAACTCTCAAGAACAAATTGAATGGTGAGCTCTTCGTTGCCTGGAACCTACTGCAGAATGGAAGAAACATATTAAACTTCAATATTTGTAATGTATGGTGAAATTATACGGTCGCTGAACAGATATCTTCAGAATAAACATTAATTTTTGTCTGGAAAGTTTCTCAGTATACAGCAGCCATTTAATGATATTGAAAAGAAACTTCCTGCCACTGAAGACTTAATTGTTAGACATCCATTTAGGAAGGAAATACATGTCTTGAGGGGTAATTTATGTGATTAAATATGACGTATAAATGTTTTAATGAAGGAGTCACTTTTTACCAACTTTTCATTGCCATACTAATGGTGGTTGAGCTTCGTGGTTGCGGATTAAATTACTCAGCAACCAGCGTCTTTTACATAACTTCCATTATGCCAAGGAGCGTTCTGGACTTTCACGCACCTTCAATTGGCTTAATACAGGATGAGTCAAAAGGACTTTACAAATTTAGAATGATTTAAAAATTTAGTGAAATAACTTACATAATCGATAGATATGTCATTTTGTAGCAAACACCCTCAAGTTTGATTAACGTAGTGCATCAGTAACCCATTTCACTGCCAGGAGCGCCACCTTACTGCACAATTAAAATGGGTACTTTCACTGTTGCGGAGCGTAGTCGCTGAGTGTTATGGTTTCATGAAACTAACTCTGCAGAAACTTTTCGGCGTGAATTTCGCACTGAATGCCCTAAAGAATCTCCAAGCAGGCCAACGATTTCTTTTCTGACAGCCCGTAATTTAATGTGTTTTGTGCTCTTAGCAAACTGAAAGTGTACGGTCCTTTCTTCTTCATGGAGAAAACTGTCACTGGTATTGTGTATCTGAATATTCTTGAAAACTTTTTAATTCCACAGATCGATGAAGATGACCGAGGAGGGATGGTTTTTCACAGCAAGACATTGCGCCGCCTCATTTCCTCACGGAAGTTGGAGGTTTCCTCGATAATAGCTTCCCAGCTCGGTGGGTTGGCCATGAGGGGCAAACCGGAGTTAATTCTTTGGCGTTTCACTAAGGACCGTGTGTATGTTCGTCCCCTACCAAACAATTTAGCCTACCTGAAATACCGAATTTACGCTGCTGTTGCACAAGTGACACCCAATTTCCTGCTACGAGTGGGCGAAGAAATTGATTACCAGTAGAATGTTTGCCACATGAGGAATGGTAGTCACATCGCATCGCAATGACACTTGACACTTTTATGTAAAACTTGAGGTTGTTTGCTACAAAATGACATATATACCAATTCTGTAAGAAATCTCAATAACTTTCTTTATCATTCCAAACCTGTAAAGTCCTTTTTGACTTACCCTGTACACCTTCAACAATACCATGTTTTTGTCGGCTGCATTTTGTACGCTGCAGCTGTCTTTTATTCCGTAACTTGTACTTACAGTTTTCGCCTTTATATGCACAACACATACACCTCTAGCTTCACTGTTGCAGCGCAGCGTTCGCCATGTAAACGACTCGGCGAATTCTGCGACTTAGTGAAGCTAAAAGTGTGTTTGTCGTGGATACAAATGCGGAAAAAGGAGCTACAAGTTGCAGAATTAAAGGAAGACGCAACGTTCAAAATGGGGTGATATAAACATAATACAGATGGAGATTTATTGAGCCAGTTGAGGACAGATTACATCCCGAATCGGGTCTTGGAATAAATAAGACTTTTATACAAAAAGTGATTGGTTTCTGTTTTTCTTCAAGTAAATCTTTTCATAAAACTCAACAGCCAATTCCCGGATATCTGGAAATGGTGTGAAAGGGTTCTGTTTGTTAATGTTTAGGAGAAGATTTAAAGTTCTGAAAACTGTGATCGGAACTAGAGGATCATCGACTCTATTTCTTGTTTCTGTTGTTCATTCACTCAGCAAAAATAAAAATAAAACTGTGTGTGTGCGTATGTGTATTTGTGTGTGTGTGTGTGTGTGTGTGTGTGTGTGTGTGTGTGTGTGTGTGTTGGTGGTGCTGGCCTTTTGCAAAACCTTGGATACAACTACACATTAAAGTAAAACCACGACTTAGCTGTCACCATTGCCAAGCTTGGATCCTCCGTATCCCGTTGACGAGAGTAGAAAAGGGAAAGAAGAGAGCCATCAAAGGCACTGTATTTCATTAGTACCCCTTGACGAGAGGTGAAGAGCTGCGTGATGGTTGCTGTCAATTACAGTGATACCCTATAACGATTTTCTATGAAATAATGAAATTTGTGTGTCCATAATGCGAAGAGTAAGAAAACGTTTTTGCCTATAAACACAGCGAAAATGTAGTAAGCGGTGAAATTCTTTTCTTTCCTCACTTTGTGGGGGTTTTCAGCGTTAAAAAGTTTCGTTAAGGTTTGAAATTTTGTATGAAGTTTATGCGAGTCACTAAGTGCTTCCATTCCCAAATACTGGATCAATAATGCCTGGTTGTTCGCTCATAGCTGGCTACACTTCGATAGGTAGGCGTTTGCCGCTTCCCCCTCCCCACCCCAACAATTACTTATATACAGTAAATGGTATGTGCATCAAGTTTGGTTGGAATCGATGCAACGATATAGGAAGACATGCGGAACATACATACATACACTTTTGTAATATATGTGGCTTTATAAACAATATACACTAAAAGATAAATAGCCTGTGTCCGTCCAAACATTTATTTGAGTATCGTCTAAAATCTTGAAGTAAATCGGTCAGGTACTTTTCGAGATTTCTGCTAACAACTTTTCCCCTTACGTATATTCTTCTGACGTTTATGTGGGTATCACCTAAAAATTTGAAATAAATCGGTCAGTTACCACTTTATATAATATATATATACACTTATATACCATATATATTAAAAATATGCGGTCTATGACCCTCAGAAAGATTATTAGAGAGTCGTGTAAAAATTTGAAGTAACTTGGTCATGAACTTTTCGATATGTTTGGGAAAAACATTAAACATTCTGTTGTCTTCATACATAAGTATACATTTTAAATACATATTTATACACCACATATATTTTAAAAAATATGAAGCCTATGTCTATCCAAAAGTTTTTTAATAAGTCGTGTAGAAAGTTGAAGTAAATCGGTGAAGAACTTTAGCGATATTTGCTAATAACATTGCCCCTTTATATAGTACAAATATATTTGTATATCACATATATTAAAAAGTGTAGCCTTTGTCCGACCAAAAGTTTATTAGAGTGTAGTGTAAATATGTGAAGCAAATCAATCAAGTACTTTTTGAAATTTTTGATAACAAAGTTAAACAACGACATACCATTCTATAGCACTTCATGTAGAGTAGGAAAATATGCAATACAAATAAAATATACTTGCAGCTTGCTGAAACAGTTTAATTTTGTTAAATATAGTAAAACATTAACAAACGAGATTTATAACACATTTGGAGGAAAATAACTTGGGGGAAGGCGCTGTCTACATTGTTTATTTGGGTTGCGTAACCAAAGACGTGTTTAACGTTATTTGGTCACCATGGCGAATACATAGTCGATATTGGTTGAAGTAAGGGTAATGACAGCTCTCATTACACATCGTTGGCTATAGCTGGCGTGAGCATTCAGATGGGCGGAACAGAATTTTCATCACCAACGCAAGTGACTGTGGTACAGCGGAAACCTTTCCCGTAATTACCTTGTAGATTTTGCGTATCATTACTATACTACTCCAGACAAGTATTGTTCAAAAGCGTCATGGATTCTGTACATTTTTTCATTCGATGTGTGGATAAACTTGTACCTTGTAGATTTTGCATATCATTACTATACTACTCCAGATAAGTATTGTTCAAAAGCGTCATGGATTCTGTACACTTTTGCATTCGATGTGTGGATCAACTTGGCTTGGGGATAAGAGATAAAATCAAGGATATTTTGTTCATTTGCGACCAGCATCAAAAATCAGTCGTAGCGTATTCTGTGTTATAGGTTGAGAAGAGGTAGCCATGGCTGTTTTTTGCTTTAGTATTGCACTAATTCTCTGTTTTAATCATTTTATTTAATGATTACTGTGCGGCGACATTGCGCAACGACTTCCTAGTATGCCAGAGAGAGAGTATTCCGAAAACTTCAAATTTCGAGCTATTACATGCACCAAATTGGTGATTTATCGAAATTTGAAATATTTTTTAGGGATTAAATTTTTCAATTTTGTTCGTCCGCTTGCGAAACTAAAATATTAATTGCACGTAAACTTTCTCATCGTCATAAGTGCTATTGGTACAGTTTATTATTGTGCCTACTTTAAAATAAATATAATGGATTGGAGAGCTGGATGTCTGCAAATTAATCAATCCATCATCAATCCGTCATCTCGATTTGTTACTGGGCGATTTAAAGTCTTCTATCGTTCAAATCAGAAGATGGTTTCATAGCATGTTGTTCCTGATTACGACTTTATGTGTACATTGCACGCTTTGAATTGCGATGTGAATATGTTGCTCGTACTCTGCTTGGTTGTCGCTCACGTATTGGGTGAAGTAATGATTCCATATTTGTGATTTTTGGTTCATATAACGCAGAACGTGGTTTCATCGCATAGAGTTCTGTGGACATTTCTTCCTGCCTACGAATCCATGTGAATCTCTCGATTTAAATGCGTTGTAAGGACATTTATTTTTGTTCACATCTGTTTCCCGTACTTTCTCGCATTTGATGGAGAACACCAAACACCATGTTACCAGCTTCTGACAGAGTTGATATTCAACTATATTACATCTCGTCGTGGAACGAGTATCTATTTCTGCTTTGAATGGTGTTTCTTATTGCCACTGAGTACATAGTTATTGTGCCAGCCAGGTGCTACTATGCACCAAAAATGTTCTACATCGAAGTGCATACTTGTACATGGGACTGCATCAGATAGTGTGAGCATTCTTACATCATACTAAATGCTACTCCCTTTAGTAAATTCTAGTTATACAGAATTCACTAGCGGATCCAATCATCAAGGCATGAGATTATGTATTATTTGCTTCTAAATTTTCGTTGTAGTAGGACGGTGATTGTAACATACTGATTTCTGTTAGCATTCATTGTTGTGGTATCTGTTAATAAAATGTGAACATATTTGTGCAATTACTCTTGCATTTTTAGCATCTGCAAAATAGAATGCCATAGTCACTACCACTACATGGTATACTCAGTGGCTAGAAACAGCGCCATTCAAAGCAGAAATACGTACTTATCCCGTAACAAGATGGATTAAAGTTGGATACCAATTCTGTCAAAAGCTGCTAACATGGAGTAAATGCGAGGAAGTATGAAAGCAGATGTGACCAAAAGTAAAGTGGAATCTGTGCGATGTACTTAAAACATATTGCAATCGAGCGGTTCACATACGGAATCGTAAGCAGGAACAAATGAACATGAGCCCACAGAAGGCTATGCGGCAAATACGGGATCATTTAGTCTCACAATATTATAGATGCATCCCAAAAAAAAAGCATAATACAGCTCACGAGAAGCCATAATGCGATACACAACGTGCTGAAATCAGTTTTTGTGTCATCTCATGTCAGACGATTTTTAGTTATGTGCTAAGATGCAATTCTTTCCACTTGATAATAGCCACAGGTCGAAACTGTAATACTGCCTTTTACAAATAAATAATTTTACAATCATAAGGCTACCACGACGTCATTTACAAAATTTTACATGACTGGGAACCCGGCTGCGAGAAGTTAACCGTAGTATTTTATAGACATTTCCAAATATGTCAGTTTGCAAGGTCACTAAAACGTTTCAGTTTCCAGGCTCACTCATATTTTGGTGTTCTGCAACGTACAGTGCAATATGCTGGCGCCACAGATATTCCTACTCTATGTCTATGGAGGCAAAAATAAGGGTAGTTGTCATGACATCAAAATCTTAAAGCCGACGTCCGCCATATTAATGCTCCTGAAACATTACCTTCAACCGTTTTTGTTCTGGCCAAAACAGGAATCACATAATACACTGCGTTCACGCTCACAGTGAGACTAAATTTCCGAACAGAAAAGCCACAATATTGAGCACACATCATCAGGTCTGTGTTGGAAGGTGTTTCGTTATATGTGTAAAACACAGATTTCCCAGAAGAAAACGAATTAATACTGAATGAATTAAATGATAGTTGCCTGAAGTAATATGGTTCATTGGTTGAAATATTCGGAAGTGGAAGATTCTTCTGGTAATCGGTACAGATTGCTTTCTTATATCACAGATTTTATGGACAAATGTTATTAATATCGTAAAGAGACTTTTAACAGTTTTCTCGCATGCTTCTAATACGAAGCTGTCCTTGTCCAACCCGATCTTCTCGCCCGCATCTCGTGGTCGTGCGGTAGCGTTCTCGCTTCCCACGCCCGGGTTCCCGGGTTCGATTCCCGGCAGGGTCAGGGATTTCTCTGCCTCGTGATGGCTGGGTGTTGTGTGCTGTCCTTAGGTTAGTTAGGTTTAAGTAGTTCTAAGTTCTAGGGGACTGATGACCATAGATGTTAAGTCCCATAGTGCTCAGAGCCATTTGAACCATTTTGAACCGATCTTCTCCCCCGCTAGTGTGGCGCCGTCGTCGACGGGACGCTGATCTCTACTCTTGCTTTAATTTTGCTTCTTCCATAGTCAAACTGACCACACCAGCATCCCTCAGCACGTAGTTCACTTTAAATCGTGAGATGTTGTTTCTATTTATTCCGAGTTTGTATCTGAATATGATCTTTCTCGTTTTTAGCCGTAAATCAAGCTTAGAACAGTTGGCTCTAAATTTACCACACGCTGCACATGTGTCAGTTCTGGGGTACCGAAAACTTACATTACAGTTCGTCACAAAAATCAGTCGATATTGCTCATATGAGACAGGGTTCGGGGATTTTTCTCTGAATATAACAGGTGTAATATTAAATTCGTCTGGTAAATGTAGCCGTTTCCTACCATGAATGCTATATAATTTGACTTGTGACCTTTCAGTTGAACTTTAGATACAGCTTTCCACCTTTAAGTCTGTTTGGTCTTTTTTTGAGTCCTCAGTCTTCTGACTGGTTTGATGCGGCCCGCCACGAATTCCTGTCCTTTGCCAACCGTTCATCCCAAAGTAGCACTTGCAAACTATGTCCTGAATTATTTGCTGCATGTATTCCAATCACTCTTTTCCTCTACAATTTTTTCCCTCTACAGTTCCCTCTAGTACCATGCACGTCGTTCCGTGATGTTTTAATAGATGACCTATCATCCTAACCCTTCTCCTGAATTATTTGCTGAATGTATTCCAATCACTCTTTTCCTCTACAATTTTTTCCCTCTACAGTTCCCTCTAGTACCATGCACGTCGTTCCGTGATGTTTTAATAGATGACCTATCATCCTAACCCTTCTCCTTTCCACATATGCCTTTCCCCTCCGCTTCTGCGCAGAACTTCTTCATTCCTTACATTATCAGTCCACCTAATTTTCAACATTCGTCTGTAGCGCCACATCTCAAATGCCTCGATTCTCTTCTTTTCTGGTTTTCCCCAGTTCATGCTTCACTACCATACAACACTGTGCTCCGAACGTACATTCTCAGAACGTTCTTCCTCAAATTAAGGTCTTTATTTCATCCTAGTAGACTTCACTTGGCCAGGAATGCCCTTTTTGCCATTGCTAGTCTGCTTTTAATGTTCTCCTTGCTCCGCCCGTCATGGGTTATTGTGCTGCTGCGAAAGCAGAATTCCTTAACTTCATCTAATTTTTGGGCATCAGTCCTGATGTTTAGTTCCTCGCTCTTCTTATTCCTGCTACTTCTCATTGCTTTCGTTTTTCTTCTACACTACTGGCCATTAAAACTTCTACAACACGAAGATGACGTGCTACAGACGCGAAATTTAACCGACAGGAAGAAGATGCTGTGATATGCAAATGATTAGCTTCTCAGAGCAGTCACACAAGGTTGGCGCCGGTGGTGACACCAACAACGTGCTGACAAGAGAAAAGTTTCCAACCGATTTCTCATACACAAACAGCAGTTGACCGACGTTGCCTGGTGCCTCGTGTAATGAGGAGAAATGTGTACGATCACGTTTCCTACTTTGATAAAGGTCGGATTGTAGCCTATCGCGATTTCGGTTTATACGTATCGCAACATTGCTGCTCGCGTTGGTCGAGATCCAATGACTGTTAGCAGAATATGGAATCGGTGGGTTCAGGAGGGTAATTCGGAACGCCGTGCTGGATCCCAACGGCCTCGTATCACTAGCAGTCGAGATGACAGGCATCTTATCTGCATGGCTCTAACGGATCGTGCAGCCACGTCTCGATCCCTGAGTCAACAGATGGAGACGTTTGCAAGACAACAACCATCTGCACGAACAGTTCGACGACGTTTGCAGCAGCATCGACTATCAACTCGGAGACCATGGCTGCGGTTACCCTTGACGCTGCATCACAGACAGGAGTGCCTGTGATGGTGTAATCAACGACGAACCTGGGTGCACGAATGGCAAAACGTCATTTTTTCGGATGAATCCAGGTTCTGTTTGCAGCATCATGATGCTTGCATCCGTGTTTGGCGACATCGCGGTGAACGTATATTGGACGCGTGTATTCGTCATCGGCATACTGGCGTATCACCCGGCCTGATGATATGGGGTGCCATTGGTTACACGTCTCGGTCACCTCTTGTTCGCATTGACGGCTCTTTGAACAGTGGACGTTACATTCCATATGTGTTACGACCCGTGGCTCTACCCTTCATTCGCTCTCTGCGAAACCCTACATTTCGGCAGGATAATGCACGACCGCTTGTTGCAGGTCCTGTACGGGCCTTTGTGGATACAGAAAATGTTCTACTGCTGCCCTGGCCAGCACATTCTCCAGATCTCTCACCAATTGAAAACGTCTTGTCAATGGTGGCCGAGCAACTGGCTCGTCACAATACGCCAGTCACTACTGTTGATGAACTGTGGTATCTTGTTGAATCTGCATGGGCAGCTGTACCTGTACACGCCATCCAAGCTCTGTTTGACTCAATGCTCAGGCGTATCAAGGCCGTTATTACAGCCAGATGTGGTTGTAATCACATGTCAGTTCTAGTATAATACTGTATATCTGTCCAGTGAATACCCGTTTATCATCTGCATTTCTTCTCGGTGTAGCAATTTTAATGGCCAGTAGTGTATTTACTCTCAGTCTATATTCTGTCCTCAATAGGCTGTTCATTTCATTCAGCAGATCATTAACTCTTCTACACTTTCACTTAGGAGGGCACGTTACGTTTTCCTCTGGTCTCGACATTCTTTTATATTAGGGATATAAAAGAAATGGAGAGCGAAAATAATTTCGTCGCGATAAACTTTAAGAAGGTGAAAATTCCGATCTCACTTACAAAAGATTTCAGTTCAACGACAGATAAGTTCCTTCTCAACCTACAGGAATTTTGCCTGGATTTTCTGTAGTCTCCTGGGTTACGTGTTGGTATCCGTACTCTGGCGGCAGCGAAATGTTTACAGGGAAAGTGATATTTGTTACAAGGCTGAATTCTATTCCTGCGTTGGCCTGGAATAACGTATTTTTCTTATTTCATTTCTGAGTTCCAGTTTCAGCAAACGAATTCGGTAACCTCACTGCTCCGGTAAAAGTGCCCCTCCGCTCCCTTTCCGCCCATATCCAACGCTTCTTCTGAAGTGCGTTGCTATTGGCATTCGGTCGACGTCAATGGTTTGTTTGTCTTGTTTTGTGGCCCTTTGCAGTCGGAGCATTGACAGTGTTACTTGCAAAATAAATTGACTTTTTCGCACTTCAAGTATGTTAACAGAAGTTCTGATACGATGGGCTTTGACAAGAGCGATATTAAGAGACTCTTTTTGAATGGGCCACCACCATTACGGCTGACGCAAAGAAAGCAGCGCTTGGCCCAGAGAACATTACTCAGCGTAGCGTCTACTTTGGCGACTTTGCTACCCACTGTCATTTGAAGAAACTACTTCGAGTTGCGTCGTTGGTTCAGTGGCAGAGCGCTCGCCTGTGCCGGATGGCCGAGGTCGATTTCCAGCCGATGCTTGCGTTTTTTGTTGTATTCGCAGCTAGCTAAATATCCTAGGTAACTTCCACCTACTACTTACAGTCCATTCGCAGCTGGCTAGGAGGAAACCTGACAGATTATACAACAACAACAACAACAACAACTACTACTACTACTACTACTACTACTACAGAGTTTAAAATGCAGTACAGCAGAAACTACGAATTTGTTTTATGTTTGTTGACAACATGCAACATCCGTTCTGGAAACCGTATCAATAGAGCTGTTGAACAGTAGAGAATTGAGACCAACTTATTTACCTGTAGCAATGTGTTGTCATGTGCTTCGTCTGTAGTAACCAGCACCTTTTTAAAGAGTGATAAAACATCTGCTGGCGATGCTATGCAACGTCAAAAATGCTGTTTAATTGACGTACCCGAACGTCATGTTTATGTTCGTCTCTTAATATGCACCATACAGGTACTGGAAAAGTCATGACATGCAGCTTAATCTGGACTTTTCTTTGGTCTTCTTCATATCACAGAATTTCGCTTATAAGTACAGTCAGGTGAGTTTTGTGTACCATAGGAAGTCACTTGATTGCTTTCCTTCTTTAATCTATCCATTTCTAAAAATGGAATATTTCGACAGCATCTCAATTGTAAGCACTTACAATCGTCACCTGCGACTTGACTCATGGTCTGTAATCTCTTGGTAACAGTTACACATGAGAGTTTCTGCTCAACGTTACGAGAAAATCTCTTTTTCCAACCTATTTTGGATTCACTATGTGGTTCAATTTGCTATCGGTTTTTGCTTTATTACTAAATAATGTAACAGTTCGAACTTCGTATACATTGTGTGAGTGACTGGCAAGTATTGCTGAAAAGAGTTACAACATTATAAGATAAAATATAGACGGAAAATAGAAAATCTCTAAGAAGACAATGGATGTTGATTGTTCTGCCTCAGTACCGAGTGATCCGTGATCGTTTTTTCTCAACTACATAAAAACTTCAGCGCATATTTTCGAACACATTGATCATTTATACAGAAAACAAACCTTGCCACATTAAAGTACTACTTTTCCTCTATAACATGCCACTACGAAATTAATATTAAGTTCTGATGGACCTTGATCGTTATTCCTGTGTATCTTTCATAACAATTCTTATTATGCACAGTTAGGTGCACGACTGTACCTGACAAGTACAGTATACCATACTGGATCTCCTGTGTGATGGATGAATGAATAAATAAAAGCTACAGTTGTATGGCATGCTAGTATTATTGTTGGTTAATCACAAAGCTTGGTGTAAGTTAATCAACTTTGAAAACCTCAAAATGAAATTCAAAAAGTAAAATCAAGCAGGTAATTCCTGATAACTGACATTGAGAGGTGCTGATAAGAAGTATTCCGCGACATGTAGCAAATAGGCTACTGTTAAAAATTTTGAGTGAAAACCAAGTGTGAAACTACACGCTATTAATTAAATCGTTATGGAAACATTCTTCAAAAACCTGTTTAAGAAGCATTTGAATATTACAGAGTTTAGGCTATCATTATTAAAAAGTGGGTTACGGTATTTACTTGTTGAAGCAAAATGTCCTTTGTACAGAGTGTAGACTGTTGAGCTCATTCCTTTATTCACAATGCGCTCTTTCGCAGTAACTAATATTGGAGGTATTAATTTAAATACTCATTAATACCATCAGAACTTCCAGTGATGACATTTATTGAAATGCAAATTGCTGGAACATGCTTTCAAAAACGCTTTTATCTTATTTTGCTATTATTGGCCAGAAACTGAATTACTTTTCATAGAAAAGATTTCAGAATGAGAAGATACGTAAACTACAATTACACAGACGTACTTACGACCTATTAAAACGGGAAATGAGTTCTGCCTGGAGATACACCATCATGCAGTTCCGCTCCTTCGACATTCCAAGAATCAACATCATCATGTCATGACAGCATGTCTTGCTCACTTCTTTCCTCATTGCACACATCTATGGGCTAACGAAGAAAACGTAGTTAAGTTTTTTTTGCAAACGTGAACATTAAACATGATGTGCATATGATCTGAATTTTGAAAATGTAACGAGTAAGAATGAGTACCAAAAAGCAAACAAGCATTGTTTTCGGAGTTCTGGAGTCATCAGCCATCGACGCAAAGTGAAATGTATAGACGAAAAGAAATTTAAATTTACGGTGCAAATTCATCGTACTGCCGGTTAAAATTCGCATTTAACTTTTGAAAATGCCTTGCTGACACTATGTTATTAGCGTAAGCGCTGTAATATTTACTATTTAAAAAAAAGTGGCGTGCATACGACAGAAATTACGAACGAAAAGCAGTCGCAGTCAATCTCCATGTAAACGATAGTCTGCTAATGTTTTGGAGCATCTAACATAGCGGAGCTGGCATTAAAATGAAGCACAACATCAAACTGTAGCGCTATCGTCCATTATTTTTACCTCCACGGGTTATGGAAAAGTTTTACAGGGTCTTTCGGCAAAGATGGGGCTCATACAACGTCTATCGATGTACCTGACAGCACAGTCAAATATGTTAGATGTTCAGATACTTCTCTTCAACCTAGTTTGAACCATCGGTGCCTAAAACCCGTTTAGACGAGCGGCTTCCACGTCAAAATCGACTGCTCAAAGTGCGTGCAGCTTTAGTGCCTATGTGTAAATCAGCAACCAATAACGACGCGAGTGTGTCCAAAACGTCAGTGATCTATAGATTGTACCGCGTGGAGCCCTAAATTTCCGAGTATGCTGCACACTGCGCATACGCAGAAACAACAGACTGGGGCGTCTGCTAACATTGAAAGTTAACTTATTCTAGCCGAGCTCACTCCTATTATGGAAATGGATATTTTACTTTCGTATCTCCTTAATCTTTATCGTGTTGTTTCCTCTGTTTTCATCGCACACTGAAAAGTTACACAAGGTCCTGATTTTTTTCTACTAGCGTTCTCTAACAAGATAAATGAAATATCGTAAACCAAAAAGATATTTACTTAGTAGAGAGTAAAAGCCCACACTATGCGGAAATAAGAACGTAAATAGATAAAGTGTTTTAATGAAAATTATTACAACTGTGAAAAGATCAGAGTTATTTGAATAGAAAATACTGTTCCATGATATTTGGCACAAAGTAAGAAAACAACATATTAAAGATAAAGCAAAAAGACGCTCTTTACTGAGTTCTGGATATTGTTTCATGTGTTTCCACTTTTCAAGTATATATTTTCTCGACCAAATAAATGTCTTTCGGCATGTTTGGATGACACTTTTCCTATTCTTTCAGTTCTCAGAAATGTGAAGAATTTACCACACGAGCTTTTACAAGAACTTCCATTATGAATTCTGCTGTGGACATTGTTTCATGTGTTTCCACTTTTCAAGTATATATTTTCTCGACCAAATAAATGTCTTTCGGCATGTTTGGATGACACTTTTCCTATTCTTTCAGTTCTCAGAAATGTGAAGAATTTACCACACGAGCTTTTACAAGAACTTCCATTATGAATTCTGCTGTGAACACTGATAAACTCTATTATCATTGCTTGTTCCGATATTTTGCTACTATATTTCTGCTTTTTAGTAAAAAGGATAGTCCCCCATAACCTAACTTTCATCGTTAAGATGCCAAACTGAACAGCAGACAGCTCGCACTACACATTAAATTTTTGCGCTGACGTGTAAACGAAAATGACTACTCGAAACAGACGAGATTCACTACTGGCATAAAACGCAATGGGTGCGCCGCTGCAGTAGACTCACTTGTCTCTAATAGTCAACTGAGACAAGAAAGAGGATCGTGTAAAACAGGCTTAAACTTGCTGCAAGTGTACGTAGCGTCGTGTAACAGAATTCAATAGAGATGAAATTTCAGGCCAGCATTTATCGTTGAATCTCATCGTCATGCATGGTGAGTAATTCCTTAGACATTCGCCATAGAACAGTCTCTGAATAAACGTGTCAACATTTACTGCAGGGCTACTACAAGAACTTTGTAAAGAATGTTAATGGCGCATGTATGTAATTAAAATGTAATGTATAAAAAAGAAAAGTAAACTAATAGTTTTTAAATGTAAGGCGAAAAAGTAGTCAATTACCCGCTAAAATGAAAATATGTTTTATAACAAATTCGAGAGACCATCATACAAATGTTTTGAGTAAAGTATACTCCCCCATTTAACAAGGGTACGGGGTAATTTTTATTTTCAGTGTGCTCAATACTAAACTTTGAGCAGACATGTGAAGAATTTCTAAATTAGACATCTTCTACAATCTCTACAGAATGTCTCTTTCTTTTATGTGTGTAAGCCCAAAGTCGATTTTCCCCTGCGTTGCCCCTCGGGTGTGTTCTTTAGATCTTTTTATAAAATAGTCTCTCTGTTGCACATACTGTTTCTGACAACCAGTACACTTGATATTATATACTGTTGATTTAGAATATTTACTTTGAAATCCGTCAATAGTTTATTCTAATTTATCCAGAATGAAATTTTCACTCTGCAGTGGAGTGTGCACTGATATGAAACTTCCTCGCAGCTTACAACTGTGTTTTAACTTATGTTGAAGATAATTGTTGTCTTTATATTATCTTTCCAATAATAACATAGCAGTCTTATGCTGGAATACTGTTGTGAGCAGTTATAAAATTCTGCTCCTCTTCTTAGATATTTACCAGTCACGAACACTTGTTTTCGTAACGGGATGGCTCAGAAGTACTGTTTAACAGCATGAGTGATGCCGGCTGCAAGTCTATGGCTTCGATGTTGTTGAACCCACAGTCTTACAAGCAAACCTGTAAAGGGATACATATCAATTTTGATCGAATTTGAGTATGTTGTAGTGTAGAGCAAAATAAGAGATACAGATTTTTATATGTGCCCATACGGCCGATAAGGAAGTGAACCCCCCCCCCCCCCAACGAAAAATCTAAGTTTAATATTTTTGAATGAATAGCACTGAAACGCAAACAGATATAAAAATGTCTTTAAACAGAATTTCTATGGTTTTTTTATGTTGTTACAACAGTGCTTCCAGATTTGTAGAAAGTCATTTTTTAGATCGCCTTATCCCCACTCACACTGTTGTGTTTTTCATTTCGACAGTTGCCTAATAGCAAGACGCATAGGATCGTTAATACCCAATTCAGTTATATAAGTTTATGAGGAAGTGGTATTCCAAATATCCATTTGTCAAAAATAAGCTAGAAATATCTCTATATCGTTGTTCGCACACCCGATATGTGTCTGCTTCAGTGCCAATTTCCGTGTTGGGTAGTTTATTAGTCTTTCCCAGATATAGATATTCTAAACATATATTGTTCTACACATTTTTTCTTTTAATTTTATGAAATATAACACATCTTGTGTTGCATTTTGTTTTATTTTTACATTTTCTTGTTTTTTTTTCCAGATTTAATATATTTGTATCTGACACTGTTTGCAAATTATTGTCGTAACATTATTGTAAAGCTGTACAATAATGAAGATGTGCAGAATTGCTCAGGTCCAAAAAAAATGCTGAATGTATTTTGATTTTGCACACTCTTTATCAAACGATTGTAATTTCGTGACAGAAGTCGCACACAGGATGACAGTTTTGAAACAAAAGTGAACAGGTTTCTCTCACTTGGTGGTTTCTGTCCAGTATAACGATTCTTGTACCAACATGTTTAAAAAGATTGACAAACATGGATGAAGAAAACTTATTCTGAATGACAGACTGAATTTTTAAAACGTTACTTCTTAAATGTAGGTTGATTTCATAATTATATAATATAATTATGTCCGAAAAAGTTTCAAGAATTTTTTCCACAGCAGAAATGTACGAGTATATTCGTCTAATGGGTGAATCATACCGATCTTCCCGCAGGAGTCATTAAAATATTCTCCTCTTTCCCATGTTTATCAATGGTGTTCAATATTTTTTTTATTTTTTCAATTCTATGAATCCAAACAAAAAAAAAAAGATTATTCATTCATATTAGGTATTTAAAACTGTACAAGCCATTTCCTTTGGGCTCCAATGTCAATTTACCAGATGTGGGCGTGAACAAATGGGTATTATCTGTAATGTATAAATCGAGGTGTGTTCAGAGAGTAAAAACAAATACCCCAAATGTAAAAAGAAATCACAACTACAACAGAAGATATTTGAAGCGGACACTAATCATGCACGCGTACTTCGATATAGTGATATTTGTAGCTCATTTCTTTGGAATACACTTCATCAAATATGATTGAATTTAGTATTAACGAAGTTATGGTTTTGCTTTTAGTCAAATGTTGTAACAAAAAGGAAATTGTGAGGGTGGAGGAGATTTAGAAAAAAATGACGTTTTTGGCCAATTTCGGTTGGTTGGGTTGTTTGGGGGAGACCAGACAGCAAGGTCATCGGTCTCATCGGATTAGATGATGGGAAAGGAAGTCAGCTGTGCCCTTTCAAAGGAACCATCCCGGCATTAACCTGGAGCGATTTAGGGAAATCGCGGAAAACCTAAATCAGGATGGCCGGACGCGGGATTGAACCGTCGTCCTCCCGAATGCGAGTCCAGTGTCTAACCACTGCGCCACCTCGCTCGGTCCAAGGGCAAATTTGGATGCACCGTTGTAAATCACGTTTAAAACCACAGAACCTTTGTGTGGAGCTTCTTTTTAAATAGCTGTTACATTTTGAACGGTATTCATTCAGAAATATTAATCTCAATTTTGGTTTTCATGGGCGTTTTACACCCCTTAAATGTTTTATGGCCACATATAAATAAATATCTCTCTTATTTTTCTCTCCACTAGAACATAATCAGAACCGATCAGAATCGAAGTCTGTCCCTTGGATAGGTTTACTTGTTAGAAGATACAGAAAGGTCATGTTCTCTCAGACCAATTATTTATCAATGTAGTTGGATTTCTACGATTTTGCCAGTGTGTGCCAGTGCTCAATGAAAGACATACCGAGTATTATAATCAGTAGCGATCCACCTTTAGAACATTCTGAACAATATGAAAGTATAATTTGATCATGTAGGTCGCCAGACCTGAGCCCAATGTGGTTCTGGTGATATAAAGCGTACGTACAGGCTTTCTAATGCCATCTGTTTGAGTTTTAGAGTGGTAACCCCACTTTTAATCTTAGTACTTCGTTCTTGGTGTTCCATTTTTGTTGCTGCCTCTTGGTTCTTGTATATATTGTTTATCATCCGTCCTTCCCTAAAGCTCACTCCTATTTTTCGTAGAATTTAGAGCATCTTGTCCCGTTTTACACTGTCGAAACTTCTTTCCGGACCACGTAGCCTATGAAAGTGACTTGCTTTTTCTTATATCTTGTTTCCGTTATCAATCACAACGTCAGAACAGCCTCTCCGTGCTCTTACCTTTCCGAAAACCAAACTGATCGTCATTTAAAAGAGCTTCAATTTTCTTTTCCATTCTTCAGTTTATTATTTTCGTCGCAATTGAATGAATATGACGTTAGCATTATTGTGCGATAGTTCCCGGAATTATCTGCCCTTGGTATCCTGGAGATTGTGTGGATGGTTCTTTCCCGAAAGTCTGATGGTATGCTTCCAGTTTTATGCATTCTACAAACCAACTTTAACAGTTGCTTGGGTGCCACTTCACCCAATGATTTCAGAAATTTCGGAGGAATGTTACCTGTCCCTTCTGCCTCATCTGACCTCAAGTTTTCCAAAGTTCTGCTAAACTTCGGCTCTTAACACTCGATCCACTACGTCTTCAATATCGACTCCCATTTCTACCTTAATCCTATCAGGCAAGTCCTCCCCCATCGTAGAGGCCTTTTGTGTACTCTTTCCACCTATCCGTTCTCTCCTCTGCTCTTACCAGGGATTTCCCATTGCACTCTTAATACTGACGTCCTTGCTTCTAATTTCGCCGAAGGATGTTTTTGCTTTTCTATATTCTGGATCAGTCTTTCCGATACTCATTTCTTTTTCGATTTTTTCACATCTCCCTGGAGCCGTTTCGCATTATCTCCCCTGAATATCCTATTTATTCTATTCCTGAGGACTTTTATTTCTGTGTTCCAGAATTTCCTCGAAAAATTTTGTTCTTCCTTCTTTCGTTGATTAATTGAAGTATTTCTTCCGTTACCCAAGATTTTTTCGCCGTTACCTATCATGTACCTACGTTTGTCTTTTCAAATTCTGTGACTGTCCTTTTGAGAGATATCCATTTTCTCCAACTGAACTGTCTACTGTGATGTTTATTATCGTAGTATTTACAGTCTCTGAGTCATAGTGTTTATAGCCTCTGACAACTTCAAACGCATCTCATCATTCCTCAGAACTTCAGTACCCCTCTTCTTTGCAAATCGACTCTTCCTTACGAATCTCTTCAGCCCACTCTTAATCAACCCTAGATTGTGATCCGAATCTGCATCTGCTCCTAACTGTGCCTTAAAATCCAATATCTGATTTCGGAATATCTGTCTTACCGTGATATAATCTATCTGGAATCCTGTAACATACCCTGGTCTTTGCCAAGTATACCTTCTCTCCTCGTAATTTTTGAAGAGCGTATTCGCTATTACTGACTGAAATTTACGCATAACTCAATTAGTCTTTGTGGCCTCTGATTCTACTACCAAGCCCACACTCTCCCATAACGCTTTCTTCTTTGCCTTGCCCTACTAGTGTGTTACACTCCCCCATGATTAACAGATTATCATCTCCTTTTACATACTGAAATACGCGTTCAGTACCCTCATCTACTTTATCTGTCTCTTCATCATCTGCTTGTGACGTCAGCATGTATACTGGAACTATTTTTGTTGGCGTTTGTTGGTATTCGACTCTGTTACGAATAATCCTGTCTTCACGCTGTCCTACTGTCTGCCCTACTATCCTAATCATGGAGTTCTCTGTTCCACTACTTCTGCTGTTGTTGATGTTACGCTATATTCGCTTAGCCAGAAATCCTTGATTTCTTTCCTTTTTCACTTCACTTAACCCACTGTATCTACAATGAGCTTCTGCATTTTCGTTCCCAGATTTTCTATCTTCCCTACCGAGTACGAGTACTGACTCGAACTATTTTACACTTCCGTTGGTCATTCAGTATTTTTCTCATACTCACTTGGTCACCTTCGCCTTGACAATACCCTTACGGAGATCCGAATGGAATACTGCTCCGGAATCTTTTGCCATTGGGGAGACCATCTACATCTACATCTACATTTATTCTCCACAAGCCACCCAACGGTGCGTGGCGGAGGGCACTTTACGTGCCACTGTCATTACCTCCCTTTCCTGTTCCAGTCGCGTATGGTTCGCGGGAAGAACGACTGTCTGAAAGCCTCTGTGCGCGCTCTAATCTCTCTAATTTTACATTCGTGATCTCCTCGGGAGGTATAAGTAGGGGGAAGCAATATATTCGATACTTCATCCAGAAACGCACCCTCTCGAAACCTGGCGAGCAAGCTACACCGCGATGCAGAGCGCCTCGCTTGCAGAGTCTGCCACTTGAGTTTGTTAAACATCTCCGTAAAGCTATCACGGTTACCAAATAACCCTGTGACGAAACGCGCCGCTCTTCTTTGGATCTTCTCTATCTCCTCCGTCAACCCGATCTGGTACGGATCCCACACTGATGAGCAATACTCAAGTATAGGTCTAACGAGTGTTTTGTAAGCCACCTCCTTTGTTGATGGACTACATTTTCTAAGGATTCTCCCAATGAATCTCAACCTGGTACCCGCCTTACCAACAATTAATTTTATATGATCATTCCACTTCAAATCGTTCTGCACGCATATTCCCAGATATTTTACAGAAGTAACTGCTACCAGTGTTTGTTCCGCTATCATATAATCATACAATAAAGGATCCTTCTTTCTATGTATTCGCAATACATTACATTTGTCTATGTTAAGGGTCAGTTGCCACTCCCTGCACCAAGTGCCTATCCGCTGCAGATCTTCCTGCATTTCGCTACAATTTTCTAATGCTGCAACTTCTCTGTATAATGCAGCATCATCCGTGAAAAGCCGCATAGAACTTCCGACACTATCTACTAGGTCATTTATATATATTGTGAAAAGCAATGGTCCCACAACACTCCCCTGTGGCACGCCAGAGGTTACTTTAACGTCTGTAGACGTCTCTCCATTGATAACAACATGCTGTGTTTTGTTTGCTAAAAACTCTTCAATCCAGCCACACAGCTGGTCTGATATTCCGTAGGCTCTTACTTTGTTTATCAGGCGACAGTGCGGAACCGTATCGAATGCCTTCCGGAAGTCAAGGAAAATAGCATCTACCTGGGAGCCTGTATCTAATATTTTCTGGGTCTCCTGAACAAATAAAGCGAGTTGGGTCTCACACGATCGCTGTTTCCGGAATCCATGTTGATTCCTACATAGTAGATTCTGGGTTTCCAAAAACGACATGATACTCGAGCAAAAAACATGTTCTAAAATTCTACAACAGATCGACGTCAGAGATATAGGTCTATAGTTTTGCGCATCTGCTCGACGACCCTTCTTGAAGACTGGGACTACCTGTGCTCTTTTCCAATCATTTGGAACCTTCCGTTCCTCTAGAGACTTGCGGTACACGGCTATTAGAAGGGGGGCAAGTTCTTTCACGTACTCTGTGTAGAATCGAATTGGTATCCCGTCAGGTCCAGTGGACTTTCCTCTGTTGAGTGATTCCAGTTGCTTTTTTATTCCTTGGACACTTATTTCGATGTCAGCCATTTTTTCGTTTGTGCGAGGCTTTAGAGAAGGAACTGCAGTGCGGTCCTCCTCTGTGAAACAGCTTTGGAAAAAGGTGTTTAGTATTTCAGCTTTACGCGTGTCATCCTCTGTTTCAATGCCTTCATCATCCCGGAGTGTCTGGATATGCTGTTTCGAGCCACTTACTGATTTAACGTAAGACCAGAACTTCCTAGGATTTTCTGTCAAGTCGGTACATAGAATTTTACTTTCGAATTCACTGAACGCTTCACGCATAGCCCTCCTTACGCTAACTTTGACACCGTTTAGCTTCAGTTTGTCTGAGAGGTTTTGGCTGCGTTTAAACTTGCAGTGAAGCTCTCTTTGCTTTCGCAGTAGTTTCCTAACTTTGTTGTTGTACCACGGTGGGTTTTTCCCGTCCCTCACAGTTTTACTCGGCACGTACCTGTCTAAAACCCATTTTACGATTGCCTTGAACTTTTTCCATAAACACTCAACATTGTCAGTGTCGGAACAGAAATTTTCGTTTTGATCTGTTAGGTGGTCTGAAATCTGCCTTCTATTACTCTTGCTAAACAGATAAACCTTCCTCCCTTTTTTTATATTCCTATTAACTTCCATATTCAGGGATGCTGCAACGGCCATATGATCACTGATCCCCTGTTCTGCACATACAGAGTCGAAAAGTTCGGGTCTGTTTGTTATCAGTAGGTCCAAGATGCTATCTCTACGAGTCAGTCCTCTGTTTAATTGCTAGAGGTGATTTTCTGATAGTGCACTCAGTATAATGTCACTCGATGCTCTGTCCCTACCACCCGTCCTAAACATCTGAGTGTCCCATTCTATATCTGGTAAATTGAAATCTCCACCTAAGACTATAACATGCTGAGAAAATTTTTGTGAAATGACCATCAGGCCAATATTTCAATTAAAGGCCACAAGTACTGTGGAAACAAATTGACTGTCTTTCATGCAGTGGTTTCATTGCCTTATCCATCCTCATGCCGTTGATCATTGCTGATCCAACCACATTTTAGGGTCAGTCTCCCAACCCAAGTGAAAGAGATTGCCCTGAATCTCTGTTCACTCCTCCTGCATCTCTAGCAAAGCCGTCGACGGAAAGAGGGTGATCCACGTATCGGAAGTTTTCAGCCGCCATTGGCGATGATGGCGATGATATTTCGTCCAAAATCTATGTAGTGGCTCGGTTAGAATTCGGAACTCAGGATGTTTGAGTCAGAGAAGGAAAAGTTTTATAAAATACTGACTCGTCAGAGACAAGTAGATTCAGAAGGATTAACCAAAGAGGAAATGGGAGATAAATGCAAAACGGAGATGAAGTTTAGTCTCAGTGAAAATGGCTTACTAACGTTACCAAATAATATTCATGCTCTATGTTGATCATAATCAAAAGACTACACAACACAAAAGTCGGTAACGAGCAAAGCTGTATCCAGAAATAATTAAAAGCTGCAACACGTAATGGAGCTGCCTCTTGTGCAGACACCGTTCCGCGAAGGCAACATTAGGGGCGAGTTCTTTTAAAGGTATGGCGCTGGCTGCGGATAGCGCGATTTTTCGCTTCATTGAAAAACTCGAACAGCTTCTCAACGGGCGCGCGTCCTGTGCGAGGGTTTTAATTACGCTCGGAATGAGGAGAAATGCACGTAGAAAGAGGGACACTTGAAATCAGGCAGGAGAAGAACCAGAGAAAGAGACAGAAGAATGGGGGCAATTAGAATTCGGGGTGGGAGCGCCGTGTCGTTCGCAGACGTCGATAGGCGGCGCTGGCAGCAGGGGCCGCTAATTTGGTGGCTGTCGCTGCAAGAATTCTAGGCAGGAGTCTAGGGAGCTCTAAGCGGGGAGAGTACGTTCGTTCCCCATCTCGAGGCCCGCCCGTGCCCCCGTGTGCCGGACACCCCCTAGTTACGCCAATGAAAAAGAGCAGATTCTGGAGACGATGTACTCGTAGTACAAAATTAAAGTAACTCCTCACTTTTTCACATTTACATCACTAAAAGACTAAAACGGTCATCCGGTCAGTTCCAGTTGCAGGTTGCCTAGCTACCGGCTTTCAGGAGTAGCGAAACTTGATCCTCTGTTTTTGATATACGGGTAACTGCAGACCGAATTTAAAAATGTACAAGAAGTACAATTTTACATTAAAGGTTTAACACAATTTAGTCAACTATGTAAGTACTCACCTAAACATATTTGTTGTCAATCTTGTATGTTTTCTTTAATAACTCGAAAAGTGTACCCTATGGAAAAAAACGTGTCGCAGTACAAAATTAAACGACATTAAATTTCCTGCAGAAATATCCTATTCTTTTTTCTCTATAACTAATCGTTTGCGCGAAGAGGGCGCGAAAATACTGAAAATCTCGGGCGACGTCCATGCGCTGTAAGTACTTTATGTAGTCCAATTTGAGGTTTCCAGACTTGATATCCCACAACTGTCCCTTATCAAATTGATTGTCTCAACTTCCTATTCACTACTGTGGTACATTGTAAATTATGACAGTGTTTGAATGATACAGAAAGTAAATAAGAATGTACATTAAATGTGTTCTACCTCGTTAACTATTCGGAACAGGGCATACGAAGTAGGGAGATTTTATTCAGAATCACTAATATCACCACCCCTCAAAGCACGTACCTTTCCTCCTGACTCACTCTCTATTTCTTGATGGAGTGTAACTCGTGGCGTGTAAATTACCCTGATTGTATTCATCCAGGATTTGAGAATGAAAGCGCTTAGCAACTTCCGCCAGTCAGTGTTTCTGGCTAATATGTGCCACACCCCCACACCCCGTTTCACAAAATAATGGAAGGAAAAAAGTGTATCACTTACGACATTCTCGCTGGCCATGTAAATCTTTAGCATTTAGCAGGAAGTTATAATTCTTTATTTCATTACTACTAATTCTATTCGCTATCCATTTTGCAGATATTATCGACGTATAATACTGAATATACCTACAAATTTATATCACTGTATTGCACTGAGTTTGCTTTTATAACTATTGCTATGATCAAGTCTAAAATAAACGAAACTTGCCGCAAAAGGCAAAGGTTCCGAGTTCGAGTCTCGGTCCGGCACACAGTTTTAATCTGCCAGGAAGTTTCATTCAGCGCACACTCTGCTGCAAAGTGAAAATTTCATTCTGGAAACAGCCCTAAAATAAAGGGCCTGACATTATCCGCTATTTCCTTAAGAGGTGGAAATGACCATATAACGGACAGTCAAATGAAAATCGAACACCCGCCGCAACGGGACCATGGAATGGTTCAAATGGCTCTGAGCACTATGGGACTTAACATCTGTGGTCATCAGTCCCCTAAAACTTAGAACTACTTAAACCTAACTAACCTAAGGACATCACACACATCCGTGCCCGAGGCAGGATTCGAACCTGCGACCGTAGCAGTCGCGCGGTTCCGGACTGCGCGCCTAGAACCGCTAGACCACCGCGGCCGGCACCATGGAATGGCTCCATTCAAACGTAATCACCACACATGATAAGACATATATCCCACTGGGAGGAGAGACGTACAGTTCCAGTTTGTAGACGAATTCACAACCGCACCTACTCTTGTACTTCCTCATCCGACTGAAAAGTCGCCAGAGATGTGAAAATCACGCGGTGAAAGATCAGGGCTGTACGGATGAGAACGCCCGTCCCGACATTGCCGATCGAAAAGAAGGCTACACCTCAGCGATTTGCTTGGGAAATACTTCAACATTCTCCCTGCATCCCTGATCTTCTATCGTATGATTTTCACATCTTTGGCAACCTGAAGAAAGACATACGTGGAATTTGTCTTCAGTCTGTTGGGGAAGAGCAAGAATGGGTGCAGCTGTGGATCCGTCAGCTGCCGACCGCGTTCCACGAAACAGGAGTTGATTGTCTCGTCACCCAGTGAGATAAAAGTCTTACCACGTGTGGTGATTACTTTTGAATGGTACCGTTCCATGGTCCCACTGATGCAAGTATTCGTTTACCATTTGACTGCAAAATGGTTCAAATGGCTCTGATCACTATGGGACTCAACTACTGTGGTCATAAGTCCCCTAGAACTTAGAACTACTTAAACCTAACTAACCTAAGGACAGCACACAACACCCAGCCATCACGAGGCAGAGAAAATCCCGGACCCCGCCGGGAATCGAACCCGGGAACCCGGGCGTGGGAAGCGAGAACGCTACCGTACGACCACGAGATGCGGGCCCATTTGACTGCCCCTCATATAAATGGGTTATCAACTGTTTTACGTTACCAGCTTTGGTTTCAAATTTTTCAGAAATCTATAGGTGGACAGTGCGAAAGTAACAGAATCAACATAATTAGGGTTTTGCGCCATTAACCATCAAGACGTTACATGCTGAATGTGTAACTTATTACTTCGTGAAAGTGACTGGTTACGGCCTTCCTCTGTTACCGTCGAATGATGTTCGTCAGCTGAAGGTAGAAATTTCTTTAGGCAGTTAATAAATGAAGATACGCATATTGTGTGAAATTCGTTCGTATGTGCACGTAACCAGGAGGCTGGGCGCCGCGTTTCTACAAGGTGAGGTGACTGACAGCTGGTGGTCGCCATACTACACTCGCCGGGTAGGCAGTTGTTCCACGGAGGATTGCGCCCCTTCTCAGAAACACACAGACCTGCAAAGAATTCTGAAGGTCGCCACAATGAATGGTGACGCCACGAGGACAGTTGAAGGGCTCACTATGTCTTTACCCTATCATGTGGAAAGACCTATTAATGTATTGAATATTATTGGTTAACTACATGAAAGCCTCAGAAGAAATGTTTTCGGTCGTAACATCGACTTAATATATGAAGTTTTATGATGAAGTAATCCCTCTTATTTCGTAGAGTCGAGCGATAGTTTGGATTTGTGAGATTTTCTGTCTGTGGAGACGAAGTCGTGCGACAAGAGTAAGCACGGCACAGAAGAATCGCAAGCTGAAAAGCGGGCTCGGTGATCGTGCTAGTGACCCTGTACCTCCTCAGCTTAATTTCCTTTCTGAGATTAGCTGAGGCAGAATTAAGGAAACACTTTAGTGCCTAACGTAAAATATTTAAGGCATTAACTTCCTATAGTAATCAAACATATGAAGCTGCTTTTTACACGATCCCTGCAAGAATCGTTGGTGGGAAGGATGGAGATTACTGGTGTATCCTATTCCTGATAACCATTATAATCTGGAACTTATCATCCGAAAAAAGTATCACAGAAATAGTATGAACAGGTACTGGGTGACCACGCTTACAACTTACGCACTTTTTTTATTTCGTGAACAGTTTATGATATCGAAACAATGTTTCCATCAAATTATAGCAGTCAGAGGGGTACGTAATTTAGATGTATGGGTAACACTCTTAACGGCCATTATAAAGCTCATGAAAAGATTAGTTCAGTAGTACAACGCTCGTTAACATTGGCGATGAAACTTTCAGATTAAGTATGCTGAAGTTGAAAGATAAGTCAACTGGAGTCTGCTATTGCAGTGTAAATACCGCCAAGCTGCGCTCTTATGTTAGGCTTCGTCATTGTATCCAACGAGAAGACAGACCCATACCATTGAAGTAAAACGTATTTCCACTGCGCCCTACTTGATTCGACGTCGGTACAAAATTATCTACGACTGTTGTAAATGGAACGATATATCAATTTCTGACTGATAATAGGAGGCTTAGGAACACGATGAAGCAAACGTCTTTTGTATATTATTATTATTATTATTATTATTATTATTATTATTATTATTATTATTATTATTATTATTTGGGTCATCAGTCTACTGACTGGTTTGATGCAGCCCGCCACTAGTTCCTCTCCTGTGCCAACCTCTTCATCTCAGAATAGCACTTGCAACCTATGTCCTCAAATATTTGCTGTATGTATTCCAATCTATGTCTTCCTGTACAGTTTTTTCCCTCTACAGCTCCCTCTAGTACCATAAAAAA